>NC_064642.1:809460724-809775724 GCF_023864345.2 Schistocerca serialis cubense
CATCCCACATGTAAGAAAGTTTGATATTCAAGTTCCTCTGATAGGTGACAATATTTCCAGTCATTTGTCACCACACATGTTACAATTAGCAAAGGATCACAACATTGTCTTCAAATGCCTTCCCAAGAATGCAAAACATTTGTGTCTACCATTAGATGCAGCATTTTATGGTCGTATGAAGAAGTATTGGAGGCAGATCCTTGACACATGGAAACAAAGACAAAGGAGAAAATCACAATCAATCAATAAGGAGAGCTTTCCCAAGCTTTTGAAAAGTCTTTGTGAGAGTGTCTGTGACATGAAGCAAGGAGACAATGAATCAGTATCCCCAAATTTGATTTCAGGCTTCAAGAAATTTGGGATTGTGACCTTTAAGGTGGATAAAGTGATTGAACGCTTTCCTGATAATCCTATTGTTTCAAATTGTGCTGTGAAAATCTTGCAAAACATGAGACATGAAGGTAAGGGCAATTCTGTCAATGGTAATAAATGGGGAAGAAAAATAAATGTACCCCCAGGACAGGGAATAACACCACAGGATATTGTGCTTCCTCAAGCTCTGATGCCAAAACGACTGAGAAGAAAATAAACAAATGACAGAAAAGGAGATAAGCATGAGAAAGCAGCATGTCATCCGATGCTGAATCTGTGAACAGCTTAGATATTTCATATATGGATAGCTCAGATTGTGGCTATGCAGAGGAATTCAGCATAGACGTGTATGATGTGGAGGCACTGGAGGCCAATGATACAAAAGATCAGCACCCTTCTGAACATAATTTATTAAACAGTGTTGGTGAGAGTATAAAACTCACAAACACACACTCTTGTCAGTATATAGATGAAGGTTCATTTGTGAGTATTAATGTACCTACAACAAATAAAAACAAATTTCAGCCATACATTGCTCAAATTATAATGTTTGTACTTTAAGCAGCGGTTCAGGTGTGATGTATAATGTCAAATATCTTTGAAAACAAGGGAAGAAGTTTGTTTGACCATAAGCCAGACACAGACTTGATACGTGAAGAACAGATAGTCCTAATTCTCACTGCACCAGATGTTCTAAAATGAGGATTTAGGTTTAATTTGGATGAACTTAAGGGTATTATGCTGAACTAATTTTGGGGCTATATGTGTAGTACTCTATCCTGGTAACTTTCATTATTTTTGTAATTTTGATGATGGATGACACACTTTCATTTATGTACCTCACTATGTTTTCTCTTTTATAGATGTTAATAAAACATCCAAGATAAATTCACGCCAATGTATTTACTTCTGGGTGGTCAAAGTTTCACTGTGTTATTGGAAATACTGAACACAGATGGAATTGTAATTGACAGTTGTGGCAAAGATAGAGGCCAGTCAATGAAACCCCAAACTCATGGTAACTTTAACCACCAATAATTTTTCCCATAACTATCTCTGTATTTTATAAAATGTGTTGTACTGATTACTATTTAATTCTTTCATATATGCCCCCAAATTGAGAAACTTAAACATCATCTCAGTTAAAAAATAGTCATGATAATCACATCTAAATCTGAAAATCAGTCAAATTATACCCAGTTTACAGAACTATTTTAGTGGATCAGATGAGGTCAATGCCGAGATTGTGAGCTGCTGTAGGTTTGATTTAGTGGTTTACTCCCATAGACTGGTTGCCTCACAAGGTAGGGGTAGTTGGAGTACTGCTATGACATGTTTTCACAATTCCATTCTTTCATTATTTCTCTTTATTACTCTGATTGCCTTATTTTCAGCTGTAAAAGTACTGAAAATGCTGGAGTGTTTCTCTAGAAAGTTTCTAAATAGAATAAGAATAAGAAGAATAAGAATCTTTATTAGCCGTTCAGTCTTTTCTTATACAATGGGCTTCATCAATAAGTTCAATTACAATATAAAGGTGGTTATATTCTCTTAACAATGTATATATAAATCATGTGAAATTTAGTGTAGTACAATAGCACACATTTGGAATTTTATATATTATTAATTTTCCAATAAAAAGGGAAACATTATCAGATTTATGTTAAGCAGGGAGTATTCATGTTGATGACACTATGTCATTATCATATACATGTTGATAACTCTATGTCATTATCCTAAGCTATTGATACAAATTTAGGTCCTACTACAGGCAGAGGTACCTTTCTCTATGTTAAAACAGCAAATCTGCCATATTACAATCTTTAAATTCATCAACCGAGTAAAATGCTTTACCTGTGAGCCATTGACCCAATGTTGTCTTAAATTTACTTTTAGATACTGTTTGTACAATTTTAGGGAGCATATTAAACAGTTTGAGGCCTACATATTTATAACTATTATGTGTCTTAGACAGTCTAGAGTATGGCAGATCAATTGCGTGGTTTCGTCTTGTATTGTGGGTGTGGACAGATGACCTAAGGGGATATTGAGCTATGTTTTCTTTTACGTGTAGTAAGCAATAATAGATGTACAAACAAGGAACTGTCATGATGTTAAGTTTTTTGAAATGTTCCCTGCATGTATCCCTAGGAGATAAACCCACTACACATCGAAGAGCTTTTTTTTTGCCATCTGAAAATTGATATTGAACTGGGAGAATTTCCCCAGAGCAGAATACCATAAGAATGATGGGGGTGGATGTAAGCAAAATATGAATGCAGCAGTAAGTTTTGGCTGACATTACTCCTAAGCTTATAAAGTAGGAACATAGCACGTGCAAGTTTAGAACAGACGTATGTGATATGTTTATCCCAGCTAAGTTTCTGGTCAATCATCATTCCTAGCAGTTTAACGGACTTATTTTCTTTGTTTGATACCTTCAAATTAAAGAATATTTCCTCAGTTTTTGTTTCATTTTTCAATAGGGAGTTTGCACTAAACCAATGAACTGATTTTTCAAATATTATATTATTTTTTTCTCGTACAGATTCAAGAGTCTGTCCTGAATTGATAAAAGTTGTATCGTTTGCACAGAGGACTGTTTTACAGGGTAAATACTGTGGCATATCATTAACATACACTACAAACAGGAAGGGCCCAAGTATGGAGCCCTGTGGCACACCTGTTTTTATTGTTTGTGGGTTTGACAGCTGCCCATTTACACTAACAAATTGTGCTCTGTTTCTTAGGTAGGATTCTAATAATTTCAGGGTGTCCTCTTCCATGCCGTAGTGTCTTAATTTCATGATCAAAGTACTATGAGATACAGTGTCAAATGCTTTACTCAGGTCTAGGAGAGTAGCACATGGGATTAATTTATTTTCAAAGCCATCATATATATCACTAACAATATTTTCAACTGCTTTAACTGTGGATAGTTTAGATCTGAATCCATACTGTGAGTTACTTAACAAATTATTCCTCTCAAAATAGTGATTCATTTGTTGGTGAACACAGTCTTCGATTATTTTAGATATTATTGGGATTAATGAGATAGGGTGATAGTTACTTGGATTTGATTTATCTCCTTTCTTAAATATGGGAATAGTTACTGCTATTTTCAAACAGTCGGGGTAAATCCCTTGCTGTAATATACGGTTAATGAGAGTGGTTAGAGGTGGCAGAAGATCACTTGATATCTTCTTTATGACAAAGTTTGACAGACCATAGAAGTCCTCTGCTCTGGAACTACTTAGTTTGCCTATTGCTTTGCTAACATCATTTTCAGTTACTGTTACCCAGCAGAATTTATGGACTACATACTTATTTGAACCTAAAAGAGTTTTAGCATCAAGCATGGCGTTGAGGGGAGACAAATCTTGTTGTAAACTGAAGTTAACAAAGTGTGAATTTGAGATATCTGGGGCTATGGGTATAGCTAGTTGAGTTGTTGGTCTATTTATTTCACTTTTAATTACTTCCCAGGCAGCTTTACAGCTGTTTCTGGATTTAAGAATATAGTTATCATTCGCCCTACATTTTGCCAAACTTATTTCAGATCTATAAATTTTTCTTATTCTAATGTACATCTCTTTGTACTCGTTGCTGTTACGAGATCTGTCCTTAAACATAAGAAGCATAATCCTGATGCTGTTGAGGTATGGCGTAAACCAATTATTTAGTCTCTGTGGTTTATGAGCTCGGTTATTATTCTGTCTTTTTACTAATCTGGGACAACACTCATCAAATATTCTTGCAATTTCCTCTATAAATAATTTGCTTGTGTTATTCACATGCATATCTTTGTATAAGATGTCATTCCAGTTAACTGACATTAATCTGGTTCTAACTCTCTTACGTTGCATTCATTCATAGGTCTAACAGTTTTGTGTTGTTCATCTGGAATGCTGACTGGAACTGTAATTCATAGGCCATCATGGTCAGCTAGGCCTAACTTCACAACTCCAATTTCAACATTATTTTCATGGATATTACATATTATATTGTCTAAGCATGCATTATATCTTGTAGGCTTATCATTTAGACAATAGCAATCAAAACCTCTTAGGCTATCCAAGAATTCCAATATGATATGACTCTGTACCGTAATATCCATATTAATATCACCAAAAATTAAGATTCTTTGGTATTTATATTTAGGCTTAGTTAGTAAGACTAACAGTTTTTTTAAATTTACCATAAATTCATATTCACTAGAAGATGGTGTGCGATATACATATGCAACAATAATATTATATTTAGGTATATGTACAACTGCAGCCTCAAAGATGGTGTCTATTCACAGGTCTGTGACATCAATAGTAAAGTATTGTAGATTTAGTCTATTCTTAATATACGAGGGCAGTTCAATAAGTAATGCAACACATTTTTTTTCTCGGCCAATTTTGGTTGAAAAAACCAGAAATTTCTTGTGGAATATTTTCAAACATTCCCGCTTCGTCTAGTATAGTTTCATTGACTTCCGACAGGTGGTAGCGCTGTACGGAGCTGTTAAAATGGTGTCTGTAACGGATGTGCGTTGCAAACAACGGGCAGTGATCGAGTTTCTTTTGGCGGAAAACCAGGGCATCTCAGATATTCATAGGCGCTTGCAGAATGTCTACGGTGATCTGGCAGTGGACAAAAGCACGGTGAGTCGTTGGGCAAAGAGTGTGTCATCATCGCCGCAAGGTCAAGCAAGACTGTCTGATCTCCCGCATGCGGGCCGGCCGTGCACAACTGTGACTCCTGCAATGGCAGAGCTTGCGAACACACTCGTTCGAGATGATCGACGGATCACCATCAAACAACTCAGTGCTCAACTTGACATCTCTGTTGGTAGTGCTGTCACAATTGTTCACCAGTTGGGATATTCAAAGGTTTGTTCCCGCTGGGTCCCTCGTTGTCTAACCGAACACCATAAAGAGCAAATGAGAACCATCTGTTCGGAATTGCTTGCTCGTCATGTGGCTGAGGGTGACAATTTCTTGTCAAAGATTGTTACAGGCGATGAAACACGGGTTCATCACTTCAAACCTGAAACAAAACGGCAATCAATGGAGTGGCGCCACACCCACTTCCCTACCAAGAAAAAGTTTAAAGCCATACCCTCAGCCGGTAAAGTCATGGTTACAGTCTTCTGGGACGCTGAAGGGGTTCGATGTCCTTCCCCATGGTCAAACGATCAACTCTGAAGTGTATTGTGGTACTCTTCAGAAATTGAAGAAACGACTTCAGCGTGTTCGTAGGCACAAAAATCTGAACCAACTTCTCCTTCTTCATGACAACGCAAGACCTCACACAAGTCTTCGCACCCGAGAGCAGCTCACAAAACTTCAGTGGACTGTTCTTCCTCATGCACCCTACAGCCCCGATCTCGCACCGTCGGATTTCCATATGTTTGGCCCAATGAAGGACGCAATCCGTGGGGGGCACTACGCGGATGATGAAGAAGTTATTGATGCAGTACGACGTTGGCTCCGACATCGACCAGTGGAATGGTACCGTGCAGGCATACAGGCCCTCATTTCAAGGTGGCGTAAGGCCGTAGCATTGAATGGAGATTACGTTGAAAAATAGTGTTGTGTAGCTAAAAGATTGGAGAATAACCTGGTGTATTTCAATGCTGAATAAAACAACCCCTGTTTCAGAAAAAAATGTGTTGCAATACTTATTGAACTGCCCTCGTATATTGCAACACCCCCATGTCCAATTGTTGATCTGCAGTAACTACTAGCTAAGGAGTAACCAAATGGAATATTGTGGTCAATTTCTGATGAATATAGCCAGTGCTTATTTACACTAAGTATATCACAGTTGGAAGTTTCTAACCAGTACTGCAATTTTTCCAACTTCTTTCTTAAAGACTGTATATTAATATGTAAGAACAGAAGAATATTTTTACTAACCCTGGGCAGTAAAGATGAGAGTTCAGATTGTCTTCTTAAGGGCACTTCTACACAGCTGATATCTTGAGTTGTTGAGTTGTTTGTAAGTCTACTGCTAGTAGCCAGGCCCCATTTTGACAACATTTGGATGCATCTAGTTTCCTGGACTCAGAGTGAATGGTTTGAAGGTTATTTTGATCCTGCTGGGGCATATCTGTTAATATTTTGCCAGACAGACCAGCAGGTTTTACAGGTTTCCCTGGTCCAGCGGTATTACTGTTAAGGTGGCCATTTCTTTACTCACAGTTTTGGTAATCAGTTTCGAGATTAATCTTCTTCCTTGGTTGTTGAGGTGGAATCCTTGTGTATAGCACTCCCTGTCAAACTCGCTAGCTTTAATGATTGTGGTATTTTTGAATTTCGAACACAGGTGATATAGCTGTTTGTTTACGTCCAATACCTCACGATTTATGCAGGATAGTTTTGTAAGATCAAATCTAAATGGAACATCGACAACAAACACTTTTTTTGATGTGATACTTGGTAATGTGCTTCTTAAACCTTTTATTAAGTTTGCGCTGTTGTTTTTCGCTATGTCATTTGTTCCAGTCATAATTACGACGACATCAGCTTCAGAAGTCTTTTTGTTAGTGTTTTGCAAGACATCCTTGGCTTCTGCTGAAGGATACACAAACCCCAGAGACTCGAGATTTACGTTTTCATTAAGGTAACTTGAAACATTACGACCTTGACTATCACTCAATAAGGTAATTTTACAGGTTTTACGTACTGAACTTTGACCATCACACTGTTTCACTCCTGTTTGAATTTCTTTTTGATATTTATTAGCACTATTATGTTTCACTGCATATGTTTCCTGATCGCTACTTTGTTCATGAAGCTTGCTAACATTCACCCTGCGGCTACTTGTGCTGTTTTTGGCATTGTGCCGTTTTGCTGCGAATGTTTCTTGTTCATTACTTCGTTGACAAAGCTTACTCACATTCACCCTACAGGTTTTTGCACTCTCTTCTACCGGGCAGAGCTGCGAATATTTGTTTACGTCGGCGAACCTTACTCTTCTTGGTGGTTTATTTAATGCTGCTACACTGTTATTATGGCGAACCGTTTCGCAGAGCGGAGGTTCCTTTACAGTGCATGTTACCTTCAATATCTGCGATTTGTTATTTACTGCTTCTGAAGTCCCACATGCTCTCTGAGTGAGTCGTAGCTGCTGATTTTGTTTCTTCAGGTATATGATTTCTTTATGTAGGACTTCCACAGTTTTCTGCAGACTGATTATTCGTTCGTTTAGCTTCACAATAATATCACTACAAGGCACATATTTGTTGTTTTTTACTACTGAACTATAACTTTCATACACACGCAAATTAGAAACATTACCAGTTGCCGCCATCTTAAATGAAAAATATTTTAGATGTGACTATTTAGAGTGATTGCTATACTCATATTCATTTTCCGTGGTGGATTAAATGTACTAAGTGTACCAGTGCAAAGGTGTTCCATATTGTCTTATAGCCAAATACCATTGAATCTTGCAAGAGGGCTACTCTCCACTTTATTGTACTTAAAGAAAACTCAGTCACAATGAATGTTTGTTCACAACAATGTAACAACCCCCATTCTTGCTGCAATGGGCTGTTAATTGCTTCACAATTCAAATCAGCAGTCTGGCAGATCACATCCACCAGTTTCTTGCTGTTTTCAACTTAAGTAGAACGGTTTAACCATCAGCAAATAAGATATATTTACCTGCTTCTACACTTGGGGGCAATGTGTTCATCTGCTTTGCACTTTGGTCACGTAACCCAGAGTACCGTTTGATGATGATGCTGTAACTCTCATTAATTCTCGCATGTATTTGGAGTTAGGCTCCCCTTCCTTGTCTCCAGTTACGCGAAATCTACGAACTTATAATAAGCAGAAAATTCCTATCGTTGGCCAGTTTGATGCTTCCACTGCCTACAAGACTGTTGTTAGGCCCCTCGCGTTTTATGTGGTGGATCATGCGGGCACAGTTCGGTTATGATGCTTTCCAGTTGTTCGGGTTCTCCATTGATGATGATGTGCAACTCATATCTGAGGACATTCCATATCAACAGCTGGATGGCTTGTGTTCTGAATTCTCGTCCGTGTTCTCTGCTGGTCTGGGTCGTGCCAAGGATTTTGAAGCCCACATTACTCTTAAACCTACGGCTCACCCTAAGTTTTTCCGGGCACGCCCTATTCCGATGGCGTTGCGTGCACTTGTCAAAGCTGAGATAGACAGGTTAACAGCTTCGGGGATTCTCCTTCCTGTTACCTCCAGCGAATGGGCATCGCCCATCGTGGTGGTTTCTAAACCAAACGGGAGTCTGCGATTGTGTGGTGATTTTAAAGCCACTGTCGACGCTCAAAGCCTCATTGACACTTATCCTCTTCCCTGTCCTGAGGAGTTATTTACCAAGCTCGCTGGGGGCCAGTTCTTTTCCAAACTTGACTTATCGGAGGCGTACCATCAGTTGCCGTTGGATGTATCTTCCAAGGAATTTCTCGTCAACAACACTCCTTGTGGGTTGTATCAGCACCAGCGGTTACCATTTGGCGTCGCTAGCGTGCCGGCCATTTTTCAGCGGTTTTTGGAACAGCTCACGGTTTCTGTTCCCGGCTGCATCAACTACCTGGATGACATTGTTGTCACGGGGGCCTCCACTGAGGAGCACCTTCGCAATTTGCGTTCACTGTTTCGGGTTCTGCATTCAGCTGGGTTGAAGTGCAATCTGGACAAGTCACAGTTCTTCCAACCCTCCGTTGTGTATCTTGGTTTCCACTTGTCCCGTGAGGGTATACGTCCTCTACGACAGCACATTGTGGCCATTACCGCTCTACCCCGGCCGTCTATGGTCAAAGAACTTCAGGCGTTTCTAGGCAAGGTTGCTTATTATCACAAATTCATTCCCTCCGTGGCAGCGGTGGCTCATCCTCTGCATCAGCTGTTATGCAAAAACGTTCCTTTCTGATGGTCCGCCAAGTGTGACCAGGCTTTTGTCCGCCTGAAGGCTCATTTGCAGTCGGCGCCTTGTCTTGCCACATTCCGTCTGGGTCAGCACTTGGTTCTGGCGACTGACACGTAACGGTATGGCCTAGGGGCTGTTCTCACCCATCGGTATGAGGATGGGTCGGAACGACCCTTCGCCTACGCTTCCAAGACCCTCAACGATGCCTAACGGCGTTACTCTCAAATAGAAAAGGAGGCGCTCGCTATCATTTATGCTCAAAAAAAGTTCAGCGTTTTTTTGTATGGTTCTAAGTTTCACCTCATCACCGACCACAAGCCGCTAGTCTCTCTGTTCAGCCTCTCGGCGTCGCTTCCAGATAAGGCAGCTCACCGCCTGCAACGTTGGGCCTTATACTTGTCTCGTTTTCACTATGAGATTCACTATCGCCCCACGGCCCAGCACGCCAACGCTGACACGTTGTCGCGTTTGCTGATGGGCCCCGACCCGGTTTTCAATCGAGATGAACTACTCTGTTTCCACATTGATGAGGAAGAACGTCGTGCGGTCGAGGGTTTTCCACTTACAGGTTCGCAGGTTGCGTCGGCTAAAGCGCGGGACCTGGCCCTGCGTCAGGTGATCGGTTTTGTTCAGCGGGGTTGGCCGGACAGGACCAAGGGCCAAGCATCGGATCCCCTTCGCAACTACCATGCCTTGCGCCTTCGTCTGTCTGTTCGTGAGGGTGTTGTTCTTCTGGCCACGGATGGCGCATCTCCACGGGTTGTGGTGCCCGCCTCTCTTCGCAGAGATGTTCTCAAACTATTGCATGAGGGCCATTGGGGGATTTCTCGAACTAAGTCCCTGGCCCGCAGGCACGTTTATTGGCCCGGTATTGATTCGGACATTGCCCACATGGTTGCTGCGTGTGATCAGTGTGTTCAACAACTGGCTGCGCCTCGTACTCTGCCCTCTCCGTGGCCTGATCCGGCGCAGCCGTGGGAACGGGTGCACGCTGACTTTGCCGGCCCCTTCCTCGGCACTTATTGGCTACTGTTGATTGACGCCTTCTCAAAGTTTCCGTTTGTTGTTCGATGTCTACCGCCCACCACTGCGGCGCCGACGCTGGCTTTGTCCAAAATCTTTGCACTAGAAGGTCTTCCATCCACGATTGTCACGGACAATGGCCCTCAGTTCTCTTCGCAGGCCTTCCGTGATTTTTGTACTGGACAAGGGATTCATCATGTT
Organism: Schistocerca serialis cubense; assembly: GCF_023864345.2. NCBI lineage: Eukaryota > Metazoa > Arthropoda > Insecta > Orthoptera > Acrididae > Schistocerca > Schistocerca serialis. The sequence continues at coordinate 809,471,226 of NC_064642.1, forward strand.
ACAGCACCGCCCTTCCATCTGCAATCGAATGGGGAGGTCGATCGCCTTGTCCGCACTTTCAAAAGCCAAATGAAAAAATTCCTTAGTGATTTTTCCACAGATGACGCTCTGGTGCAATTTCTGATTTCTTATCGCTTCACACCTCTGGGTGATTGCAGCCCTGCTGAACTCTTGCATAGCCGCCAACCGCACACTCTACTGCGCCTGCTTCACCCTGTCAGGCCTTGTACTGTGTCCCCTAGTGTGGGAAAATACCCGGTGGGCGCCGACGTGTGGGCACGGGGGTATGGATCTTGCCCTAAATGGATTCCAGGGGTGGTCCAGGCTCTTCGCGGCCGCCGGCTTTGTGAAATACTTACGGACGACGGCATGGTTGTTCGTCATTACGACCAGATGTGCCCACGAGTGGTGGCCACGCCGGTACCACCACCCCTTCTTTCGTCTCCACCAGCCCGAGAAGCCAGTCCTGTCGCTGCTGCCGATCTTCCGGGCGTGTTGCTGCCGCCGCCGTCGCTACCACTTCTGAGTACGCCGGAACCGGCCCCACTCGCGACGCCGCCTTCTCCGGGACCCATCTCGCTGGAGCACACCCCCAGGTCCACGACACCTATGGATGCTGCTCCGGAGTTTTCACCCATCATCTCGTCCAGGAGGCATGTTCCACACGCAAGCTTCCGTCCTGGACATTTTCGACCATACTCTCGTGTTTCTCTGCGGGATCTTCTCGGGGCCTCCCAAGAGGCCATGGATGTCTCCGCGCTGTCCATGTCTCCAAGGAAGTGAGTGTTTTTTTTTTCAAGGGGGGAAAAGTGTTGTGACAGTGCCACGACATTCAAAAGTGCCGCTACGTTAGTACGCGAACACGGTGATAGAGGTGCTCCGCAGCTTGTCAGAGCGTGGGAGCGCCACCTGGCTATGAACAGCGCCAGCCGCATGTCACGGCACGGCAGTCGAATGACAGATACGGAGTTAGTAATATGTAACCCGCTAGTGTTTCTACTTTTGTATCTCCACGCAAATTATTAGTGATTAAAGGTTATAACAATTATGAAAAAAGAAAACAATGGCATGACAAACAGATAAAAAAACACAGAATTCAAAGTTGGGGATCTAGTTTTGACGAAAAGTTATACCAAATCTAAAGCACTAAATAGAGAAATAAAGAAATTTTTTGATATTTACATACAACCATTTGAAATTGTTGAAAACCCACACACAAATACTTACAGACTTGTATATCCTAAGTCCAAAAGATTATTTGGACTCAGGAATGTTATGCAGCTAAAATTATATAAAAAGCCTTCATCACTCATATAACATCATAATAATTGTCTTTCCTCCGGAGGTTGCAAGCTATATTTGCAATTTGGGGGTGGTGAACCCAAGGCTCCGAGCTGGTGTGACTCTTTCTTTTTCAAGTCGCATCCTCTCTTACTCGTGTAAAAACTCATCCCCTTCCACTTTCTGATTCGGACAAATAGTTAGAGACTGGATGCGAAAAGGAACTGATGCACGTATTTTCATATTGGGCAAGCTGCCTTTTCTGGTTATCTGAATATGAGTACAAACTTTGGGCAGGTTTAATAATACAACCAGAGTATGAGTTTTGAGGAGAGCTGGTGTAATATTTACACTACTGGCCATTAAAATTGCTACACCAAGAAGAAATGCAGGTGATAAACGGGTATTCATTGGACATATATATTATACTAGAGCTGACATGCGATTACATTTTCATGCAGTTTGGATGCATAGATGCTGAGAAATCAGTACCCAGAACAACCACCTCTGGCCAAATAATGGCCTTGGTATGCCTAGGCTTTGAGTCAAACAGAGCTTTGAAGGCTTGTACAGGTACAGCTGCCCATGCAGCTTCAACACGATACCACAATTTATCAAGAGTAGTGACTGGCATATTGTGATGAGCCAGTTGCTCAGCCACCATTGACCAGACGTTTTCAATTGGTGAGAGATCTGGAGACTGTGCTGGCCAGGGAAGCAGTCGCACATTTTCTGTCTCCAGAAAGGCCCGTACAGGACCTGCAACATGCGGTCGTGCAATATCCTGCTGAAATGTAGGGTTTTGTAGGGATCAAATGAAGGATAGAGCCATGGGTCATAACATACCTGAAGTGTAACATCCACTCTTCAAAGTGCTGTCAATGCAAACAAGAGGTGACTGAGACATGTAACCAATGGCACCCCATACCACCACGCAGAGTGATACGCCAGTATGGCGATGACGAATACACGCTGCCAATGTGCTTTCACCATGATGTCGCCAAACATGGATGTGACCATTGTGATGCTGTAAACAGAACCTGGATTCACCCAAAAAAAAATGATATTTTGCAATTCGTGCACCCAGGTTCGTCATTGAGTACACCATTGCAGGCGCTCCTGTCTGTGATGCAGCCTCAAGGGTAACAGCAGGCATGGTCTCCGAGCTGATAGTCCATGCTGCTGCAAACGTCATTGTTCATGCAGATGGTTGTTGTCCTGAAAACATCCCCATCTGTTGAATCAGGGATTGAGACATGGCTGCACGATCTGTTACAGCCATGCAGATAAGATGCCTGTCATCTCGACTGCTAGTGGTAAGAGGCCATTGGAATCCAGCACGGTATTCCATATTACCCTCCTGAACCCACCAATTCCATACTCTGCTAACAGTCATTGGATCTCCATCAATGCGAGTAGGAATGTCGTGATACGATAAACCGCAATCATGATAGGCTACAATCTGACCTTTATCAAAGTCAGAAACGTGATGGTATGCATTTCTCCTCCTTACACGAATCATCACGACAACGTTTCACCAGGCAATACCAGTCAACTGCTGTTTGTGTATGAGAAATCGGTTGGAAACTTTTTTCATGTCAGCACGTTGCACATGTCGCCACTGGCACCAACCATGCATGAATGCTCTGAAAAGCTAATCATTCGCATATCACAGCATCTTCTTCCTGTCGGTTAAATTTTGTGTCTGTAGCACATCATCTTCCTGGCATAGCAATTTTAATGGTCAGTAGTGTACTTAGGTCTGTACAGTTATTCTGATGAAGTTATTATCTCATTGTGCTGATGACTTTATGAAAAGTTGAGAAAATGTTTAAATTTGATGTGAAGTTTACTTAAGATATCTGTGCTCCTATAGCAACAATTTATTGCTTTATAACTGAGATGTGATTACAGTTAGTTTAAACTGTTTGTAGCCCTATATATGTGCTGTCATTTGGTTTCACCTGTTAGTATACCTATTATGTGAAAGTCACTGGATAGATGTTGATTTACTATCAAGTATGAAAATACTTTGTCATTATCTTGTCCTTAACATGTATTAGATCTACTGTGTAATTGGAAAAGGAACAATTATAAAAAAAAATGTATAATGTTTAAATTACTATAATGGCTCCGTCTGTGGAGCATAAAGAAAATGGAATTTTATGTTGGAGATAGTAATTGGGACAGAAGTGTTCTGATTCCCAGGATTTAAGACTCTCACAGTTTTATTTTCATGTAATTTTCTACCACATCAATGACAAAATAAGATTACCAATGGTTTGATTATTCTTTTGCCATCCTAGTACAATAAAATAGGGATGATATTTGCTACATGCCTGGTGTCTGTAAAAGTCATGCTTTCTCCTTAGTATAGATACATCGCCCGCATCTCGTGGTCGTGCGGTAGCGTTCTCGCTTCCCACGCCCGGGTTCCCGGGTTCGATTCCTGGCGGGGTCAGGGATTTTCTCTGCCTCGTGATGGCTGGGTGTTGTGTGTTGTCCTTAGGTTTGTTAGGTTTAAGTAGTTCTAAGTTCTAGGGAACTGATGACCATAGATGTTAAGTCCCATAGTGCTCAGAGCCATTTGAACCATTTTATAGATACAAGGTATTCTTTGTCACAATGTCTACACAAATCTGAACTGTTCAATACTGCTGAATGTTACAGCAAGTCAATGCTTTTCAATATATATGTAAATGTTAGCTTACAATCTGATTCTTAATCAAAACTGTTTAAATTTCTCCAATTCCTTATTGAAAATATTCTGATGACCACTAATGATTCATGTGTAATGAGTAGCAAAGGAAAAACTAAAGATTGAGGAATCATATTCATGACATCTACTTTCAATTGAAGACTAGTTGATTCAATAATATGTAACTTACGAGGGAATATATATTTGTCATACCTTTAGACTGGCTGAACTAACCATTTTACTCCTAGTACTAACCCATTCATATTTAACCACTAGTACTTCACCCTTTTCCTTAACCTATGTTGGAAGTTGCCTTATCTGTGCCCAATTTTAATTACTGTCTGATCTGATGTCGCTACATTGTGTCTAATGTGTTGATGACCAACAAGAAATATGTGAACTAATTGTTGAGCAGTACGTGTTCTGGAAGCAACCTGCTGGTACTTAATTTGCCAGTGAAAATCTGATTCTACAGTGGCATGTGGCCATGGAGGCTCTCAGTCTCTACAAGATTATGCTGAAAAATTTGGGATGACAACTTTCAAGCTATGAGAACAAGGTGCCTTTGACAGCTATTGTGGGCAAATCCCTTTATCCGTCCTTGTGGTTTCCTGACCTGAAATTTACACATTGGCTCAGTTGTTCTAAAGTCGGAGTTTGTCTTGTAAAGAGATGAGGGCGTTTGGTTATTTATAAGTACTGTCATTTAAAAAACGTATATGTATCTTTTGTCTTTGCCTTATATAACATTTTGTAACATTATAAACACATGAAACATGTCCTTGAACTTAATGTAAGACTTGTATGTGCCATGACATTTGGAAAAGGAACTTCTGTATCACCCTGCTGAGATTCCAGTAACTTTAATTTTATATCTCAGATCTGCCTCTTCTTTAATTTTGAAAATGTAACAAAAAAAAATTCTATTGTCATCATCACACTTGACTTTGTGATGTTTAGCAAATATATTGACACATATGAAAGTGCTTCACATAATGTGATCATTGTGACACTTGGATGATCCACCCAATGAGGCAGTTGACTTTGTTAATATTTTTGATATGAAGTAAGCTGCAATTCAATGCATTTGGCAACCTTATTTCTATTTTTTCATGTTTATGTAACAATTTATCTTTGAGCAGCAATGGATATCAGAGGAAAACAGTAATTCTGTACCTTGCTTTGGTAATTTTCGTGTATATGTCTCAGATATGTCACAGGTTTCAATATTATATGTTTATGTAATTCATTATGTTTGATAAAACACAGATACTAGAGGGACTGCTTGTAAGTCAGATGTTAGGATCTAGCATTCGTTACTTGGTGAACCAATACAGCATTGTATTTGTCATTTACTCTGTCCAGCAGAATGCTATTTGTTCACCTTTTGTTGATCAGTCAATAGGGAGTGTTGGGTTGGGGACTGGGAAGGTGAAGCTGTGGCAAGTCCATTCTGCAGGGAATGCTGAACACTCTTCTCCCTCCAGTGGCACAGTGAAGTACTGGAACAGTGTGGGTCCTGGGTAGGGGGGGTTCCTGTCTTTGGGGTCTGTCGTCTTTTCTTCTTTGACTCCAGCATTCCAAACCTTCTATTTCATTTCTTACTTGTCATTAGAGTACCAAGCTATCCTTCCCTCTATCCGCATGTATATGTCCCTATTGCTGAGACCCTTCTAATTTCCCATGTCAGCTTTATTAAGCGACTGAAACCTATTCTGTAGGAGTATCCAGGGAACAATCTAGCATTTCTGCATTATTAGGTGTAACCATACTCTGTCATACTATATTATTTATTTATGCCTGATTTTGTTGTATGTTGTCACCCAAATGATAAACATTTACTTTGCTATATACTAGCAGCCAAATCTTCTGTTTCATTTATTACTTCTCATTTGAGTACCAAGTTATCCTTGTCTCTATCCACATGTATATGTCTCTATTGGTGAGACTAGTCTCATTTACCCTGTCAGCCTATTAAATGACTAAAGCCTGTTTTATAGGATGTATGTATATATAATGCTCAACCGCATAAGTGTCATGATGTATCTGTCACTTATATACCAATTTAACAATATATTATGCTCAAACCAACTTACCAATGTATAAAACCTATTCGTATTATTGTCATGATGTATCTGACATTTATGAACCAGTTACCACTGTATAATGTTAAACCATAAAATTGTCATGATATACCAATTATTTATGATTCATTTATTGTGTACTCACACCTAAGTGGTGAACTCTTACCAATGTATATTACCTAACCATGTTTTGGTGTACAATGTACCAATAATTTATGAATCATTTATTGTGTAGTCACACCCAAGTTGTTAACACATACCTGTATATAAGGCCCAACCACATAATTGTTGGTGCTGTTTCAATTACTTATAAAACACAACCAATATGATGTATTAGTCACTTATATTGTCATTCAGAGTTGTATGTAACTGCACTCTTATGTATCGTTCTGTTACTTAATGTTTGAATTATTGTAAAGGTGGGAAAGTGGCATTGGAAGTGTCTTGACAAATGAAAAAATGGAAAGATTGGACATTGGTCGGACATTTAATGCTACAGTTGTAGATTGAATTATGTAAACTGCTGAGGAACTATACTCCAAGAATTTACATGTACTATATTATAATAATATATTTGTTATTCAATACTATCAGTAAATGTCAATATAAATTGCAGAGACCGGTGCTGTACCACTTTAAAAAAAAAATTGTACTAGTACGATTTTAGTGATATGTTATCAAAGAAAAAGTTAAAGCTACAATATGATAGTTAAGTCAGGAAATGTTTAAGTATGAACAGTTGGAATTTTGCTGAATTGAACTATTCTGTTCAAAACAATAAATTACACAGTATGTATGATGGTCACAAGGAGTGAAGTATGAGCCACATTTGAGGTTTTTGCAATGAAAAGCTTCTGACGAGCAGAGATCTACAGTGTACTTCAGTTCAGTGCTCTTCATTGCACATAGAAGAGACTGAACACTTTGTTATATTATAGTCAAATACTTGGTGTACTTGCCAAAGATAGGAGGTGGTTAGATACAAAATAATATGGATTTTAAGTATTGTAGAATCCGATAGTAACGCTTGTTCCACAATGCATCGTCAATATTGGGAAAGAGTTACACACAACAGTGTCTCCATTGCACTCAGGAGAACCTAGAGGACCTAATGACAGACATAAATATATAGAAACAAGACCAATTCAGCTAGCTTCTAATAGATAATTTTCTGATTGAGACAGGTCCTCATTTTCATGTTGTAATACATGCTGCAGACAAATTCTGTGAATTCTTTCTCCATGCTATTAATTAATATAGTTGAATATGATACAAAATAATCTTTGACGATGTTACATATTTGGTTGTACTAATTTTTCGCAAATTGTTTGTACATCCAATTGATTGTAAAATGAGGACTGTTATGTAGATTTGTCAGAAAAGGTTTTGTTCAACTTTCACTTGCACAAATCCTTTTGGGGGTTGCTGAAACATAACAGTCCAATCAAAACTTAAAAAATGCTTAAATTTTAACCATAAACAGTAGTTTCTGTCATAAAGGTGAATGGAAATCTGTACTTGCGAAAAAGTTATGAAGAACTTAATTATGGAATCTTAATTACACTAATGTGTAGAAGTCTGTTAATTGGTAGGAACATTTTATATGATATGAATCTTCTGTAATTAGTAAATATAACAAGTGTATTGTTAACATTTGATACGTAAGTGTTTATACTTGCTTCAACTTGTATAGAGATTGGAGTTCACTCGTGTGTTTAATATATAAGAGTCTAGGTAATCATTAAAATATGTCATTTGTTTTAGGATGAGAGTTTCAATTGTTAATTAATGAAATAATAATTTTAAACAATGCCAAGGATTGTTCACATTTCTTAAGAAAGTATGAATATTAACAGTCACGTTGGCAAGGGGTCTCAGTCTGGTTTTGGTTTTTGTGCATGTAGCTGTTCCTTTTGTATTGTAAGTATTGTTTGCCTTTGTAATTATACTTTAATTTTGTTTTGAAAGTATAATAAAAAACTATGAAACTTAATGGAAGCTTAAACTAAATTAACTCTCCAGTAGTTGTTTCACAGTGACGGTAAATGTTCACAGGACCACAACTGCAGCAGATAGAGAGTAACTATGATCAACCCCATTATTACGAGTAGTTAGAGAAATGTTATAATATATATTGATTATGTACTAGGCATAATGCTGCAAAGGAATATGAAATAGAATGAGCACTTTAGTACAATAATAAAGAAGAGGAATGTCTGATTTGGGTTCAATGGGAGAAATTTATGAAATGGTAGTTCATCTATAAAGGAGATTGTGTATAAAATATTCTTGAATGCTGTTAGCATTTGGGATTCTGACCAGCACAGGTTAAAGGAAGACTATGAAGCAATTTAGAAGTGTACTGATGGATTTTTTACATGCAAGAGTGACACAGATGCTTCAGTAAGCTAACAGCCGAACCATTCTGCTACAGCCAGTGTAGAACTATGTTTCACGTAATCAGTGTGAAGAAAAGATAAGAGAAATTAGGGCTTGTACAGAGGCATAGAGACACTCTTCTCTTTATCACTCCATTTACCACTGGAACAAGAAAGGAAATGATTACTAGGGGTTTAGTGTATTCCTGGCGTGCTTCATGTGGTTGCTTGTGGAATACGTATGAGGTAGTACCTGAGTGAGATCACTTGTTTAGGATTGTCAAGGAGTGGTCCAGTTCATGTATTTGAACACTATGGCAGATGCATTTTGAACTGTGACAAATGCTTGTGTAAAATATGTCTGTTGTTAATTGTTAATTGTTATTTACCCTTAACATTTAATAAATAATCAGGACATGATGTAATCAGAAAGGTGAAATCAACATAGAAAGTTAAGTGTAAACGACATGGAAAATTTTCCCAACTTCAGTAAATTTGAAACCAGTTTATAGAAAAGAATGATATCTTATGTGCAGGGGAAAGGAGACAATTGTGGAAAATTTTGGTTTTATGGATATAACTCTACATATATTAATAAATGAGGATTTTAACATAGATTTATTTTAAATTTGTCTGTTTCAATCACTTCACAAATTTACTTACTTGTTTTAATTCTGATATAAATAATTTCCAGAAAACTGAAAAAGATGACTGCTTTCTGAGACCAGAAAATCACAGATATTGTGATATTTATCACAACCAGAACTTTCCTCATGGGTTTACATTTGGCACTGTACTCAGGAAAACTTTGCCCCACAAAACATGTGTTCTGTGTCTACACTTGCTATTTCAGAATGCATTCTGACCATCTCATCAGTGGAATCTGCCAAACTACTGACTCCAGTGATTCAGACATAGTGAAGCTGCAGCTCTTCCCTTCATTCAAGCTCCTTTGAGATCTTCTTTGTCTTCATCATTTCTGGTAGAGATTGATGCAATTCGACACCTTCTTGCTGTGTGTTATAGGTGATATGTCGTAGGGCCTCCAACTAACTAGGACAGCAGATCAACCTGGCGTAAGAAAATGCTTTGTGTTTATTTATGAAGTGCAGATTGTTTTGAGCCTTGTTGAGCAGCAAACCAAAGCCTTGTTGTAATAGATACTTAATAAATTCTACTAACCTGCTTTAGTTCCACCCTCATCTAGCTGATCCTGATTTTCTTGCTCAAAAGGACGTTGAGCAGGTCTATTCCCAAGACTTCGATCATTTGCAGCAATTAAGTCAAGATTGCTGAAAACATTTCTGTTGGACAGGAAAATGACTGTAATGCTGAACACAATGATGGCAATTTCACCAGTCAGAAATTTTCATATAGGCTTGACCAAAGAATTCTGCAGTGTTAGTTGGTCCTAGTGTTCTGTTGTGTGCTCAAAGTCATTGCCAGATCTCTTCATGATAGTAGGTCTTTGGCAGTCCCATAAACATTTGATCCAGTGCCTGGATCTTATCAGTGCAGTGAGAAAGGAAGCTAATTAAATGAACATGATGAATCCTAGCCAGTTCAGCTACCTGAGTGTTTTAGGTGTGACTGCAATTGCCATCTAAGGTGAGAAGTGCAGGAGACTTCATGCTCAGATAGGTTTTAAAAATGAAATGTTCAAACCACTGCTTCAACAGGATGCTCTGTACCCAACAAGAGGGATAGGATGTGGGAAAAGACCCACATGGTGCTCCTTTCATTTAGTGCTTTTTCATGTTGTTCTTCAGGAAGCTATGTGATTGGAGGAATGAAGGAACCATCAGTGCTCAAGCCAGGAAAGATTGTAATGAATGAGCCTCTTTGTGTCACTGTGAGAGCTCCTATCTGGCTTTCCCAAGCAACTTATGAGGCAGAGATTTTGCTTTGAATGACTGATAAACCGATTCCACATTACACTGAAGAATTTCACACTATTTTTTAGTTGAATCTAGAGACTCTGACCTGTGATGTGCCAATTGGATTCTGCTTTGATAAAATATTTTTGTGTCTTCTAACATATAGTCTCAGTCAAACCCTTTGGGCAATCCCAGTCCTACCAAAGGGATTGTTGATACTGTCCCTAATAGACAGCTGATAAGCCCTCTAGATAATATCTCTTTTTGTTCACTCACAGAAAAGAGACTCCATCCTTAGGCAGTAGACAATTCGCACCTCTTGAAGATTCTCTGATAACACAGTTCTCCATGCTAAATTTGTTGTAACTGCATCCTTCTCATCAGAAGTTTCAGTCTTAGCCAGCCAAAGCAGTGTCATCCAAGGGATATGACACTGTGGGAGCTTCCAAATATCTCATTTTCTTTTCCATACCAATGTTAACAGCTTTTGTAATTTGCTCCAAATCCAGTTTCTTACAATGTTGTTTGTCTTGTGACCCAATTTTCTTGTGACTGGATGTTACTGAGCTATCAAAAAACATGGGGACTTTATTAGCAGACTATATTTTTGCAGTAATTGTCTAAAATATATGAAACAGTTTGAACATCGGAATTACAATTTAAACAGTCGTGTAAGCATTGAGGGGTTTAGGAATGCTAGCAAGCCAGAGTGGTCCATTCAGTGGATGAATGACAAAAAACAAAAGCTCAGTGAAGGTAAAGGATTGGATGGGAAGGGTAGGTTAACTGACAGTGTAATTGACAAAATACAGAACTATTATGGAATGGCTATCAGGCAAAACACACGCAGTGTTGATGAAATGGAGAAGGCTGTTTGGGCTCTTTTTCTTTCATACTTTTACAAGCAATGAAAGTCACCATCATTACTTGTATCCCAAAGGAGAAAGCAGCTGGTGCAAGTTTTATTTATTTATTTATTTCGTGTTCCATAGATCCATATGGGAACGTATCCCTGGATATAGACCGAGTCAAGGTTTTTTTTACAGATTATTGTTTTGTGCACAGATACATTGATCTTATCATTATTTTAAAGAAACTGTAAATTTTAGCATATACCCTTACATATTAGTTAAGATACAGGACATCTGAAAGATTATACTGTCATACCTAAATTTTGGTTTTGTTCTTAAGTTATACAGGCATCATATACAGACATACATTAATTTGGGTATTGTAAGTTACACTGTACTTATGGAGTATGATAATTCAATTGTAGAGGTCACACAGTAGGGTTTAAGCACAAACAAGAGATTCTGTGCATTTTTGCTAATATTCATCGATACTGTAACAAGATTCATCTAAAAGGAAATGCTTCAGATTTTCTTTAAACTTTGGCATGTTTCCAACCAGTTCTTTAATGTACAGTGGGAGGGCATTAAAAATCTTGGTGCCACTGTATAAAACCTCTTCTAGACCACGCTTTTCGTTTTTAGCTCATAATGGATATCCAGTTTCCTTAGGGTGTTATAGCTGTGGTATGAGCTATTGATTTTGGATAAGTTGCTATTTTTGAAACAAAGCACATCAGGGAAAAAATATATTGGGCAGGTGTTGTAAGGATTTGTAGAGCTCTAAACAGATCCCTGTACGAGTGCCTAGGATGTACTCCACACGTAATTGTTATTGGTCGCTTCTGTGCATGGAACACTTTTTTTGCTATTGGTTGATTTCCCCAAAATATTATACCATAGGCCATAAGTTGGTCAAAATATGCAGTTTTTATTGTGCTTATTTCCCCTAGTGTCTGAAATTATTCTTAAGGCAAATGTTGCGTTTTGCACAGATCTTGAATATGGTGGTGCCACTTCATTTTGCTATCTATATGCAGACCCAAGAATTTGGAGGACTCAACCTTCAAAATTTCGTGCTCACCCATTTTTAGGTTCATTTCATTAGTAACATTTGTGTTAGAAGAGGAAATGAATGTAATATGTCTTTTTTAGGTTGACTGTAAGGCGATTGGTTTCAAACCAGTTTGTCAAATCTGCAAAAGCTTTATTTGCAGCCTTATTTGACACATTCCCTCAGAGATTATTAACTGATAAAGTGGTGTCATCAGCAAACATGAGTATTTTCGCATATTGTGCACATAGTACTAAGTCATTTATAAATATTAGAAATAGCAGTGGCCTCAATACTGAGCCTTGAGGTACTCCTGCAGTAATGTAGCCCCATTCTGAAGATACCTGGCAGCCATGCAGTTCTTCCACAATTACTTTCTGCTTTATACCACACAGATAGGATTCAAGCCACATGACTACGGTTCCACCCATTCCTAGGGTCTTGGCTTTACTCAAGAGAATATGGTGACTCACATTGTCAAAAGCTTTTGACAGGTCAAAAAATATTCCAACCGTCATCATATTATTATTTATGGCTTCCATAACATTTTTCAACAAAGGCATGTATTGCATCCACAGTTGATACCCCTTTCCAAAAGCCAAACGGGCTACTGCTGAGGATGTTATATTTACTAAGATGCTAAATCATTCTGCTATGTATCAATTTATCTAGTACCATGGAGAAAACTGAGAGTAATGAAATTGGTTGATAGTTTGTAGCCTCAGTCTTTTCTCCCTTTTTATAAATTGGTCATATAAGCCCATATTTTATCCTGTCAGGAAAAACACCTTCTTCCAATGACGTATTACTAATATGGCAGAGGACTGTACTTATTTCTTTACAACAGTATTTCAGTACAACAATGGATTGTTGGTGAAGAATAAACATAGTCTGCCTGATGTGGTAATGGAGGTGATAAAACCTATTTTCAGAGACTTAGGTGCACCTGAACTGTTAAGAAAAAGCGTGTTCATGGAAAAACCCCAATGAAAGTGTAAATAGTGTTACATGGTCAAGAATACCCAGGACTGTGTTTATTGGAATAGAAACACTTCATTTTTGCATGTATGATGCTGTTACTACTTCCAGTGATGGATATGTTGTAAGGTACAAAGTATTTCCAGGTATGGGAATGAAAATAAATTTCAACAGGGTATGTATGATGCTTGCTTTAGACAGGAAACTTTCTTCAGGCTTCTGAAAGGGCTGTGAATAGCATATAAATACAAGCCAGAGTAAACAGGAAGAGGACAAAGAGAAAGCTGCTGGAGAAGTTTGCAGAAGATGAAGATAACGCAGACTGTGGACCTAGAATGCACTAAAAAGTAATCCAAACTTTGTCGCTCAATTCTTAAAAGTTTTATTTTTTCATACAAATTACGTGTTTTCTCAGGATCTACAAAACAATTTCACTTCAAGTTTTCAGGAAATGCTGCATGGTCCATTATGTGTAAATTAACACAGCCTTTTTCCAAAACCCTGTTCACTGCTAAATTTATAAACAAAAAATGGCACAAAAAGTAGTGAAGTTTTGTTACCGTACAATAGAAAAAAATTGATCTCCAACAACTGAATTGAGATTTTTAAAAGTCCCTTTCTCCTCTTAGTACCACTGGGGTCAAATTGACCCTATAAGCACATTTCAAATACATATCACGATTATTTTCAAAATTTATGACTTTGTTTCTCTACGTTGCTTCTATGCAATTACATATGATTCAGTTTTACATTTATAACTTATTAAAATATATTCATGGGTTCTGCATAGAGTACCACTGGGGTCAGCATGACCCCAGTCTAAATTTTTGTTTTCTTTCTTGAATGTAACATTATGAAAACAGAATGATGAATATTATGTTGAATACATGTTGTACAAAACACCTGCAACAATGAAACTAACATTTCCCACTTATTATTTATACCCTTTGTTTCCGTTTCTTGCCTCAGATGTTGTTGTGTATTGCCTCAGCATGTGCAAGAACTACATTATGACTAGAAAACAGTTGAATAGTGCTGAAATACAAGCAATTTTGAATGAAGAAAGGAAATAGGAGATACACTATCTGATGACAATGAATAGATTGATGCTATTATTTCTGGAGGTAATGAATCGACCAAAGATTCTGATGGAGTTGGAGATTTGGAAACTCTGCTTCCCAAAGTTGTGACATCTAATAAAACATGTTCCCACATACAAGTATGCACCACAAGATGAACTGGAGAATGATGAATACAAATCATACTGGAACAGAACCATTATAACAGATAAAACACCACCACATAACAAACCTGACATCATGCTCACCAATAAAAAGAAGAAATTAACTCAACTAAGCGAAATATCCATACCCAATACAACAAATATACAGAAGAAAACAGAAAAAATTGAAAAATACATCCAACTGGATGAGGAAGTTGAGGACATGTGGCATCAGGATAAAGTTGACATTATACGAATTATACTATAAACTACAGGAGTCATACCACATAATATCCACCAGTACATCAACGCAATACAGCTACATCCAAATGTATATATAAAACTACAGAAATCTGTAATAATTGATACATGTTCAATTACCAGAGAGTTCCTAAATGCAATGTAAGATATACTGTACAGTTAAAAGGAAGTAACGCTTGATCAAGGTCCACGTCACTTTCCATTTTTAACCAGACATAACATCTGAGAAAGGAAAGAAATAATAATAATAATAATAATAATAATAATAATAATAATAATAATAATATGTAAATAATAATAACAATATGTAAGTACATATGTAAAATAATAATCCCATTGTTTTTCAGGTCAAGAAATGGAAATGAAACATGGGGAAAAAAATTCTGTTAGATTACATGGGAAACAGCCAGTATGAAATGTTTGAAGACAGCTCCAGGTCACACGAGGCATACTGTAAGGAATGTAAATACTTTGCAATCAGTATTTGAGTTATTTATGAAGCCCAGCATTTTCCAGATTATTTTATAGTGGACCAACAAAGAAGGTAACATTACTTTTAGTACCAAATGGACAGATCTTTGTAGAGAAGACTTTGTACATTCCTACAAGAATAGGCAGGCCAAGAAAGCATTCAAAGGTCACAATGAGGGCATAGTGAATTAATGGAATGAAGAGCATGGTCGACCTATTTTCAATAGTTCTATGGCTGGGAATAACTTTACAGAAATATCACGCTGTATTTGGTTTGATGATTCTCAGCACTCATGACAGAATCATAGTCCTGATAAATTGGCTCCTATAAGGGATTTATTTGAACACTGGGTAAGCACATTACAGGATGCATGCACGAGAATATTGCAGTTGATGAACAACTGGTAACTTTTAGGGGTAGGTGTCCATTTTGCCAGTACATAAAGATATGGGCTGCATGTGACAGCACTAATAATTCTGTCACACACCTGCAGATGTACACAGGAATGGGAAAAGGCCAGCTTTGAGAAATAAATTGGGGAAAAAGAGTAGTGTCAAGAATTGACAGATCATTTGACCAAGAGTGGTAAAAGTATCACAATAGATAATTTCTTTACAAGTTTGGAGTTGGAAAAGGAACTAGAACAAAAACAAATGACTCTGCTAGGAATGCCAAGAAAAAGTTATCGTGAACTATCTGCAGAATTTATCGAAGCAAGGGGAAGAACTGCAGTTTCATGTCTCTTTGGACACGGCAATCAGCCACAATAGTCTCCTATTGCCCAAGAAATGGTAAGATAATGGCATTTCAGAGAGGAGATAGGTGACAGTGAAGCAGCAAAACCTGTTATAATCCTAGATTATAATGCAACTAAGTCAGGTGAGGACACAATGGACAAGTTAGTCAGGACCTACACCACAAAACGTATGACAAGAAAATGGCCTATGGTTATTTTTTATAATATTTTGGATATTAGTGGCCTAAATGCTTTCATAATTTGGCTGGACTTAAATTGTGACTAGAATAAAAAGTAAAACTGCAAAAAAAGAGAACTTATTCTGGAACTGGGAACATGTTTAGTACAGAACAACAGAAGTCAGCACAGCAAAGCTTCTCTTCCTCATCCTCCTCCTTCAGCAGAAGTACATATGGGGGCAAAACATGGTTGATGCTCTCTGTGCATATATTCAGTGGATAGACAACAGTCAGAAACATGTAGAAGATGCTTCTCGTTTGTCTGTAACCAACATTCAGAGATTATTTTAAATGGAGAGTATTTCTTTGTTTTAAATGTAAGGATCTATAGGACTAAGGATTAAGACAAGATCTGTAAGTGCTTATATACATTAGCTACCTGGTTCAGTCAGTAATGTCAGTTCATTGAAATAGATAAAATACGGCCAATATATCCTGTGTTAATTACTTTGGGTCATATTGACCCCAACAGTACTGAGTATAACAAAAAAATTCTGGTAGTAGGAGGGTGGAGTTGTAGCCAATAGTAAAATAAATAACCTGTAAAAATTCAACTTCCAAGCTCAAATACTTTCTGAGAAAACATTTAATTTATAAGCACTATTCTACCATTGGAAAGGTAGGGCTTTTCAAAGCCCCTTAACCTGGTTGTGACATTGATAACTCAGTTGATTCATGATGTCATTAGTGATAGCTGCACCAAAGCCTGCAAATATTTAAATGAAAATTTACAGTGATGTATGAAATAAAAAAGTACATAGTTCAAGCATTTAACACTGTGATTAGGAAAAATCATAATTTGGTGCAAAATATGAACTAAAATTGAGCCTGGTGTAACACTGTCAATACCAGATTGCTGCAGTTGGCAGCAGTCAAAATCATGAAAATTATAGACTTTTACCAATATCTGTTAAGGTGAACTATTGGGTTGAGCAATGAGTCAACAAGAGAGACCACTGCCACCTATGTTGGAGGCAGCCGTGGGTGGAGTATTAGGCATGGTGCTGCTGCAATTATATATGATTGGAACACCAGCATCAGTGTTCATCACAGGTGCAGACAGTAAACGTAAGTTCGAACAGGGTGAAGAGGGCATTACTTGTGCTCATGGAAGAGGCCAACAGGCAACTGGAGCACAAACTGTTGAAAAAGTTACTCTTCGTATGGCTGAGAATTTTGGATGCAATGTGTGTGATCTTGAAGCTGTGTACAAGCTATTGAAGATGAGTAGAGTGGGGGAGATAGCCAAGATCACATCTGAGATGTTTTGTGCTGCAGTAAAGCAAGTTGTAGGGCAGTTACAGGCTGTCATCAATGCAGATGGTTGTTAGTTTGAGTAAAGTTTGTGCCTTGGAATATAAACATGGTATGCAATTACATGAGGGTCCCCTCAAGTATCGGAAGTTTAATTATAACAACTGTGCACAGTATAAAAAAGTAGAATCCTAGCCTACTCCTATGGTGTAAGCATGAACTTGCTCCTACACCTGTCAATTGCTCTCCATGAGAGGAAATTTCCTGCATCCTCCTTACTGTGAAATACTCAACCTCGTAACAAATTTTGTTCGTAAATCAGTCATAATTTTGATAAAATTCAGTGGTGTCATATAGAATCAAATGTCTTCAGGAAGTTAAGAAATGCTGCATCCACATCATTTCCTCAATTGGTGGCTTTCATATTTTGTGTGAGAAAAGCTTAATTTTATTTTTGTATGATGTGGTGTTGCAGGCCATTCAGTTAGAATCTAGGACATAATTCTGTTCAATGCACTTCATTATGTTTGATTTTAGAATACAGAGTGTAACTAAAATATTCATAGGAGATCAAAAAGAATCACAACTGTCTACATTATCCAAAATATGTCCATGAACAACATACTGTTGCAAAAAGCAAACTGTCAAGTTTTATATGGTTCCAACTATTTAGCAGCAGTGTGTGTCCACATCAGTTCTAGTAAAAATGGTGTTGGGATGGCAGGAAATGTTTTGTGTTCTATGTTATGCACAGTGCAGGTCAGTAATAGCTATTCTGTGTGATTTTCATACTAGGTATGGTGGGAATTCTCCTACAGCATGGAGCATTAGACGATGTCATGAACAATTCCAAGAAGAAGGTTGTTATTGTAAAGGCAAATCACTGGGCCATCCTTGAGGGTCTGACACAGATGTCGAATGCATCCACCATAGCTTTGTAAGGAGGCTGCAGAAATCAGTTAACCATATAGCTCGACAGCTCAACATGCCCTCAATGTCTGCTCTGCAAGCTCTTCATGAAGGTGCAAACAACAATGTTGGCAGGATGGAGGATGACTGTTTCCTTCTATGCTCAGTGTTTAGTGACAGGACAACATTCCATTTAAATGGAAAGGTGAACCATCATAATGATACTGTTACAGGAAGTACATATCTCAATATGCTTGAGAACTTTCCTTTCCCACAGTTGGAGGCTGATTTGAATGACTTCTTTTACCAACATGATGGTAAGAATCCCCACTGGTGCTGTGCTGTGCAGTGTGGTGTTGATGGTGTTGATGGTGGTGGTGGTGGTGGTGGTGGTGGTGGTGGTGGATGTTTAAAGGTTGCATTGTGGTTTTCAACATATTCGAGAAAAACATATAGTTTCTAGGAAACACAATTCCCAGTGCACAATTAGTATACATTAAATACCCTACAATAATGCACTCCCTTGGAACTACTACTTTTTACATTTAAGGCATTGGAAAAATTGCAAGTTATTAAAAATAACATTTCAGAAGTATAAAATTCGTAACTATTAAATGAAGTGGTTTAGCAACAAATATTATGTATTTGTACCAGTGCAGTGAAGTCATATTCAGGGAAAACTGTGTTCTGTGAGTGTAACAGGGTGAAGTGGCCGTGTCAGAACGTAGTAGTGAGAGGGGATGTATGTTGCCATATTGGGGGTGTGCAGTTCCCTCTTCCATAGGCCTGCATGTGGACAAAATCTCTATAAATCTTTGCACTGCCAGAGGAAAATTGATTATCAGTCATCCTGTATGGCAGCTGTAATGTTCTTCCATGAAATGCAGCTTCCCCCATTAAAAGTGTTGCTCTTTTATGTCTACAGACAAACCATACCTCCCCAGAATTTGGTCCTGATTTCTTATTTGCGGTTGCTAAGTGAGCAGTCATGTAAAAAATCTCAACAGCTGGAGCTGTCAACTGTCTACCACAATGAAGAACCTGCACCCAGTGTAACATGCCATCTCTATGTATTACACAGTGTCAATTTTGTGCCTCCTACCACTGCCTGGTGTATTTTTTGCTGTGTGAGGGGGTTGTATGCATCGCACCAGCTGTAACTTTCCGAACAAATGAGGAGGTCCAGAGGCTTAGATTCTCCACCTCTGCATTAGGTTGCCATGGCATAAAACTTCACATATTTTGGACATAATTCAAACAACACATTACAGCAGATTGCTGTTCTCAAGTCATTCTGTGAGTGCCAGCAATTCCTGAATGGAAGAAATTTGTTTGTAATAGAACTGTAGAGAAAATTCTGGGAAGGTATATCTGCCTGTAAACGGGCAAGAGCAGCACTTGCCATACAGGATGACAAAGAATCAATTTACCTGATGGCAGTACAGAACAGTGTGCAGAGATGTATGTAGATCCTGCGTATAGTATTTATTGTTTTGCTATTAACAAATTCAGTCCCATATACCATGTAGTGTCCATGTACTTCATGGAAACAGATAACTCCAGACACCTCTACACACAGTGTCACTGGTGATTTGTACGTCGAGCTGTGGAGTATAGATACAGCTTTCTGAAATGACCTGTGGTTGTTTCTTGTGATGTAGTGGGGTATGCAGATTGGGGAATCACCTGCTTGACCTCAAATTTGAAGGCTTGCGAATGAGCAAACTGCACACCCACAATCTGGTAGTGTACCTCTTCCCACACTACCACACTACCACCTTCACACTTCTCCATCTCCATCCTGATGCATGCTGGAACACAATACATTTCCCTTAACCCTTTCTCAGCTGTGGGCACATATACACATCCTGCTATGCCATTTCCTAGTTTCTGTGGAATCATGTACTTGCACACTCAGGTTCTCCTACAATGCTGTGGATCACTGAATGTGCCCTAAGCTGCTGTCATCTCACTGCTGTGGATGAGTTACTTCTGTATCTTGCAAAATAAAAAAGTTACAAGTATGTATTGTACAATGTATGAGTCTCATTGTGTGTGATCATTTGCAAAAAACCTTGCTTCAATATATCAAATCATTTGAAATAAGATGACAGTTAGGAAAACACAATTTGCGATGTACAAGGATATGAATAGGCATGTTGCATGTGAGGGTCTTCCACATATAAAACTTAATAACTAGAGAACAAAATGAAATACAGTATTCTCCAGAATTTTAAATAAAATCTCAGTATCTTAGCCCATACACTGTAGTGAATGTAAAGTTGATAAGATCAACCATATGCAAAATATGCAGTGAAATTCTACTTCTATAAACTCTTTAAAATTTAATTCAATGTTTTACTTAATTTGTTGCATCACAATATGACGGATAATGAAAAGGAACACAGTTCTTTATAGAGTGTAGATATCAGACTGTAAGATGTATAAAAGTCATTTTTTTTTCACCTAATATTTTTCAAAAAGTTGGATACGTATTTCATATTAGCCAGAATGCTGTCTCTCAGCACAGGCACCAGCATTTGTTGAGCAGTGAAGCCAAAACAAAAGTTGTCTCATCACAGAATACAAAGACTACATCTCTAGCAGTGAGAGGATTAATACTGCTCCACTGCACTTAGATGGCATATATGCATTAAATATTTATTCCTACATCCACTTCATTTAATGTTAAACATTAATGTTTCACCCTTAGAACACTATACTAAGTTTACAAGTAAATCAAGTGAAAGTAAATGCACATGTTCCAAGTCTTAATTTAAGCTTTTCTGTCATCCTCTGTAGCATTTGAAGATAGCCTTTCAAGGCCAAAACTAGTTTAGATTGTGTCATAAAGTGATAGTGGGGCATGGAAAAATTCTGGATTATTAATTTTAGTAAGGTATTTTTTTTTTATTTTTGACACAATGTGGAAAACTGCTAATCCTAGAGAAAAATGAATAGGACCTTTTTGCAGCAAATTTAATTTTTTTTTTTTTTTATTACTGGTCAGCATGTTCACTAGAAGTAGAGTTATTGAAGGAAAATATAGAAAAGTAAACATGGTATTCCCCCACCAACCTTTCCATCAGATGCTCACCACCACTTGGTGGGGATTTTAAGTCTATATGCTGTTTATATCACTCCCTCCTAGTACAGTACAAAATTTTTGTAAGTACATTAATTGTTCCCCTAATTTTTCTTTGTTGACTGGACTATACACTCAAATACCATTTCTCTGTGCAATCCTTTAATGTATGTGTGCTAACTTCATTGCCACTGTTGTCATTGGTGTATGAGCAGAATTAGT
Organism: Schistocerca serialis cubense; assembly: GCF_023864345.2. Lineage (NCBI taxonomy): Eukaryota > Metazoa > Arthropoda > Insecta > Orthoptera > Acrididae > Schistocerca > Schistocerca serialis. The sequence continues at coordinate 809,492,824 of NC_064642.1, forward strand.
GTCTTCATGAGAAATCATTAAGTATATTCTGTACGGTTGGCACTGAAGACCGCCCCCCCCCCCCCCCCCCCACATCATGAACCATGGTCCTTGTCTAGGTGGCGAGGCTTAGGTACCTTAGCGACAGAAAGAGGTCAGATTAATCCATGGTTGCTGAACGAGAAGAGTTCCCTTTCAAGTTGTTGCAGGGGCAACAGTCTACATAACCAGATCATTCAATCATGCGAATTCAGCCTGCATGTCCTGGATGTTCTGATACTGCAAGTGTGTGAAAGTGAGGGAAAATTAGAGCCAATACTTCTCCTGTAAGCATGCAGGTCTACTGCATGACCTAATGACAGGGCATCCTATTGAATAAAATATTCTGCAGGTAAAGATAGTCCACCCTCCCCCCCCCCCCCCCCACCCATCCTCCTCACCGTACCCCCCCCCCCCCCCCCCCCAAAAAAATAAAAATTTAAAAGATTGGATTTCCAGGTAGGAACTGCTAATGTGAATGTCATGTTGAGGAAAAAGGGAAACTGTCAGTCTAAGAGTTGGTGTATGGATTGTTTGGGCCTTAATTCAGGTTGTGACATTACAGAATTTAAAAATGTAAATAAGGGGTATGTTAAAGCAAGAAGTAATGGGAATTTGTGAAGTGCTGTGGCAAGGAGGACATGACTAACTTTTGGTCAGGTTGGTTCAGAGTTCATTAACACACAATTAAATAAGGATAGTCCACAAGTAGGCTTAAAGCCTTCTCCACTAGCAGAAAAATACCTTCAGTCATCTTCAGAAATATATGTTATTTTGAATCAGTTGACCAACAATGTTAATGAAATGTTACTTCAAAAAATTAATGGCTAGATTTCTGAAAAGAATGTTGTATGTGACACAGTGTCATTTGAGGCAAGCAGATGATAAAATGAAAGTATATGATGCACGGGTTTTATATTTTGTAAACTAGTAATGAAAAGGACACTAGTACACTATTTAAGTATGGCATGGTACAAGGAAAAAGTTGTTACAATTTCATATAGTTGATGATGTGTTCTCTTTATGATAATGAAGACAAGACATCTTAATAGAATTCTAAAAAATACATGTAACTCTTCAGCTATGGTGTTTAATGAGCTTGCTGTATGTACGAATGACATTTCATTCATTCAGATAGAGATGAGTTCAGACGTCTGTGTGCTGATGTATTTTAAGAATTACTGGTGTGGCTAATTGAGTCCTCACCACTTGCTCTAGCTTATAAAGAAGCACATGGGAAAGAAGGAACAAACACATCTGTATGGCAGCAAGGAGTAAGTAATTGAAGTAATTGTGGATACATCACATCTGAATCATCATCAGATGAGAGAACTACAGATAATGGTTAGGTAGATGGGACAATGGCCTCATCATCCCTTGACATTTCATCATGCTCATGGTTCTATAAGGGTGATTCAAATGAAACCTTAAAAGCCTTATAATATTTGTACTTGGAACAGTGAACAAAACATTTACATGTATTTTTCAATGTAGTCTCCCTGCTATTGGAAGCATGTATTTCACAAATGTGGAAGTGTATAGATATTATGATGAAATAATTATTTTGGCCATGCGTGTAGCCAGTTGTGCACTATGGATTTGATCTATTCATCACTTCTGAAAATATTTCCCTGCCATTACTTGTGAGAGTGCATCAGACAGATGAGTCTCTAGGAGTGATGTCTGGTGAATAAGGAGCATGTACGGCACATTCAAATTTTATTTCTTAATAGTCTAAACTGTCTTATGGGCTGTATGCAAATGGGCATTGTCATGCTGTAGCAGTATTCCAGAAGTCAAAAATCCTCATCATTTACTACTGATTGCAGAGTGAAGTTAATTTATCAGAATGTCTGAATAAGTAGCTCTGGTTAACATCACTCCACTACCCACATAATGCTCTAAAATAACTCCATTTGCATTTCAGCTGAGAATGAGCATGATTTTTCCAGCAAACAGCTAAGTATGGATTTCTTATAGTTTTGGGGATGAGCTGTGACACCGTTCCTTGTTTGAATTTTTTGTTTCTGACTGGCAAAATTGGACCCAAGTGTCATTGCCTGTCATTTTTTTCCCAGAAATGAGTCACCTTCAATGTAGAAATGATGCAAAAGTTCTTCATAGGCATTGTTGTGATGCTCTTTTGATTCAGCAATCAGCTGATATGGCGTCCATCTTGAAAACATCTTATCAAAGTGCAGTACATTGTGAACAGTATTCTGTGTTTAACTAATATTAATCTTCAAACTTGTAGCAATTTTTTTCAGAGTTAGGCATCCATTATCCTTTGAAAGCTCCTCCTCTAATAAAATGTTCCTGTCCATCACTACACAGTAAGTGAGAACTGGTCTGGGGCATCTTCAACAGAAATTAGACCATTTTTTAAACATCCTAAGTCATTCATACACTTGCTGCAATGACAAACACCACTGCATTGCACTGTCATTCTGCATGAATTTCAATTGATTTAACACCTTCACTACAGAAAATGTGCATCACAGATTGTTGCTCATTTGCAGTGCATGTTGACAGAGGGGTGGCCATCTTGTTGTGGATGGTACTGCCTTCTGTCAGTCTTTCTGAACCCCAAGGAACACTACTGCCACCTACCAACCCGGGTACACACCTTCCCAAAATTTTGTTGAACATAAAAGGTTTCCCTTTCAATCATCCTCATATTTTGTATCCCTAAAGATTGTTACACCCATTTCTCTGTACATATTCCCACTGTCACACATTGATACTATAGCCAGAGGATGCTACATATTTCCATTTTGTGAAGTGCACAATTTTTACACTGCAAAAATTTAAAACAAGTTGCCAAGCTGTATACTGCATTCAGTTATTTTCAAGGTCTGACTGAATATTTGGGCAGCTTCTTGTAGACAATACTTCATTACAGATAATGGCATCATCCACAAGAAGCCTGAGGTTACTAATGTCAATGAGGCCATTAATGTACAATATGAACAACGAGGGTCCCAAAACATTTTCCTAGCTCACACCTGAATTCACTTCTAAATATATCAATAACTCTGCATCAGAGTAACTTGCTGTGTGCTTCCTATCAAGGAATCCTCAATCCAGTCATAAATTTTGCCTTAGTTTCAAAAGTACGACCATTGGAGAATAAGTGTAGATGTTGCACCGAGTCTTACAGGTTTCTGAAATGGAGAAGTACTGCATCTATGTGTCTTGATTGACTTGTAGCTTTCAGTATGTCAAGTAAGAAACAGGTGAGTTGGATACCATTTGATCAATGCTACTGATTTTCATGGAGGAAGTAATTATGTTACAGATACTTCCTTACATTTGAGATCAGAATATGTTCTAAGATTCTACAACAAAAAGAAAAAAGTTGAGCAAGCTGTGATGGAGACTGAGGAGAAAATTGGAAAGGGGATTGAAGTTCAGGGTGAATAAATACAAACTTTGAGGTTTACAGATGACATTACAGTAATCAGATGGCAGTGCACATGGGGGTGCAATTGAGTGCTGTGGGCAGTGTCTTGAGAAGAAGAACACCAACAAAAGCAAAACAAGGTAATGGAATATAGGCAACTTAAATCAGGGGACTATGTTAGGAAATGATATTACAAGTAAAGTGAGTTTTGCTATTTGGACAGTGAAATGGCTTTCAAAGTAGAGGGGTGATCAAATGCAGATTGGTAATAGCAGGAATAATTTTTATAAAGAACGGTGTACAGAATGGGCGTATGGGCAGGCGTTGGGTCGTTATGGAATAATAGGGTAATTTTTAGAGAAAGGCCATTTATTGGCTAAAGCATGTTGAAAGGGGCTACATAAGCCTAGGGAGGTGAAGGCGCTTGTCTGGCTCATCCTTTACATGCCTCCCCCTTCCGTGGGAGTGGAGAAGGTATGTGAATTTGCTCAATGTAATTATTATTTGAATGTAAACAAATTTAGCTTGCAGAACAAAGTCAACATCACTTCATTAAGAATGGCCCTCATGGAAAACGGCACCTGTGGGAGGGTGCAAAGACTCTAAAGACCTCCTAGGGGTCACAAAGGGACGTACAATGTCAACAATATTTGTGTATACAAGAACCACCATAAAACATCAAAACATCATAAAATATCAAAACAAAATTAGAATGGAACATAAGTGTGAATGAGGTAAATATGTGAACTGTTCTTGTTGCTAAGATGAAGTGAAAGTGTCTCTTTTGGCTTTTGTTTAAATAAGTTGAAAATGTAGACACAACCACTGATGAGTCACTGCTGGGGCAGGTGACGCGAGGCGGCGTGGTGTGTTGTCCTCTGTGAGCAGCGTGCAGGCTGCCATTGGGAAGGGGGCGTGGCTGTGTCCAGGTCCGTGCACTGGAGCTCAGCACAGGAGGGGTATGAGGTGAGGTCCACATGTTTCAAGCACAGTTGGAAAGGGAGCTGTCACTAAGGGAACACTTAACTACACTACACTAGTTTTTCCACATTAGTTGATATCAGAGTTGCACTCTTAAAACTAAGGGATGGCACATGCCTGATAGTTCCTTCTCTTTTTCCTTAGGTTCATATCAGGATAATAATAACAAAGACCGGGGTTACTGTGGCACTGGGTATAATGGTTGTATAGCACTCAGTGGCGGTTTGCTATTCATTTAGGTGTGCCAACAGGCGAACGTAAGAAATTTGTCCTTTTCATGTTTTATGAGGTTGTCAGTGGATGCTAAAAGGTGATCATTTGATATATTAGACAAAACTGGAACGTTAGTTTGACAAGGGAATCATGAATGAGCTTTCAGGTATAAAAACATAAGATAAGGGGTGCAAATGCTAAGTGAGTAAGCCATAGTGGCATGAAAGGTTATTAATGGTGTTTGACAGGAACCGTTTGCTGAAGATCTGTGCAGACACTATGTCAGAGCAGCACCTGACTGCAAGGCCGAATCTCGTGCTACCTCAGGAAGGCGCGCGGCAGATAACTTTGAAGGGCAGCGCCGCGTCAGAGCTGCAGGGTGCACGTGCGCGGCGCTGGAAGCAAGCATCAGGTTTAAGAGTGAGAGAGAGAGATGAAGCTTACCGATGCTGTTCACTGCATTGTCTGTATTTTACACTCTGTCTACATGTTCTTGGGCTCCTGCGCCAGATGAGCGTATTTATGTGCTTCAAAGTGACGAACATTAATGTCACAAAAGGAGGTATAGCATTACTAAATAAAGGGGAATAGGTATATGTAATCGATATGGTTTATTCACTGATGACCAACAAGTTAGAAGTGGGATTATGCGTGACATTAAGCTAGATGATTTGTTACAGTGGGTTCTGTTTAAAATTACATTATGCCACAGTAAATTGGTTCATAAGTGACAGATACGTCACAATCCCATAACAAAGATCTTATGATATCCATTTTAGCTGAAACATAATTTTTACATAAACATGAAAATATAAAAATGAAGTACACAAATATCATTAAATTACTGCAATAAGTAAAAAGAGTTAAATGCCTCCTTGGGCTGACCCTAACGTGTAATAACGTTCACATTATGAGAAGAAGTTTCTCATGTATCAATGTATTTGCTAAAAACCACGAAGTGAGATTGACAAAGAAAAATGACATCAGTTTGGTGCAGGTGGGGTGTAGATTGTGTCGTTGATGTCAACACTGTTGTTAACGAGAGGAGAAAAACAAAACACGACGAGAATCTAGAGATGTCCATATTGGACACAGAAAGTGTAAGGAATTGGATTAGAAAAGACTACGTTGAGTGTAATTTCTGAGAGACTTTTCCATTATGAAGGTGTAGTGCACAGCGCATCATTGACACAATGTTATCGCCTACTTAAATGTGTATATGACAAAGATGCGATTCCAAGATAGCTCCTACACACTTCTTCTTAAAACTCGACATTTCTCACATTAAAAAAACTTTACTTTGGGACCAAATTCGCCATCTTTATTCTCTCAACATCTTGCGAATAAACTCGCCGTCTGTATAACTTCTTTGTGCTGGCTTCCTCGGGCCCAGCTGGTTGCATAAAACGCCGTCTATCCTTGGTTACATCATAGTGTCTTGGGACACATCATACAGTTAAAAGCTACTATTTCAATAGTCGGTATTCCTTCAGAAAATACAACAGGAAAACAGTGTCAAAGAAAGCTCAAGGTTTTGAACAGATCTTTCCATTTACTGGCAGTTTAGCTGTAGGCTAGACGCGGTTTGCGTCTGATGTTGCCTGACCAGCTGTCCTCGGAGAGCACGGAACACTGCTCGTGTGAACTCTTCTTCGACATGGTATTACTAGGCCTGTGTTGCAGAAAAGTTGGTGTGCTGAACTTCCGGTTGCTGGGGCGAGCCGCACGATATCGCTCTGTGAGAGCATGGCGACCGGAAGTTGTGATTGCGATAAGCGCTACTGGGGTCTAGCTGGGCCGCAGCATGCAGCGTCATTCGCTCTGCGAACATCAAGGAGTGTGGACGCATAGCTCTGGGTGTATCGCTGGGCGTTGGCTTGCTAAGTTCACTTGTGTTAACGTGACACAGCAATGCCTCTGCGACGTGGTTACCGTCGTCACCGGTGGCACAGTGTACCAGTGTATCTGTGCTGAATAGCTTTGTGTCTGTTGCAAGTTGACAGACGAAAGTGGGCAGGATAGACTATGCCGCAAAACTGAAAAGTGAAGAAATGGCACAGATAGCTAATTGTCCAAACGAGAGCTAACCACATCACGTAAGGTACGTGCCCTTGCAGGTGGTGCATGACATTTCAACAGTTGTTCTGTTGATAGTGGCAAGATGAAAGTGAGTAGAACGGAAAAGTGTAGGGATGACACAGACAGCTAAGGGTCTGCGAGGGTGCCACCCACATCACGTAAGGTACATTCCTTTGCGGGTGGTGCATGACTCTTCAAGGATTGTTGTGTTGACAGTGGAAAGATGAAAGTGGGTAGAGCAGACTATGTCCCGAAACGGAAAAGTGAAGGAACGACACAGACAGCTATGCGGCCGGGTGGGTGCCACCCATGTCATGTAAGGTACATGCCCTTGCGTGTGGTGCATGACTCTTCAAGGATTGATCTGTTGATCATGGACAGATGTAAGTGGGTAGAAAGACTATGTCCCGAAACGGAAAAGTGAAGGAACGACACAGACAGCTAAGGGTCCGCACACGTGCCACCCGCATTACATAAGGTATGTGCCCTTGTGGGTAGTGCATGACTCTTCAAGGGTTGTTCTGTTGATAGTGGAAATTTGAATGTGGGTGTAACAGACTATGTACAGAAATGAAATAGTGAACCTCCACTTCCCATTCCTCAACAGGAATGGAAAGGGGAGGTTGGCAAAGCTTATAGGTGACAGCATAGCTGGGGGTGGTGGGATCACTCATGGGAAAATTCCTGTACTAGTGGGTGTTAGAGCTGCACCATTTTTTAGACTGAAGTCAGCTGATAGGAATTCCTGCTTAAGGGAAGTCTCTCTAATAAAGAAACGACTTTCGACAAATCTTAGGTATCTGAATAATGAGGGAATTAGTATATTTCATCAAAATATACAAGGTATTAGAGATAAAGTTAGTGAACTGCTCATAGATGTTGACTCTGAAATTATTGGTATATCTGAACACTTCTTAAATAAGGAGATAATTCAGAGGCTTCCTTTACCAGGATAGAGGTTGGCTGGAAGCTTTCCTAGGAGCTCTTTGCGGTGTGGCATGTGAAAAACGGCATCCCATTTGAGTCAATTGATGTTTCAAAGTACTGCACTGAAAAGGTGTTTGAATGTTGTGCAGGTGTGGTTAAATTTAACGGAGCTAAATTTCTAACTGTTTTAATTTATAGATTCCCAGACTCCAATTTCACAACATTTTTGCTAAGGCTAGATGAGGTTCTTGGTTCACTGTATAGGAAATACAAAAAGTTAGTTATATGTGGTGACTTCAATACTAATTGTATATGTGATTGCGCAAGGAAGCTGATGCTGGTAGTCCTCCTTAATTCATATACTCTTATGCAAACCGTATTCTTTCCAACGAGAGTGCAAGGGAACAGTAGAACAACCATAGACAACATTTTTGTTCATTCCTCATTACTAGAAGGGCATTCTGTTAGCAAAAAGGTGAATGGCCTTTCAGATCGTGATGCACAAATTTTAACTCTAAAAGATTTTTGTGCCGCAATACGTGTTAAATATAGTCATCAGCTGTTTAGGAAAGCTGATCCAGTTGCTGTAGAGCTTTTGTAAACCTTATCAAGGAACAATAGTGGCAAGATGTTTATAGCATTGATACAGTAGATGGTAAATATAATGCTTTTCTCAAGACTTTTCTCGTGCTCTTTGAAAGTTGCTTTCCGTTAGAACGTTTAAAACAGGTTACTTGCACAAACAGGCAGCCTGGGTGGCTGACTAGAGAGATAAGAATATCTTGTAGAACAGAGTGGTAATTATATCAAAACGTTAGAAACAGTCAAAATCTAAATGCAGCAGCCAATTACAAACAATACTGTAAGGTGCTTAAAAATGTTATTAGGAATGCAAAAACTATGTGGTATACAGATAGAATAGCTAAGTCTCAGATTAAAATTAAAACCACATGGTCAGTCGTAAAGGAAGTGGCTAGTCTGCAGATACAGGTTGAGGATATAGAATCAGTGCGTAGTGGGAATGTCCATGCTTCTAATAAGTTGCATATATGTATAGTATTTAATAATCACTTTCTAAGAATAGCAAGTGAACTAAATATAAACCTGGTCCCAACAGGGAATCATATAGCGCTCGTAGAAAAAAGTGTTACGAGACTGTTACCTGAAATGCTCCTCCATGATACTGACAAGAGGGAGATTGAGTTAATAATTAAATCACTAAAGACCAAGAACACTCATGGATGTGATGGGGTATCTAGCAGAATACTGAAGTATTGTTCTATATATGTTAGCCCAGTACTTAGCCTTTAGGAGTGGTCGGTTTGCTGACCAATTAAAGTACTCAGTAGTGAAGTCACTTTATAAAAAGGGAGACAGGGATAATGTTGACAATTATAGACCTATTTATATGCTATCAGTGTTTGCGAAAGTTATCGAGAAGGTTGTATATACAAGGTTAATGGAGCATTTAAATTCACATAATTTGCTGTCAAATGTACAGTTTGGTTTTAGAAATGGTTTAACAACTGAAAATGCTATATTCTCTTTTCTCTGTGAAGTTTTGGATGGATTAAATAAAAGGTTGTGAACGCTAGGTGTTTTCTTTGATTTAACGAAGGCTTTTGACTGTGTTGACCACAAAATATTACTGCAGAAGTTGGACCATTGTGGAGTGAGGGGAGTAACTTACAATTGGTTTGCCTCTTACATGAAGAACAGAAAGCAGAACATAATTCTCCACAATATTGAGAGTGGTAGTGATGTTCAGTCCCAATGGGGCACTGTTAAGTGGGGCGTTCCCCAAGGGTCGGTGCTGGGGCCACTGCTGTTTTTTATTTATATAAATGATATGCCTTCTAGTATTATAGGTGATTCAAAAATATTTCTGTTTGCTGATGACACCAGCTTGATAGTGAAGGATCTTGTGTGTAATATTGAAACAGTATCATATAACGTAGTTCATGAAATAAGTTTGTGGCTTGTGGAAAATAATTTGATACTAAATCACAGAAAGACTTAGTTTTTACAGTTTATAACTCCCAATTCAACAAGAACCGATATTTTGTTCAGACAGAATGGGCGTATTATAAGCGAGACGGAATGGTTCAAGTTCGTAGGCGTTCAGATAGATAGTAAGCTGTTGTGGAAAGCCCATGTTCAGGATCTTGTTCAGAAACTAAATGCAGCTTAATTTACCATTAGAACGGTATCTGAAATAAGTGACACTTCAACATGAAAAGTAGTCTACTTTGCATATTTTCATACGCTTATGTCGTATGGTATTATTTTTTGGGGTAATTCTTCTGATTCAAAAAGTGTATTTTTGGCTCAAAAACGGGCTGTTCGAGTGGTGTAAGTTCGAGAACCTCTTGTTGACCCCTATTCAATAGTCTGGGAATTCTGACATTGCCCTCACAGTATATATATTCTTTAATGTCGTTTCTTGTTAGCAATATTAGCTTATTCCCAAGAGTTAGCAGCTTTCACTCAGTTAATACTAGGCAGAAACCAAATCTGCATGTGGAATGCACTTCCTTGACCCTTGTGCAGAAAGGAGTGCACTATTCTGCTGCATCCATTTTCAATAAACTACCACAAGAACTCAAAAATCTTAGCAGTAACCCAACCACTTTTAAGTCTAAACTGAAGAGTTTCCTCATGACTCACTCCTTGTATTATGTCGAGGAGCTCCTGGAAGAGCTAAAAAATTAAGCAAATTCCAGTGTTACATTGTGGATTTTCTTTATTTAAATTTACGACTTGTCACCTGAATATATTTTTTTTTATATTTCATTTTATCTGTTTCTAATATCATGTCATATTTTCATGTATTGACTCATTCCATCACCATGGAAACTTCTCCTTAATTTGGTCCCACGGAACAATAAATAAATAAATAAAAAACGACACAGGCACCTAAGGGTCTGCACGGGTGCCACACGCGTTATGTAAGGTACGTACCCTTGCGCGTGGTGAGTGACTCTTCAAGGGTTGTTCTGGTGATAGTGGAAAGATGAAAGTGGGTAGAACAGACTGTGTCACGAAACAGAAAACTGAAGGAAGGACACATACAGCTAAGTGTCAGCACACGTGCCAACAGCGTCACTTAGGGTACGTGCCCTTCCGGGTGGTGCATGACTCTTCAAGGCTGCTCTGTTAATAGTAGAAAGATGAAAGTGGGTAGAACCGATTATGTCCTGAAACAGAAAAGTGAAGGAAAGACACAGACAGCTAAGCGTCAGCGCGGGTGCCAACCGAGGCATGTAAGGTACGTGCCCTTGCGGGTGTTGCATAACTCTGTAAGGTTTATTCTGTTGATACTGGAAAGATGAAATTGGGTAGAACAGACTATATCCTGAAGTGCAAAATTCTAGGAAAGACACAGTCAATTAAGGGTTCGCACGGTAGCCAACCGCGTCATATAACGGACGTGCCCTTGTGGGTGGTGCATGACTCTTCAGGGGTTGTTCTGTTAATAGTGGAAAGATGAAAGTGAGTTGAACAGACTACATCCCGAAACGGAAAAGTGAATGAACGACACAGACCAATAAGCGTCCGCACGAGAATCCAACTGCGTCACGTAAGGAACGTGGCCTTGCGGGAAGTGCATGACTCTTCAAGGGTTGGTCTGTTGATAGTCTGTTCTACCCACTTTCATCTTTCCACTATGTCGAGAAACAGAAAAGTAAATGAATGTCACAGACTGCTAAGGGTCCACGCCAGTGGCACATGCGTCACGAAAGGTATGTGCCCTTGCGTGTGGTGCATGTCTCTTCAAGGGTTGTTCTGTTGATAGTGGAAAGATGAAAGTGGGTATAACAGACTATGTCATGGAATGGAAAAGTGAAGGAATGACACAGATAGCTAAGGTTCTGCGCGTGTGCCAACCACGTCACGTATGGTACATGCCCTTGCGGGTGAAGGATGACTCTTCAAGTGTTGTGATGAGAGAGGATAGATAAAAGTGGGTGGGATGGACTATGTCACAAAATGGATAAGTGAGGAAACGGCACAGAAAGCTAAGGGTCCATGCGGTCGCCAGCCGCATCACGTAAGGTACGTTCCCTTGCGTTTGTGGTTCTCTTGTTCATCCAACAGACTAGGTATATGGCGAAAGCTTGCTCGTTCTGTGGGTGTGATTCACTCTGTTTACATTATCTATCATGGTGGTAGGCATGTGGTATGTCCCTCCAAATAAACATTCAAATACAAATGAAAATAAAGCATGAATACATCCCAAATTACCCTTCCAAACAATTTATTGCCTAAGACATCATTATTACTAAACAATTAATTGACAGTACTCGGGAACTTATTCTAGCTTATTTGAAATCCAACAATGTGATTATCCTCATCAATCTAGTAACACAGTGACACATGGAATCACTAGGTTGATACCAATACTAAATTACTGGTGCTGGCAAAACTTTAGCAAAATTATCTAAATATTTGACAATAGCATAAATGAGACATGGACAAAATGAACAATAATAAAAGTAATACGTCAACATAAGTAATTAGACATAATCAATTGGACACAAGTAATTGGACATAAAAAAATTAGATGTAAGTTATTGGCAACTCGTCATGGTGATATAAGCGGTGGCACAACCGTAGCAGAAACAAAAATACAAATTATTATTTCCTTTGCACAATATTCCCTTACTCTCCAGTAACATTTTGTAGGAAAATGAATGGAAGTATCCCCTGGTATTCCTGTATGCTCTCGTTTTTATTTTCATACCAACTAATAGTCTTTGGTACTGTCATTAAGTAATGGGAATGTTGTGTGTGTTGCTGTGGAATAGTGTCATGTTACTTAATACATCCTTTAACAAGAGTCTGATCAAAAGTGGTTTTGTGTCTCCATCAATGAACAGACCAATAATTATTATACATGTGATATGCTGTTTGCTGTGTTGATTTGTTTTTGCAAATATTTGTGATTATCAGTCACCCAGTCAATCATTCCAGTGTGTATTTGTTGTTCCTTTGGTTAATTCTCTCACCTACCTGCTTCCATATAATCATTATTGGCGGCTCAATGAAGTTAGTCGCATGTCGAAGACGTTGACATAACTTACCTGTTGGTGCTTTGGTTTTTAATAAAATTAGAGTTCATTTGCCATATATAAAGTTTGCAGGGAGCAAAGTAAGTTCCTTACTATTGAAAATATGCATAAAGTATAATGGTTAAGTATTTCTGTGTTGAGATTCAGTGGAGCTTGAGGTGCTAAGGTGCAACACGTGTTGTGCTCGTGAGATTGTTAAGTTGCTGACAGCACAGCTGACAGTAGGGCTGCGTCCGGTTTCACTGGCTCTTCGGCTGAACTGGCATTCATGTTGGGTCTGTCCTCTTGCTACACATGGAGTTTAGTCTCTCGATACTGTCACAAAACTTCCTTCCAGTGTTATGTTGTTCACGACAGTTATGCATGTGGATGTTCTTTTCTAAGAGACTCTAATAACTTCAATTGCTAAAGGTCACAGAACTATTGGGTTCCAATTATTTTACTTAAGTTTTCTGTTCTTCTAAAATTTAGGTAATTGGCAGTTGTTAGGCTTCTAGATAAACTGTGTTTTGCAATGGCATTCCAAACCCAACTCCTTGGCTAATGCGTTTCCCAAACAGCGGTCGTTTACAGGACAGATATAGCGACAAGTGCCAGCTCCATTGACGCCATATAGATCCGTTTATTAACCGTGGTGGTCATACAACATAGCCTGAGATCGATCTGAAATTCCAATGTTTTCTAATCCTGATGGTTTAGACAATGCATACCAGGAAAAAGTTCTCTCTCTGACAAAACAAATAGATCCCCATCTTTAGATCAGGCTAGTAAAATCTGCAGGCCCAGATGCCGCTCCTGTCTCGGTGTCATCCTAGAGAGGGGTCTGTCAGCATAATATTGGCTGATGTCATCTCACAGCCCTCCCTGCCCTTCCATTCTTGATCTTCGTGTTGGTGCTTGACATTTCGCTGAAACATCCAGACAGACAGGAAACAAAATTCCAAATTACTCTAATGAAGTCAACAACTCCATGTATAAATCCAAAGTAACTGTAAGACAAACTAACTGTTCTATCAATGTGGAAGACAAATCATTAATTCTATAGATTTTCATTCCATCTTTGAGTCCTTGCATATCAGTGTGCAAGTGGAAGTGCTTTCTCAACTTGGATACTGAATTTTTTTGCTTGTGGCTGAGGGGGTGGGGGGCAGGTGGGAGAAGGGTGAAATGTGAGTAGAAATAAGGAACAGAAGTTGGGATGGAAAGAGCCAAGGTCATAAGAGCAGTGTGTGATGGACGGGTGTTGTGTTGAGAGCCTATATCAGAAGTGCAACAGACTGTGTGAGGGATTGAGACATCAGCTCTTCTCAGTTGCTGGACCTGCATTACTCTGGTTTTGGGGAGGAGGTGGAGTGGACTTAGTTTCTCAAAGCAGTTAGCTGCACAGGGTAGATGTGGTATTTTGCAACATATGTAATCAGTGTGTTGGCACCGCATGGATTTGACGTCTGTGTCTTGCCTCACATAGTTGTTTTCTCAGTTATATCAGTCTCCTTGTCCTTTCCAATGTTTTATGTAGCCTGAAAGCTTTGCAGCTTACAATTTTACACGAATATCAACAGTTGGATGAGCCCATTGCACATCCAGTTCTGTCAGTCAGGTCCAGTCCTGATCAGCTGACAAGAAGCTACTAGGGTGACCATATGCTTACTATAGAACTTACTAATATGTGCTTATTTTGCTGATTATTCAGCATTTCTGAACTTCCCCCTCTGTAAATTGATTTCCTCTGAGGTTGTTATATGAACGAGGATGCCAATTAAGAGCAGGTATCAATAAGTGAATGTATCCTTAAGCACTACAAACATACCAAATGTAACCACTGAACCAATTGATTCAGTTCATCCATTGTGACGAATCAAGCTGGGATAATTATTCTTCACCACTTGTTTTGCCATGTGCTTCCTTAAAATTCATTTTTTCACTTTTGACTAATTACATATGCAAGTATAATCTGTGTTTTCATGTAAGAGAAAGGTTGGCCCTCAGTTTTAAGGAATTTAGCACCAAATATAATTTTGTGCTTTGTTTTATGTATGTAATTGATGTGCTTATTGTGACTATTACTAGTTACCATCTTTCATTGTATGGCAAAATCAGTAATTATTTTGTAATTTAAATTCTGTTGTTGATGTATAAACAAATATAAAATCTACAATAATTATAAAACATTTGGAAGATGAAACAATAGCATTCCTTAGGTATTTATTTGGGCCTTATTTGAAAGCATGTTAGTAAAGCCAGACTTTAATTAATTCCAAAGTAATTAACAGTTTTTATAAAAGTATTGTTTGTTTAACAATATTTCTCAATTTCATGATTTAAATACTTCATTTACAGTTGCCATCATATTATGACACAAAAACAGATTCCACAGTTGCTGTTGTTTACTACAATCATTCTTAACGTTAACATTAAAATCACCAAGAAAAATTACATTATGTTTAAGTTCATTCAGTAGTTCCTCAAGGTATTCCATAAAAATGGCAAAGTTGCCCAATGGTGATCAGTACAAACACACAATAGTAATTTTTAATTTGGTTAGCTCACATATACTGTATTCAAAACCTTTTTCTATGCATTTTAGGTTGCATTTAATTTCTTTTGATTCTACCCCTGTCCTAACATAAATACATGTCCCACCCCCTTTATGGTTGATTCTACAAAATTTGCTAATCATTTCAAAATTTGGAATAATTATGCTAGACGCTTGCATTTCTTTTACCCAGTGCTCACTTATGCATAGTATGTTAATGTCTTTTAGATAGTCAGTTAATAGAACTTCTATTTCAGCTAATTTACTTTCTAGTCCCTGCACATTTTGGTATACAACTGTTAAAGTTTCATGTAGTGGATTTGCTGCACTATTTACCTTTGTACTTTCTTGCTTCTGACACTGTAAATATTCTGCCTTTTCTTCTTCTTTGAATCGATACCCCTATTCCTTGAGTAATTCATGGCTACTTTGTAGACTTGGCTCTAACCTTGGTAAGTTTCTGGGGAAAACAGTGTTTCAATAAGGTAAGCACTTTATTAGCAAAAGTTTTATATTTTCCATTCATGCCCTGAGCAGTTTAAACATCTGTCCAGTTAATGTCTCCGAGGAGTGTCCTAAAATAATCAATTTTTGGCTTATTGATTACCCTCTTGAGCTCAGATTTAACAGAGTTCATATTCTGTTCAGTGTTAACATTTAACAGAAGGAACTGCATGTCATGATCTGAGATGCCATTGAATATTGGTTTTGTAATATAATTTTGTTCATAGGACTTTCCTATAAAGAGATTATCAATGGCTGTTTGTGAGTAATTGGCTGCCCTAGTGGGGAACTTTACAGTGAGAATTAAGTTGAATGGTTGTGTTACTAACTCAAGTAAGTTCTTATTGGGAGAGTCTTTAATGAAATCTACATTGAAATCACCAGCAACAATTATTTCTTTGTTTTTGGTTGTTAAATGGGCCAGTACAGCCTCAAGGTGGTTTACGAACAGATTAAAGGTACCTGCAAATGCTAGATATACGCTTATAATATTATGAAGGATTTTTTGTGAAATTCTGCTTCTGTTGCACATGCTTCAATATGCTGTTCTAGGCAAAATTTATGAATGTCTATGTTCTTAAATTTATGACAGTTCCTGATGAATGTGGCAACTCCTCCTTTCTCCATTTCTCATCTACAAAAGTGAGATGCTAACATAAACACTGTAACACTTAAAAGTTCTATGCCAGTGCTCACATGATGTTCAGAGAGGCAGATTATGTCAGTTGGGTTTGAAGAGTCTAATTCATTTATGCAGATATTTAATTAATTATATATTAAAAACAAAGATTCCATGACTTACCAAATGGGAAAGTGCTGGTAGATAGACACAATATAAAACACACTCACACAGAATTTCAAGCTTTCTCAACCAACAGTTGCAGACATATTAAAAGGCAAAGGGTTTGGGCAGAGATGTCAGTCGAGGTGGAAGTACAGAGGCAAAGATGTTGTTGGATGACAGGTGAGGTATGAGTGGCGGCCACTTGGAATTAACGGAGGTTGAGGCCAGGTGGATAACGGGAAGAGAGGATATATTGAAGGGCAAGTTTCCATCTCCGGAGTTCGGATAGGTTGGTGTTCATGGGAAGTATCCAGATAACCCAGCTGGTGTAACACTGCCAAGATATGCTGGCCGTGCACCAAGGCATGTTTAGTCACAGGGTGATCTTCATTACGAACAAACACTGTCTGCCTGTGTCCATTCATGCAAATGGACAGTTTGTTGCTGGTCATTCCCACATAGAAAGCGTCACAGTGTAGGCAGGCCAGTTGGTAAATCATGTGGGTGCTTTCACACGTGGCTCTGCCTTTGATCGTGTACATCTTCCGGGTTACAGGACTGGAGTAGGTGGTGGTGGGAGGGTGCATGGGACAGGTTTTAGACTGGGGGCAGTTCCAAGGGTAGGAGCAAGAGGGTAAGGAAGGTGGTTTGGGGATTTCATAGGGATGAACTAACAGGTTATGAAGGTTAGGTGGATGGCAGAAAGACACTCTTGGTGGAGTGGGGAGGATTTCATGGAGGATGGATCCCATTTCAGGGCAGGATTTGAGGAAGTCGTATCCCTGCTGGAGAGCCATGTTCAGAATTTGATCTAGTCCTGGAAGTATCCTGTCACAAGTGGGGCACTTTTGGGGTTCTTCTGTGAGATGTTCTGGGTTTGAGGGGATGAGGAAGTGGCTCTGGTTATTTGCTTCTTTACCAGGTGGGGAGGGTAGTTGTGGGATGCGAAAGCTGTTTACAGATTGTTGGTGTAATGGGTCAGGGATTCCGGACTGGAGCAGATTCGTTTGCCATGAAGGCCTAGGCTGTAGGTAAGAGACCGTTTGATATGGAATGGGTGGCAGCCGTCATAATGGAGGTACTGTTGCTTGTTGGTGGGTTTGATGTGGACGGATGTGTGAAGCTGGCCATTGGACAGATGGAGGTCAACGTCAAGGAAAGTGGCATGGGATTTGGAGTAGGACCAGGTGAATCTGATGGAACCAAAGGAGTTGAGGTTGGAGAGGAAATTCTGGAGTTCTTCTTCACTGTGAGTCCAGATCATGAAGATGTCATCAATAAATCTGTACCAAACTTTGGGTGGGCAGGCCTGGGTAACCAAGAAGGCTTCCTCTAAGCGACCCATGAATGGGTTGGTGTACGAGGGGCCCATCCTGGTACCCATGGCTGTTCCATTTAATTGTTGGTATGTCTGGCCTTCAAAAGCGAAGAAGTTGTGTGTCAGGATGAAGCTGGCTAAGCTAATGAGGAAAGAGGTTTTAGGTAAGGTGGCAGGTGATAGGCGTGAAAGGAAGTGCCCCATTGCAGCAAGGACCTGGACATGCGGAATATTTGTGTATAAGGAAGTGGCATCAATGGTTACAAGGATGGTTTCCAGGGGTAACATATTGGGTAAAGATTCCAGGCATTCAAGAAAGTGGTTGGTGTCTTTGACGAAGGATGGGAGACTGCATGTAATGCGTTGAAGGTGTTGACCTACGAAGGCAGAGGTACGTTCTGTGGGGGCTTGGTAACCAGCTATAATGGAGCAGCCAGTATGATTGGGTTTGTGAATTTTAGGAAGAAGGTAGAAGGTAGGGGTGCGGTGTGTCGGTGGGGTCAGGAGGTTGATGGAGTCAGGTGAAAGGTTTTGTAGGGGGCCTAAGGTTCTGAGGATTCCTTGAAGCTCTGCCTGTACGTCACCCCCACAATGACGCCATTAAAATTTATTTACATTCCCTCCACAAACATGCCTTCACCCTAGCTAGGTTACGCTCCCATATTTTACATTCTCAGGCATGTCTGACGTTTGGCATTACCCCCAAAGGCCTCACACTTAAAGTTCCCATCTCTGGCTGCAACCCTTCTATCCTTCAGTCTCTATACCAATTCCAAACTGAACAATCCATTAACCTCACCCACTTAATCCTTCACCTACACATCAACTCAGCCAATGAACACACCCGTCAACTCCTATCCTTAATAAAAGTTCTCAGTCTTTCCTCTCCCACATCCACACCGGCTGTTCAGAGCATCCTCCTACAGGCCAACCGCAAATTAGAACAGCATGCCACCCTCCACTTCAAAAAACTATCCATCTCCTGGTTTCCCACCTCCGGAAAGGCAACTCACTCACCCTTCACAACCTTTCCAACAAACCTCAACCTCCTCTCATTGCACACAAACCCAGTCTCTCTCATCCAATCAATCTCCCACTTCCAGCTCCACTCCCTCCAAAACCTCAAAATTCCAATCAACACAATTTGGAACCACAACACCCTAATTCAGTAGTTAACCTTTCCTCCAAACCTCTCTCCCAATCCAAAACCTCTGTCCTATCCAAAGGCCTCACCCTCAGTCCCACTCCCAGATAAAACCAAATAGCCCTTGTCAAAGATTCACTGTCCTACTGTGGGGCAGCG
The DNA here is from genome assembly GCF_023864345.2 of Schistocerca serialis cubense. Lineage (NCBI taxonomy): Eukaryota > Metazoa > Arthropoda > Insecta > Orthoptera > Acrididae > Schistocerca > Schistocerca serialis. The sequence goes on from NC_064642.1 coordinate 809,511,962, forward strand.
GATAGAATTAATTGTTTAACTGTTGCATAAATGTTTGTAGAATGTAGAAGCACTGCATTTCCCGTTATTTAGAATGTTATTTATGCTGTCTTTCGCCATTCTCAACACTGGCTCTCCATCTACAATATTGGCAACCAGAAAGTGATTAGCAAAACGTGAAGCCTGTAATTAGAATTCCTAGTGCCCACTTCATCTGAGAATACACTGATAGTTGCAGCTCATAGCTCTGAGGAATTAGGAGATTGTCCGGGATTTATAATCAAAAACGATATTCTAAAATAGTTGAGTATATTCTGAAAGTCACAGATGAAAAACAAAAGAATCCACACAACCTAACTAAGAGAGCAGTTCAGAGTGTAATGCGCTGATGCAACTATAATGTCCAAATTAAATGTTTAAATGAATGCTCGCCAAAATTTGATGATTAGGTTCATCAAACACCACGCTAAATAATGATAGAATGTTTGTCCCGCGGCGGCACGTGAAAATACGACACTACGCAAACTGAAGATCGATAATTAAAGTCAACCCAGAATTAACCCTTCACTCGCAAATGATTTCATGGTTACGCGTATCTCGAGTAACTCAATACGGCATCCGAGCCTGTTTGTAGCAATGATACCGACGCGAAGCGACTCCCGACACAGATGACGTGCTATTCAGCGTCTGGAGAGAACTGGGGCCTTGCTTCCTCGTGCAGCATTCTTATATATAAAGCTGCGGTGCGGACGGCTAAGGGAACGCCTGATCAAATCGTCTCTCCCGACTAGCTGCTGGGCTTGTAATGCACCACTTTAAGTTACCGAATAAATCATACCTTCTCTTGCTGTTGGCCGATGAAGCTCATAATTTTAATGTGCATTCAGCACGCAGGTAAGTATTGATAATAAAATTTTGTCGTGGCTAAGATAAATATTTTGGGCGAGAGAATTAATTTAATTACACTGCACGCAGTAGACGAGCTCTGAACTGGCCCTTTGGAGATACGCTATCGCTATAGTTTTATAGGTATTCAAATGAAACTTTTCACATCTTCATAGTTATAGCGGATCTCCAACCTACTTAAATATAAACATCCTAGCCTTATTTATTAGCCTACTTAATATATCTTGCTTCCTTAAGTTTTGAGACGAAAACCAGAAAATCATGAATTTCCACTAAAATTTTAATTTGTGAAATCCAAAGTACTGTTTTTATTAAATAATTATGAAAATTGAATCTAATTATAAATTTTGAATTTTCTAGCTCTTTTCTGTTGCGCCAATGATTTTTACAGAAAAACGTCCAAATTTCGAAAATGGCTAAAGTTATCGAACTGATATTCAACACATGTTGGTTTAGTATTACTCCTGACATGCTTTAGGTTATTTGCTTGATTTTTAAAGTATTGTGCAACATTTATGATGTCAGAGCTAGTTACAACGGATGGGCTGGCACACAATGGAAAGACTGATGTGAATTTACTACGGTGTGAGTAGGCTGCTTCCCTACATCACCCTCTACTTAAATTTTTTGTTTATGAATGTTAATGAATGAAAAAAAATTTAATTACAAAAGGGAAGCAAGAGTACAGCTTAAATTCCTATGAAAATTTAAAATTGAAACGTAAACATATAGAAATATTAAAAGAAAACTGACTACCTACATTAATTATTTAAATTGTGGGCATGTTCACTGCCTCTTAAGCAACATTATTATTCAAAATTTAAGCAAAGTCAACGAAACAATTTGGCATACATATTGCCTTAGACAAACAAACACATAAAAATATGTAAAATTATGAAAATCTTAAATCCATTAAATACATTTTTACATACACAAATTCTAAGAAAATTACATGATACATAAACAGATGATTATATCTTAGCAGTCTTTTCTAAACCTGAAAGAAAATTTCACAAATAATTTTTACACACGTGGTTGTAGCCGCTTTGGCTGGCGTTCTACACTTCCATTCACAAGGGTAGAGTAGGGGAAGTTGCTATGGTGTGCGTCCTTCACGTTCACTCTAAATTACATGGGGAAAGGGGAGGGGTCACTGTGAGTTGTGTCCAAGTCACTCCACGCTTTCGCGCAGCTACCAGGCTGCCACTATCTGGTTTGTCCTGTAGAATAAACAAAAAGAGTGCCTCAGACTCTGTTCACTTAACATCTAAGGGTGGGTCACAATGAAATGGGGATATATACATTTTATCCTTCAGTATGTTACTGGAACAAAGTGAACAGAACTTTTTCAGTTTTACTCTCATGGTTACTTAACTGTCAAACTCGATAAACAAATGGCTCAAAACGCCGTTAGTCACGTACTAGAGAAAATTTATTCTCAAGGCATACAATCATAAATCATATTTAATTTCAATTTATTATTCCTGAGCCGGAACACTGAACCAATGCTCGGTACATTCCTGATACATTTGTATTTTATTCACTTAGCTGACTCATCTTCAATTACTTTATTCTCAGTGATAGTATGAGTATATTTGATTAGTAGTTTTCTCAGCTTCTTTGTACATGTGAGTAACTTTTGGTAATAGTACAGTTCTGAGTGTTCAAAACACACTACGTTTAGTTGGCTACTATATCCACTTATTGGTCCTCTGCTGCTGTGTTAGTTCCACATCTGCAATTAGGTACTTACTTCATAGAAGTGTATTTATGCTGAGCTAAAAATAATGTTTCACGTCTGTCATTATGTTATTCAATTACTTTGCTAGTGTATGAACTTAAGTAATACTCAATCTATTAACATTTAAAGCATAGGATAGCACATTTGTTTCATATCCATAGTGTATTGCAGCGATCAGTTTGCTCACGTGGCAATCCATTTCCACTCGATCGGACGCTGAAACCACAGGTAGTCTCTCTCGACCTACCACTAAAGTGCATCAAGTAATTATGGACGAGCGTAATGCTAAATTCCTTAAACCTATAGGACACCATGAGGTGTTCTGTCTCATCAAACATAAGGGTACCTATGGTCGCATTCACGCCTCCAACTCATAACCACAATACGTGTAGGTATGTCCTGTCACACACTACACCAAATAACGGCCAGCTCCAACGTTATAAATACTTGAGGCACGTGTCCTTCACGTCTCAACCACAAGCACTGCTCAATTCTATTACACTGCTATTCCTTGCTACACAAGGTGAGTTTAATCTTACAACATGTCTGCCTATTCAACACTAAGCAACCTCTTTTACTATTATTAGTTAGCTCTAATGCATACAATAGGTTTCACTGCCACTTCAGATCCTGCTTGAACACGAATTTGTACATCTTTTTAAAATATTATTGTGGGACCATTTCCAATAAAACAACAACTTTGTACTTACAATATTACCAGGGTTCTATACATAACTGTTACTCAAATACATTTGTATCTTAATTACGTCATACTTCTTTATTGTTTATGTCACTGTTAGGTTTGTCACATTAGGTATTTTTCTTCACTAATTGGTGGATAGAATGGTTACAGAACTCATGGCTTGATAGGCATGACGGAAAATTTTCATATTGGAAAGAAGGGGTCAACATTTTTGTGGATAGGAAAGATGAAGAATGAGTGAGACCTGAAAGGGAAAGAAGATCTCACACAGCTGGGACTGCACAGCTGCCACACTGTGTAGAGGTTACAGAACAACCTCCTCCCTACAGCATTCATTGGTTTCAGAAAATTTTCATATTGGAAAGAAGGGGTCAAAATTTTTGTGGACAGGAAAGATGAAGAGTGAGTGAGACCTGAAAAGGAAAGAAGATCTCACACAGCTGGGACTGCACAGCTGCCACACTGTGTAGAGGTTACAGAACAACCTCCTCCCTACAGCATTCATTAGCTTAATTATTGACTTGATAACCATACTGGAAATTTTAATTTGTTGGAAAGAAGAGGTCGAAATTTTTGGGGACAGGAAAGATGGAGATTGAGTGAGACTTGAAATGGGAAAGAAGATCTCACACAGCTGGGACTGCACAGCTGCCATGCTGTGTGGAGGTTATAGAACAACCTCCTCCCTACAGTATTCATTGGTTTCAGAAAATTTCGTATTGGAAAGAAGGGATCAAAATTTTTGTGGATAGGAAAGATGAAGAGTGAGTGAGACCTGAAATGGGAAAGAAGATCTCACACAGCTGGGACCGCACAGCTGCCACACTGTGTAGAGGTTACAGAACAACCTCCTCCCTACAGAATTCATTCACTACCTTTGACCATGCCACGACGATCTGAAAATACCTTATGATGCCTTTTTAGAACCTGTCTCAGTTCTTCCTTCTGATTAGCTGAAATTTTATCGATTTCCTGCAATTTTGCTTCTATTTTGTCCAAAATAATTGCTTCTTCTTCTTCAGTGTTTAGCTTACTGTTACTAAGATTAACACCTTCGTCCCAATATCTCCTATTTTTCAGAACTCTTATAGGCAGCTCCCAATTGTCATCATTAGTTACTACATGTTTATCAATAAAAGGTACTGTAATTACTCCAGTTATCGGCAAGACCATTTTTAACTGGCTTCTTTCAAAGTCAACAACACTCTGATATTTTGACAAGAAATCTATGCCAATTAAAACCTCAATACTGAGATTGTTTACAATTAAACATGGATGATCAATTAAATTACCATTAATGTTAAAGGGCAGCAAAGCTTCTTGCTTTACTGTTTTTGACACCTTGCCAGTAGCACCAATTATTCTTAGTCCTGATACCTTCATTACTGTAAGCTTGTCTTTATCAGGCAATGCATCAAAGGAGGACTGAGATATTGCACTCACCTCACTTCCACTGTCTAAGAGACAACGTATCTTGATACCCAACATATTCACTATTATTATAGGGTGGCTTATTCTAGGTTGTACAGGTGGTTCCTCAAACTCATCCAATAGTTCCTTTTGGATTTGTCTCCAACTAAAGTGATCGACATCTGCCTTCATTACATTTAGGTCACAGTGTGTAGGGGTTTCCTGAATTACATTTTCAGCTGCCTTATCCAGTCGATCTATTAATTTCAAATCGAAACACTGCACGACTTCATTACATTTAGTTTGCTGAACATAACCCAAATTACTGTAGTCTGAGTGATTCTGCGCCTCCAGACCGGGCATAACACTAGTTACAGCTAAATCACTTTTACCATTATCGTCGGGTTCCTTCTCAAGTGACAACTGGTCACAGCTACTGGGTTCATCGACTCCCAACAGGCTACCCTCTACATTCTCACTTATCTCCTCTCCTAAATCTATTAGTACTTTATCAACATCCTGCACAGGCACTTTAGATAAGAGCACATCATCCTCATCGTAAATATAAGCATGAATTTCTTCTGCTTCTTCACCTGACAATTCAGTATTTTGTAGCTCTTCCCTACTGTTACACTGCTGCGCTTTCTCTTTCTCTTCCCACTTAGAAAGCATCTCTCACACGGTATCTATCAAATACTGTGAGTGGTCTAATATTTCTGTTGTATCCTTAGATGCTACCAACACTTCATCCACCTGTTCAGTTTGAGTATTCTGATTTGTCTTACCAATTCCCATAACTACTGGCTTAGGAAAAGTAACCGCCTGGTGAGCGCCAGTGTCCTCATAGATGGTAACTAGTTTTCCTGCTTCGGCCTACTATTGTTTCCTTTATTTTCATTATAGTTAACTGACACAGCATCACTTTCCGTACTGTTGTTTACATGCATAATTCTGTTTGGAACAAAATTATCATCACTTTGAAATATGCTACCCCGGCTATTACACAAGTTGAAAATATGGTCACTATTTTTTTATAAACTTAAATTTGCCATATTTCGTGACAGTACCTTTTCCATTAGACGTTTGCAAGCAAATATAAGTCTTGGCTTCAGTTGTCTAAGTATGATTCCACAATGCATCGTTGTCGGCTGCAGAAAATGACGTGGTTCAGCGTGTTTCTCTCATTTTGGTATTTCAAATACAGTTTCTTCAAATGTAGTTTCTTCTTTTTAGTTAATACAAAAATAATAGTAACATAATTCAAAATTATTTATGACGGCGACCTTCGCATTGTTCTTCCGTCAACACACACCAAGAGTTAGCTTCCGACTCGGACTGACTATAGTCAAAGACTACTCCAACGTCAAAGATATTTTACACAATCAGTTTCTTTGCTATTCTTCGATACATTTTCTAATAGTAATCAATATGCTTTTACTCTCAAAAACAGAAGTAAATTAACATATAATAAGACAAATTATAATAAATTCTGACAAAAATATAAGAAAACATTTTCAATTCAGTGTCGACAAATACGGTAAAAAAAAAATAACATCTCCCAGATCCATTACAACTTGGATGCCATTGTTGGTTCTGATAATCATTTCTCCAATTCCTACCTCTCTTAGGATGGCGAACACCTACTGTTCTGATGTTTACATGGCCATTTTGCTCGTTCCTAGATTTACTACTATTGTTATTAGCATTTCTGTTATTACGTGCTTGCTCCTCATTGGCAGCAACACGTTCTACACGTTCCAAATATTCCATGCAACAATCCAGATTGATCTCTAGGGGCGGATATAATCCTAGTTTGCCAATACCATGGCTGTTTGGCTTCAATACCTAGTATAATCATTTCCGGTTGTAGCTTTTCCACCAAATGTGACAAACGTGAGATCCATGACCTAGCAAACTCTTTAATTGTTTCCTTGCCTGCATTGAAGCGTTTTCCACTCCAAAATTCTCTCAACACTTCATTTTGCTTATTACTAGACCAATAATCATTAATGAAAGCTGTTTTAAACTCCGCTAATGTTTTACACTTCAACATAACATCAGCTGACCAACGCATGGCATCACCTGCTAAATGGCTTCTAATAAATGAGATTTTCTCTTGTTCAGACCAAGCTGGTGGAATCACATCATCAAAATCGTTCCATAAATCTAGCAGGTGGATATTTTTATCTGGATTGAACCGCAAGAACTGCCGACACCCGATAAAAGCAGCAATTGCAGCTACAACTTGTATACTACCATTACCAGAAGTTACTGAAGCTACTTTACTCTCAATGTTAGCAATGTTAGTACTGATATTTTCTACTATCATTTCAACATTATCTACTCTTTGCACAATACGAGTAGTATAGAGTTTTGATTGCGTCTACTTCTGCTTGACATATGTTTACCTTTATATTAACATCTTTAAATCTATCTGAGCACAGTTCAGATTCCGCCTCGATCTTTTCTGTTAACTTGTGCTCCAGCTTCGCATCTTCCATTTGAAAGTCTCTGCAAACCTCAGCAACTTCGGATTTTACTGTTTTATACATTTCAGAAAACTGTTGAGCAAACTTTTTCTTAATATCCTCATGGTTATAATCAATTTTATAGTTCAAACCGTCCAGATCCTCTTTCAACTTATTGCAACTAGCCTTGAAAGAATTTTCTAATTCAGCTTTATTGCATTCTAATTTATTGTCCATTGCCTCAAACCGTTTATTAAAATTAGTTTGACTGGCCACAATCCTGTTATTTACCTCAATTGTATCAGATTTTAATTCAGCATTACTGCTTTTGACCTGTTCACTTATTTCAGACTTTAATTCAGCTGTCATTTTTGCATTATTGGCAGCTATTGCTTGTAATATAACATTTAAATCAACAGCCCCAGTATCTTTGGGTTGCTCACTAGCTGGTTTCTTTTCACACTCAGGTGACAAAAAACTAGCTCCAACACCAGAATCATCAAAACTAAATGAAACTTCTGATTGATCAGTCCTATCTAACTTCTCCTGTTTAAACTCTACCATCTCTGATGACTGTTTCGTTTTTAACTCATCGGATAAACTATCATCCAATAAATTTACAATTTCTAATTTCTGCTTTACTGCAGGGGTCTCTGTTATTGAATCATTGCCCCTTTTACACTACTGTCAGGAGACAATACTTCATATTCCACTTTAAAATTACTACTTTCATGCCTGTTTACACTTGAACCGTTGTCTGGATTTACAGTTCCCTCAACAGACATAGGTTCTGATTTAAGTTTTTCAGTTTCTTTTGGCGGTTCCATCACCGTCAGTCTTTTAGTGCAGGTTAGTAAAATTTTTAACAGCTTTTCACTTAACTTAGTTCCTTCTGCACGACGTATGGCGTTGACGGCACGGTGTACCAGGATTACTGATGCGACGTGGCACGTTGAACTGCCAATGGCTGTTGTGTGTTTGCGTGGCCCGCAACTGCAGGCGCGGCTCCGGCTGCTGCGGTGGATAACTGCGGTGAGGCGAAACTGGCTTCTCTCGATGCCGGCAGTGCTGCTAGACTCAGTGCCAGCTCCGTCAATCCAGAGGCGTTGTTAATCCAATTGTGTCGTCCACATACGCACATCACACATTCACTGTTCTATGCTCAGTTGCGTGTCGCATTTCACTCGCGAATCCGAATAGTTAAAAATCACTTTCACATTTACTCAGTTTATTTCCCGGCCGATGCACCCTATGTGGGGCGGCGGATAGAATTAATTGTTTAACTGTTGCATAAATGTTTGTAGAATGTAGAAGCATTGCATTTCCCATTATTTAGAATGTTATTTATGCTGTCTTTCGCCGTTCTCAACACTGGCTATCTACAATATTGGCAACCAGAAAGTGATTAGCAAAACGTGAAGCCTGTAATTAGAATTCCTAGTGTCCACTCCATTGAGAATATACTGATAGTTGCAGCTCATAGCTCTGAGGAATTAGGAGATTGTCAGGGATTTATAATCAAAAACGATATTCTAAAATAGTTGAGTATATTCTGAAAGTCACAGATGAAAGCAAAAGAATCCACACAATCTAACTAACAGAGCAGTTCAGAGTGTAATGCGCTGATGCAAGTGTAATGTCCAAATTAAATGTTTAAATGAATGCTCGCCAAAATTTGATTATTAGGTTCATCAAACGCCACGCTAAATAATGGTAGAATGTTTGTCCCGCGACAGCACGTGAAAATAAGACAATACGCAAACTGAAGATCGATAATTAAAGACAACCCAGAATTAACCCTTCACTGGCAAATGATTTCATGGTTACGCGTATCTCGAGTAACTTAATACGGCATCCGAGCCTGTTTGTAGCAATGATACCGATGCGACGTCACTCCCAACACAGATGACATGCTATTCAGCGTCTGGAGAGAACTGGGGCCTTGCTTCCTCGCAATTTTTTTGTATTTCAATTCCCCATCGGGGTGGGCTGGCAGCAGCATAGGTGCTGCTCTTCAGCTGAAAGACATAGAACAAAACAATAGAAGACATTTAAAAACAGCCAAGGAGAGAATAAGGTGAACATAGATATAAAAAAGGGGGAACATCATGGAAGGCAATACACAAAAAACGGGTTGACTGTAAAATGGAGATAAAAAACGGTTTAAAAGTAGCACACACAAAAAGCCACACACTGCAACGGTTAAAAGAAACACAAGGCACAGTATGACTGGAGCATAAAGGTAGTGACGGATGGCATAGCACATAACGTAACACTGACGGCGAACCTCAAGGCAGGACACAATTAAAATCACACCTCTTGACGCACACTAGGAAGAGCACTAAACACAACACTGATGTGGCACACTGATGATGATCAATACAGAGGATCTGCCAGGCGCTAGGAGAGTAGGGAGACCTGAAGAATGGAGGGAGGGGAAGAGACGGGGGAGGTGAGCGGGGGGCGCGCGGAAGAGGGCCCCAGGTAGGGAGGGATGTGGGAAGGAGTGAGGCAAGTATGGGGTGCAGGGTCTCAGAGAGGGGGGGACGGAGTAAAATCCGCTCTGGGAGAATGAGGAAAGAGGAAAAGGGGGCCCTGGGGAGGGGGGGGGGGGGGGGGGGGAAACAAGGCCAGGTTATAGTTGGAAGGAAGGGTAGATGTCACGGCGAAGTTTGTCATCCGGGAGGGGGAGGCGTTGGAAATTGCCGTGATTAAGGAGATGGAGGGTGTGGAGGTGGAGAGAGGGAAGGATACAGCGATAAAGGTGTGGCAACGGGCGGGGGGTGGAGAGGAAGGAGGAAACCAGAGGGTGTGGGGGATCAAGCCTGTGAACATTGTAAAGGATGCGGAGATGTTGGAGGAACAGGAGGAGGTGGGGGAAGGGGATCAGTTCATACAGGAGCCGTGTGGGGGAAGGAAGGTGGATACCGAAGGCAAGGCGGAGCGCATGGCGTTCAAGGATTTGGAGGGCCTTGTAAAAACGGGCGGGGGTGGAGATCCAGGCAACGCTGGCATAACAGAGGATAGGACGGATGAGGGATTTGTAGGTGTGGAGGATGGTAGAAGGATGCAATCCCCATGTCCGGCCAGACAGGAGTTTCTGAAGGCGGAGGCTGGAATGCGCTTTCTGCTGGATGGTCAGGAGATGAGGGGTCCAGGTGAGGTGTCGGTCAAGGGTGAGGCCAAGGTATTTCAGGGTGGGGGTGAGTTGGATAGGACGACCATAAAGGGTGAGGTAGAGATCATGGAGTTGAAAGGGGCGAGTGATGCGGCCTATGATGATGGCCTGGGTTTTGGAGGGGTTGAGACGGAGGAACCACTGGTTACACCAAGTGGTGAACTGGTTAAGGTGGGTTTGGAGGGTACGTTGAGACCGTTGAAGGGTAGGATAGAGAGCCAGGAAGGCGGTGTCATCAGCATACTGGAGAAGGTGGACTGGTGGGGGTGGCTTGGGCATATCAGCTGTATACAAGAGATAAAGGAGAGGGGAGAGGACAGAACCCTGGGGGACGCCAGCCGTGGGATAAAAGATACGGGAGTAGGTGTTGTGGAGGGTGACATAGGAAGGACGGTGCGAGAGGAAGGAAGCGACTAGACGGACAAAATTGATAGGCAGTGCGTAGGTTTGGAGTTTAAAGAGGAGACCGGGATGCCATACACGGTCATAGGCATTTTGGAGGTCAAGGGAAACAAAAATGGTGGAGCGACGGGAGTTGAGCTGAAGGGACAGAAGGTGAACAAGGTTGAGGAGTTGGTCGTCAGCAGAGAAGGAGGGTCGGAAGCCACACTGGGTAAGGGGGAGGAGGTGGTGTTGAGCAAGGTGCTGATGGATACAGTGGGAGAGGATGGATTCGAAGGCCTTACTGAAGATGGAGGTGAGGCAGATGGGAGGATAGGAAGAGGCGGCAGAAAGGGGTTTGTTGGGTTTGAGGAATAAGAGGACACGGGAGGCCTTCCACAGGTCAGGGTAGAAGCCAGTAGAGAGGACGACATTATAGAGATGGGTGAGGACAGTCAGGAAGGAATAGGGGCTTTCGCGAAGGTGACGGTAGGTGACACAGTCGTGACCAGGGGCCGTGTTGCGTTTGGACCGGAGGATAAGTTTAATGTCTCGTGCTGTGATGGGAGTGTTTACGTCGGAGGGGGGCAACTGCCCCAAGTACTGGAGACTAGGAGCAAGTGGAGCGACCGAGGTATCAGCACGTTCCATGACCATTTGGAAAAGAGAATAATCAAAGTGGGGATCATCGGGGATGGAGAAGACCTCGGAAAGGTGGGAAGCGAAGTGGTTGGCCTTACTGAGGTTGTCAGGAAGGGGGCGATCGCTGTGGAGAACGGGGTAGTGGGGAGCAGAAAGGGAACCAGTAAGATGATGGAAGGCGGACCAGTACTTGGAAGAGTTGATAGGGAGGGTGGCGTTGAGTCGTGTGCAGGTCTGGCACCACTCTCGGCGTTTCGTTGCTGTAATAAGGTTCCGTACATGTCGCTGTATTTGCCGGTGGCGTTGGAGTGTATCCCTGCCACGAGTGCGCAGGAAGGAGCGATAGAGGCGGCGGGATTCACGGAGGAGGAGGACAGCCCGCGGAGGGAGAGTGGGACGGTGCGGTTGGATGGTTTTAGTAGGAACATGGGCCTCCACGGCGTCAGTAATTACCTGCTGAAGGAAGGACGAGGTGTGGATGATGTCATCAGGATGGCGATAGGTAAGATGGTGGCTTTCGACCTGGGTGGAGATGGAATCCCGGTAGGCATCACAGTTAGCACGGCGATAATCATGGACGACCTTGGGAGGGGGTGCAGGGTGCGGAGCCGGAGGGAGGTGGTGAGCAGACATTATGGTGAGAAATACAGGGAGGTGATCGATACCTGTGGGGTCAAGGACGTTGACAGTGATATGCCCAAGGAGGTTGGCAGAGGCAATGACAACATCGGGGGTGGTGTTACTTTCGGGTCGGGTGTGCTGGGGAAGGGGAACAAGGTACCTTGGATCGTGGAGAGGAACTGATGCCACTGCCGAAGGGCAGCAGGAGTGCGGCTATGGACGTTGAGGTCGGCGGCAATCACATAGGTGGAGAAGGTGTGGTCAATGTGTGAGATGAAGTCATAAGGAAGAGGAGCAGTGGAGCGGACATAGATGGTGGCACAGGTAATGGTGAGGCAGGGGAAGAAGACGCTAAGGATAAGGTGTTCAGTGGGGTCAGCGAGGAGAGGTTGTGGCCGGACGGGGATATGCTTAAGGTGGCCAATCGCATCTCCAACCTGCGCACGAGGACCAGGAGCGTCAGTGTGGTGGAGGATATAGGGGGAGGTGCTGATAGAATGGTGAGGCTGGAGAAAAGTTTCGTTCAAGAGGAAGGTGTTGACCCGGTGGTGGGAGAGGGTGTGCATGAGGAGGTATTTGTTGGAGCGGAAGGAGCGAATGTTCTGGAAGAGGATGCGAGACTCATGCCGCGCCATGAGGGGAAGGAGGGGGGAAGAGAGGGAAGGGAAAAGACTTAAACTAGGGTGTCGAGGCGGGTGAAGGTGAAGTGGGCTTGGTTGTGGGAGTAAGTGGCGAAGGTGTTCAGGTGGAAAACAGAGCGAGCAGCAAGGGATATTTCTTGAAAGGTGTGGGGGCGCTGAAAACGGTGAATGTTTTGGAGTACAACGGTAAGGAACTGGATGACGTCCTCGGCTGTGGGGGGTGGACAGAGGGAATTGTTGGGATGGACAGGGGGATCGACGGGACGAACTGGGACTGTAAGTTCAGGGGTGGCTGTAGGGGGTTTAGCTTTACACTTGTGGGAGTATGTGGGATGGGGGACATTGCAGGTATTACAGTAAGGAGGAGCATCGAGGTTGGGGCAGTTCTTAAGAAAGTGGGAGGCCTTGCAATGGGGACAGGTGGGGGGGTTTTTGCAGTTGGGAGTCAGGTGGTCATTGTACATCAGGCACCGCTGGCAACAGTAGGATTGGGGAGGGGATTTGGAGGATTCAACAGGGTGGCGACGGTAGTATATCAGGGCACCCTGGGTGAGGAGATGGTCTATGGATGAGGCGAACTCAGAGAATACCCGCATGAGGTACGTGGGACCAGAGGCATTGTGGATATGGCGAGCAGAGTGGATTTCCAAGTCCGGGTGGGAGTTCAGTTCTACCAACACTTCATCCTCTGTGATCACTGGGCTGAGCTTGGTGATCACAGCGGTGTAGGTGGGGGGGGCGACGGGGAGGCTGGGGCTGACGAGTAGTGGAAGCGGAAAAGAGGGATGTCAGAGAGGCGTGGGGGCCAAACATAACTCATGGGAGCTTTCGAAGGAGGTCTGTGTGAAAGGATGGGGACGGGGACTTGATAAGGACTGAGTCCCTGTGGGGAATGAGTTGGGAGATGGGAGCACCAGGTAAGTACTTTCGTATTTCCTTGGTGAGGGTACGAGCGTCGAGGAACTTAGGATCAGGAGTTGACAGGACAAAGGTGTGGAGGGTGCGGGCCAAGGGATGGGTGGTAGAAGGAGGGGTGGTGTCCACGGTGACGTCAGGGGGAGGGGGAGGTGGTGTTGATTTTTTGTGGGAAGTGGCGGGAGCAGAGTCGGTAAGGAGGGGCTTTTGGGGTTTTTTGGAGACTGGAGGCTGGGAGGAGGGGAGAGGGACATGGAGGAGAGGGAGGTGGCAGGTGGCAGATCCCTGTGGCGTAGTGGAGGCACCGGGAGAAGCAGCTGGTTCAGTGGTGGCGATGGTGGCTCGGCGCAACATGATGCGTGCGGGAGATGCAGAAGACGAAGTGACGGGGTCGGTGAGAGAGGGGAAGCCAACCACCTGAGGGGCGGCAGCAGAGGCGGCAACAGAGGCATACGTGAGGGCGGGGGTAGTAGTGGGAGCTGTTGAGGGTGTAGAGGCTGGAGGAAGGGTGTAGAGGTGTGGGTATACAGCAGGGGAGAAGATAGGGGGATGGGTAAGTGGGGGAAGGGAAGGGGAGGTGAAAGGAGGGAGGCCAGGGGCGGCACTCCAGGAAGTGACTGTGGGAGAGGGGGAGGGGGAGGTGTAGATGACGGTGGAGGTTGGAGTACTCATTGCAGACGAACGGCGACGGACAGACGGACGTGCAGCAGGCGGCGGCAGCGGCGGCGGCGGCAGTGGTTACGACGATGGCGATGGACAGCGAGCAGGCAGGCGGACGGACGAACCAACAGCGATAGCAGCAAGCAGCGGGCGGGCAGACAGACAAACACAATCTTCGAAGATGGAGATTCCACCCTGAGAGTAGCCCAGGCTTTGCAATCTGACGCTTTCGAAGGAGGGGATCCAACCCTCTAGATGTGCTTCCTCGCGCAGCGTTCTTATATATAAAGCCACGGTGTGGACGGCTAAGGGAACGCCTGATCAAATCGGCTCTCCCGACTAGCCGCTGGGCTAGCAATGCACCACTTTAAGTTACCGAATAAATCATACCTTCTCTTGCTGTTGGCCGATGAAGCTCATAATTTTAATGCGCATTCAGCACGCAGGTAAGTATTGATAATAATATTTTGTCGTGACTAAGTTAAATATTTTGGGCGAGAGAATTAATTTAATTACACTGCACGCAGTAGACGAGCTCTGAACTGGCCCTTTGGAGATACGCTATCACTATAGTTTTATAGGTATTCAAATGAAACTTTTCACATCTTCATAGTTATAGCGGATCTCCAACCTACTTAAATATAAACATCCTAGCCTTATTTATTAGCCTATTTAATCTATCTTGCTTCCTTAAGTTTTGAGACAAAAACCAGAAAATCATGAATTTCCACTAAAATTTTAATTTGTGAAATCCAAAGTACTGTTTTTATTAAATAATTATGAAAATTGAATCTAATTATAAATTTTGAATTTTCTAGCTCTTTTCTGTTGCGCCAATGATTTTTACAGAAAAACGTCCAAATTTCGAAAATGGCTAAAGTTATCGAACTGATATTCAACACATGTTGGTTTAGTATTACTCCTGACATGCTTTAGGTTATTTGCTTGATTTTTAAAGTATTGTGCAACATTTATGATGTCAGAGCTAGTTACAACGAACGGGCTGGCACACAATGGAAAGACTGATGTGAATTTACTACGGTGTGAGTGAGCTGCTTCCCTACACTGCACTCGTACTCTCTGATGGAAATATCACTTTGCCACGAAGAAAAATGATCCTAATCCTACTCCTAATGATCCAATTCCCCAAGACACTATCCAAATTGTACCCTGCCTGGAACAGTTCCGTCCTCCATCACAGCGGGACCCACCTCCTCTTCCTCAAAATCACCCTCTGCAAACCTTCCAGGAATTTCTGACTTCCAGTCTTGCCTCTCAATCCTTCTTAAAAAACCTTAATCCTACTCCCAACATCACCACTGCTGATGCCCAGGCTATCCGTGATCTGAAGGCTGACCGATCCATCGTAATTCTTCCGGCGGACAAGGATTCCACTTCCGTGGTGCTTGATCGTCAGGAGTATGTGGCTGAGGGACTGCGTCAGCTTTCAGACAACACCACATACAAAGTTTGCCAAGGTAATCCCATTCCTGATGTCCAGGCAGAGCTTCAAAGAATCCTCAGAACATTAGGTCCCCTACAAAACCTTTCACCTGACTCCATCAACCTCCTGACCCCACCGACACACCACACCCCTACTTTCTACCTTCTTCCTAAAATTCACAAACCCAATCATACTGGCTGCTCCATTATAGCTGGTTACCAAGCCCCCACAGAACGTATCTCTGCCTACGTAGATCAACACCTTCAACGCATTACATGCAGTCTCCCATCCTTCATCAAAGATACCAACCACTTTTTCGAAGGCCTGGAATCCTTACCCAAACTGTTACCCCTGGAAACCATCCTTGTAACCATTGATGCCACTTCCTTATACACAAATATTCCGCATGTCCAGGTCCTTGCTGCTATGGAGCATTTCCTTTCACACTGATCACCTGCCACCGTACCTAAAACCTCTTTCCTCATTACCTTAGCCAGCTTCATCCTGACAGCCAACTTCTTCGCTTTTGAAGGCCAGACATACCAACAATTAAATGGAACAGCCATGGGTACCAGGATGGCCCCCTTGTACACCAGCCTAGTCATGGGTCGCTTAGAGGAAGCCTTCTTGGTTACCCAGGCCTGCCCACCCAAAGTTTGGTACAGATTTATTGATGACATCTTCATGATCTGGACTCACAGTGAAGAAGAACTCCAGAATTTCCTCTCCAACCTCAACTCCTTTGGTTCCATCAGATTCACCTGGTCCTACTCTAAATCCCATGCCACTTTCCATGACGTTAACCTCCATCTGTCCAATGGCCAGCTTCACACATCCGTCCACATCAAACCCACCAACAAGCAACAGTTCCTCCATTATGACAGCTGCCACCCATTCCACATCAGATAGTCACTTCCCTACAGCCTAGGTCTTTGTGGCAAACGAATCTGCTCCAGTCCGAAATCCCTGACCCATTACACCAACAATCTGTAAACAACTTTCGCATCCCGCAACTACCCTCCCCACCTGGTACAGAAGCAAATAACCAGAGCCACTTCCTCATCCCCTCAAACCCAGAACATCTCACGGAAGAACTCCAAAAGGGCCGCACTTGTGACAGGATACTTTCCGGGACTGGATCAGACTCTGAATGTGGCTTTCCAACAGGGATACAACTTCCTCAAATCCTGCCCTGAAATGAGATCCATCCTTCATGAAATCCTCCCCACTCCACCAAGAGTGTCTTTCTGCCATCCACCTAACCATCGTAACCTCATAGTTCATCCCTATGAAATCCCCAAACCACCTTTCCTACCCTCTGGCTCCTACCCTTGTAACCGCCCCCGGTGTAAAACCTGTCGCATGCACCCTCCCACCACCACCTACTCCAGTCCTGTAACCTGGAAGGTGTACACGATCAAAGACAGAGCCACGTGTGAAAGCACCCACGTGATTTACCAACTGACCTGCCTACACTGTGACGCTTTCTATGTGGGAATGACCAGCAACAAAGTGTCCATTCGCATGAATGGACTCAGGCAGACAGTATTTGTTGGTAATCAGGATCACCCTGTGGCTAAACATGCCTTGGTGCATGGCCAGCACATCTTGGCAGTGTTACACCATCTGGGTTATCTGGATACTTCCCACGAACACCAACCTATCCGACTCCGGAGATGGAAACTTGCACTTCAATATATCCTCTCTTCCTGTTATCCACCTGGCCTCAACCTCCATTAATTTCAAGTGGCCGCCACTCATACCTCACCTGTCATCCAACATCATCTTTGCCTCTGCACTTCCACCTCGACTGACATCTCTGCCCAAACTCTTTGCCTTTTAATATGTCTGCTTGTGTCTGTATATGTGTGGATGCATATGTGTGTGTGAGTGCGAGTGAATACCTGTCCTTTTTTTCCCCCTAAGTAAGTGTTTCTGCTCCCGGGATTGGAATGACTTCTTAACCTCTACCTTAAAACCCGCATCATTTTGTCTTTCCCTCTCCTTCCCTCTTTCCTGATGAAGCAACCGTTGGTTGCGAAAGCTTGAATATTGTGTGTATGTTTGTGTTTGTTTGTGTGTCTATCGACCTCCCAGCGCTTTCGTTCGGTAAGTCACAACATCTTTATATATAGCGCGATCCCCACCACCAACTTCCCCTCCAGTGCTTCGTGTACCTCCCCTATGTCGTTACGTAACTGCTGCTGCTAAATATATAAAATAGAGGGAAACATTCCACGTGGGAAAAATATATATCTAGAAACAAAGATGATGTGACTTACCAAACGAAGCACTGGCAGGTCGATAGACACACAAACTAACACAAGCATATATATATATATATATATATATATATATATATATATATATATATATACACACACACACACACACACACACACACACACACACACACACACACACACTCTCCTGGAAATGGAAAAAAGAACACATTGACACCGGTGTGTCAGACCCACCATACTTGCTCCGGACACTGCGAGAGGGCTGTACAAGCAATGATCACACGCACGGCACAGTGGACACACCAGGAACCGCAGTGTTGGCCGTCGAATGGGGCTAGCTGCGCAGCATTTGTGCACCGCTGCCGTCAGTGTCAGCCAGTTTGCCGTGGCATACGGAGCTCCATCGCAGTCTTTAACACTGGTAGCATGCTGCGACAGCGTGGACGTGAACCGTATGTGCAGTTGACAGACTTTGAGCGAGGGCGTATAGTGGGCATGCGGGAGGCCGGGTGGACGTACCGCCGAATTGCTCAAAACGTGGGGTGTGAGGTCTCCACAGTACATTGATGTTGTCGCCAGTGGTCGGCGGAAGGTGCACGTGCCCGTCGACCTGTGACCGGACCGCAGCGACGCACGGATGCACGCCAAGACCGCAGGATCCTACGCAGTGCCGTAGGGGACCGCACCGCCACTTCCCGGCAAATTAGGGACACTGTTGTTCCTGGGGTATCGGCGAGGACCATTCGCAACCGTCTCCATGAAGCTGGGCTGCGGTCCCGCACACCGTTAGGCCGTCTTCCGCTCACGCCCCAACATCGTGCAGCCCGCCTCCAGTGGTGTCGCGACAGGCGTGAATGGAGGGACGAATGGAGACGTGTCGTCTTCAGCGATGAGAGTCGCTTCTGCCTTGGTGCCAATGATGGTCGTATGCATGTTTGGTGCCGTGTAGGTGAGCGCCACAATCAGGACTGCATACGACCGAGGCACACAGGGCCAACACCCGGCATCATGGTGTGGGGAGCGATCTCCTACACTGGCCGTACACCACTGGTGATCATCGAGGAGACACTGAATAGTGCACGGTACATCCAAACCGTCATAGAACCTATCGTTCTATCATTCCTAGACCGGCAAGGGAACTTGCTGTTCCAACAGGACAATGCACGTCCGCATGTATCCTGTGCCACCCAACGTGCTCTAGAAGGTGTAAGTCAACTACCCTGGCCAGCAAGATCTCCGGATCTGTCCCCCATTGAGCATGTTTGGGACTGGATGAAGCGTCGTCTCACCCAGTCTGCACGTCCAGCACGAACGCTGGTCCAACTGAGGCGCCAGGTGGAAATGGCATGGCAAGCCGTTCCACAGGACTACATCCAGCATCTCTATGATCGTCTCCATGGGAGAATAGCAGCCTGCATTGCTGCGAAAGGTGGATATACACTGTACTAGTGCCGACATATTGCATGCTCTGTTGCCTGTGTCTATGTGCCTGTGGTTCTGTCAGTGTGATCATGTGATGTATCTGACCCCAGGAATGTGTCAATAAAGTTTCCCCTTCCTGGGACAATGAATTCACGGTGTTCTTATTTCAATTTCCAGGAAGAAAACATGCCACGTGGGAAAAATATATCTAAAAACAAAGATGATGTGACTTACTGAACAAAAGTGCTGGTAGGTTGATAGACACACAAACATACACATGAAATTCAAGCTTTCGCAACAAATGGTTGCTTCATCAGGAAAGAGGGAAGCAGAGGGAAAGATGAAAGGATGTGGGTTTTAAGGGAGAGGGTAAGGAGTCATTCCAATCCCGTGTGTGGAAAGACTTACCTTAGGGGGAAAAAGTGACAGGTATACACTCCCTCTTCCTTTTTTAATGTCTCCAAATGTGCCACCGTCTCCTGAGGGAGCAACTGCTACAAAAGCTGTAGTTTTCACAATTAACTTTTTCATTTGATATATGAATTCTTTGTATGAATTTTTATGTTAGTATATATGCTGTTACAGTTTGTCTGTGTACTTAACAGTTTGTGTAAAATTTGATAACTATTTCATGTTTATTTACTTTTCAATAACTTGCACTAATTTTCACATAAATTTTCCAAAGTACTTCATAAAAACTGAATGTGTTGTGTGTTTGAGTACTCATATCGATTTCACAATAGATTATTTTTCCTTTGTCTCAGAGAAACTTTTAAATGTTCATATTACATTATGTTATCATCATTACCCTTTCTGTTTTAAAGTCATTGAAAGTTGCTTTCTTTGAAAACAAAGAAAAGTTTGTTATGTTAGTGATGCCCTTCTCCAGCATTCTAATGCAGTGAGTTTTAGAAATACTTCTCTGTATTCAAAATAATTTGGTAAATGGTAGATAATGAAATTATTAGCCTACAGTTGGGTTGTTACAAAAACTTATTTTTTATATTCTGACCAAATCAAGTTTCATTCATTATTATTACTGCAAATATAACAGGCCTTTATGTAATAAAGTTTCTATTTATAGCTATGAAATATTTGCATGTAATTGTGATTGTGTAAAAGCACATAAATTCCATTGCAGAATATAAGATAACATGTGAGCAGTGAGTGTATGTTGTAAATTTATGTTTAATGAGTAATAATGCTGTTACTCATTCATGAAATTTTGCTATCTATTAGAATATCTAATGCCTCATACAATGTTTCTTTTTGTCATATGGTTGTTGACAGTCTTAGAAATTGCCACCACATGACTGACAGCTGTTAAGCTGTTAACTAAGTCTGACATTGCTAACACTTATTTGGAAGACTACTGTACTATCAACTTTCCTGTCAGCCTCCCTTGGCCAACTCTTGTTTTTTTGACCATGATGGCATTACATTGTGAGGCCAGAGGGTGTCTTTCATTTTCTTTCTCTAATCATTCCTTGGAAGGGGGAGGAGGGCTTATTCAGGTGTGGCGAAGCCAGCATATCTTGTGGAGCAAACACACAGCACAAAGCTCAGTATTCATTGCCATGGTTTATATAATGCTGTTAACATGTCCATGTAATAAATTGTCCTCATAAGCCTGAAAATAATAATCCTCAGATATGAATTCCAAGTAAGAGGTGGTGAGGTTGGAACAGGTCATTATGTACGTGTAGAGACCAGTTTTCATATGATAACACTCTCACTTAGCTCTGGTTTTGGAACTAAATGTGACCACAGTTGGAGAGGTTTCTCTGCATGAAGTAAGTGGAATGGAAAATGGAGCCTACTGCATAGGTATGCACCCTCAGTGGTACGGTGTAAACCATGTCAAATATTAACTGTTGCTTGGTTTATGTGTGTTTCCACTGAAAACCACAATGAGGAATTTTGCTGCCATACTACATGGTGAATGATGGAGTGATGCACAGCACTGAAGTGACCTTGATGGCTGGTGAATAAATACAGATGAGACAGAGCAGGCTCCTGTTCTAAAACACCAGTAACAGTGTGCAACAGGCTGGAGATGACTAATGAAGAGTGTAACTTGTGGGCTGGCAGATGTGAAGAAGAGGCCAAAAGTGAATATGAGTACACTATTCTGTGGAGGAACACTGCTGAAAGTATGAGATATTGATGTACTTCTTACCAAGGCAGCATCTCAATTGGTACCATATTCAAAGGTCTGTCATCCCAGACTTTACTGATGTTGGCAGGATTTCTCATTTTTATATTGGTGTCTACTACTTGGAGAATGACAACTGTTTGTCACTGAAGATTGTTCTACATCTCTGCAAGCAGGAATATTAAAAGTTTCAGCCAGATGTAGACCTGCTCACCTTGACTTGGGGAAAAGATGTCAGCTGCCTATAGGGTAACATCCTTCCATAACAGTGTGATAGAAACGTGACAGATAGGAAGCTCTATCTGCCATGTAGCATACATGATCCAGTACTGTACGTGTCTCAGATTCGTTAACATGCACTTCAGCATTATAATAGCCAGGGTAATGAATAAAAGTTTTGGTGCCTATCAACACACATGGATTCTCTGGCACTCTTCAACAGAGTAGTTACTCATGGCACATTATTAAGTATAAATGGCCTACTACTATAGCCTTACAGAAAGCAGACAGGTTACAAGAAATACAGTGCAGGATGCCAGCAATGGCCTAGCCCCTCAAATGTGGAAGTTGTTTCCCAATTTTATATGAGCCAGTCAGCAAGTAATGTTAGTTTTAACACTCTATACTCATAGCCAGAGAGAGAGATGGAGAGAGGGAGAGGGAGAGAGAGAGAGAGAGAGATAGTGGGAGGGGTGGGGGGAAATTACTCTGTGTCTAAATTAGCATGTAAAATTCCATGCTGAAGATGTAAGTACTTGAAATAATATTGTTAAAGGCCACTAATCCAAGTAATTTTTTAATTTCTTACCTACTTTTACATATTATGTGAATAAAAATAACAGTGTATCCATTGTAACTTCCATCACATCATTTTAAAACAGGTCAAATATGCACCATTAGTTGTGCACTATTGTCATAACATCATTTCTAAATGTAAGTGAAAATGTGGTAATCTTTCACCAATGTTGAAACCGAAAGTTGTTTGGTCAAATGCAAGTAATGTTAGCAGACATTATTGTGCTATCCCTCTTGCATTATGCCACTATTCCACATGAGGTATAATTCACCCCCTTAAATGTAACAACTGCATTTTTACATGTTGGGTGAGAAACTGAAGCAGATTTAATGCCCTTCAGATCCATACAGTTGGTAAAAATGGAGTTGTTGCTCCAAACCTCATTTGACAATAATAAATAAGTGATAAATTTATGAATGACAGAATACTGACTAGCTCAAGTCTCACTAAATGTGTTTGTCTTACTGCATGTTCACAAAAATTTTTGTTGTGTGATGTCCATAAAGTTTTTCATTCATAACAGTTTGTTGTAAAGTAATAACCTGATTGCATGGTTATCACATCAATATTTTAAATACATGCAAGTTACTGAAGTGGAGTTTCCGTAAATCTCTAATTTATTCATGTACATTATCATCCACATATTACAAATGTACCAGTAAACTTCTGATCCCTTAAAGAATCAAACACCCTTGCATAAAACATCTTCAATAGTCTGATTACTTTAAAAATGAGTTATTGTGTTAAATGTTTGACTTCAAGTACCTGGTGCCCATTGCCACAAAGCAGTCCTCTTACCATGGGTTGGAAACCACTGCTCTGCACTGTTCGCAACTGCACGTACATCATTAGCCTAAATAAGAAACAGTAAATGCTCTAGGTCAGCATTTATTCTATGCCCAAACAGTATTCGTGCAGTGTTTCATACTGAGAATACTTGGTGACATCAAACATAAGTTCAAATGTTATCTAATTTTTTTTTCTTTTTTACCTGCCAGTCAGATATTTAACACATTTAAACAGCTGCAAATATCTTATTGCTTTACAAATAATTTAAAAACTGAGTGTTTGATGACTTAAGAAATCATAGGTTCACTATTTAAAGTTGATTTGCTATTACTGCTTCTCCTGATGGAGGTTTCTTCTGTGGTTTATATTTTGCCTTCTTTCAATATACTTTGGCCAGCTGTGGTGGCCGAGCAGTTCTAGGCACTACAGTCTGGAACCACGTGACCACTGCGATCACAGGTTCGAATCCTGCCTCAGGCATGGATGTGTGTGGTGTCCTTAGGTTAGTTAGGTTTAGTAGTTCTAAGTTCTAGGGACTGATGACCTCAGAAGTTAAGTTCCATGGTGCTCAGAGCCATTTTTCAATATACTTCAAACATGCACTTCAGTTTTCATACATTAGAAATTTAAACTATGTTTTAGCACACACTTCTAATCCCATTATATGCCTTTGAAATTAACAAGGACGAACAAAAATAGATCACATTCCTGCTTTTGTGAGTTTCACTTAAATACACAACATTGTGGTCTGAGCGTAGATTTGTGTTAATAATTGTAATGATGGGTTCAGTTTAATCTGAACATTATGTATATGTACAGAAAAATGTATTACTCCTCTTGTGCTCTCAAAAGTTTCAGAGTCCTTCACTCTCTATGAGTACTTCCTCACCAGTTGGTGGGTATTATATTGTGTATATTGGCTAAATATTTTGTTTTCAGTATTGTTCTTAAATTGTCAATATTTCTCTTTCCATTTAGTTATTGTGCATATGGAAAAATAACATACAGATACCTAGAGTACCAGTGGTCTACTCGTATTGATCTCCCTGCCCCTTAAGTAAAGTAGTAATACAATTGTTGTGTGATTACATTATGAAGCCCTCAGGTTATTTTGGTTTGTTGTCTTGCTATTCAATGTGATTTTCCATATACTTCTGGATGATACATTATTTAATATGAATATTTAATGACTAATGTATTGCAATCTCATCTTAGTGTTATACACTTCAGAAATATAGGATATAATTGTGTTACTATATTGCTTGATGATTTCATTAAATTGAACTCAAGTAGGCTTAATGATGGAGCTCCTGATGACACTTGATTTGTATGCCATTTACTTAAACTGCAGTTTGTGCACTGTTTCTTTTAGTTGATTGTGACAGTTTTTCTTCATATGTGGAGAAATGGATGACAACTGACAAAATATTTTTCTGCAAATATTAAAAGAACCCTTCAAATATTATACACATTGCTTTATATTCAGTTTTGTTTTTTATATGGAACTGTGAGGATGGTCAATGACAGAAACCAGCTGTTAGAAGTTTCAGGGAGCAGCAGTGTCATGCATTTCTCAAATACAATAGTCACCTAACAATTTTAGGCAGACTCTCTGTGGACCTGAATGTCTTTGTGTGAAGACTTACACACAGAAGTATCTTTGTCTACCATCTGATCATTGTATATGCTCACCATCTCCTCAGTGGGTGACTCAGATTGTGGGCTTGGATTGACTTCCTCCTCCTTTCTTAACTTTTCCTGACATACCACCCTCTCCTGACTGAGGAAGTCACTGTTTGCAGGTAAAATCTTCATTTGACACATAAATTTCTTTGGATGAATTTTTGTATGTTAATACTGTTGCAGACTGACAGTGTGCTGAACAGTTTGCGTAAAATTAGGTTATTTTTCATATTTATTTACTTTTCAATAACACTGGGAAATTCATGTGAACATTAGTACAAAGTACTTTGTGAAAAAGGAATTTGTGGTGCGCTTGGAGTACTCACTGTGATTGATATTTTTAATGCATAGGTTTGTTGTCACTGACATTTATACTATTAAAGTCATTGGAATTTGCCCTCCTTGAAAGGAAACAAATATTTCACATAAATCTTAGTGAAATTCTAAAGTTAGTGTTACTTTTTCAAGCACTGTAATGAAGACTGTAGTAAAAATGTATCTGTGTTGGGCATTCTTTGTAAAATGGTAGATACAAAAATTATTGTTCCACAATTTGCTTGTTAGAAATAACTTACTTTTTATATTATGATGGGATGAAGCTATGTTGTAGCCCGTGTGTAGGTTTTATTGTGTAGATGCACACAACTTCCCATGGATATTTATTCAGTAACAGTGCAGTTACTGTGTAAGTAACAAATTGATTCCTTTTCTGTGCACCGATATAAAATTGCAGTTAGACTACAACCATCACATACAAAATTTCACAGTCCATGGAAATACTTTGTGCTTAACACAACAGTACTCCTTTTTCGTCAGGCACTCTCTGTCAGTCTTTGAAAATGCCACCACATGACTGACAGGTAATAAGCTGTTACGTAATTCTGACATTGCTTCCACTTATTTATCAGACTACTATCACCTTTCCTGTCAGCCTCTCTTGGCCAACTCTTGATTTTTTGACGCCAATGGTATTAGGTTGTGAGTCCAGATGGTGTCTTTCATTTTATTTCTCCAATCAATCATTGGATGGGGGAGAAGGGCATGCTCAGGTGTGGTGAAGCCAGCATACCTTATAGAGCAATCACATAATACAAAGCCTGGTCCTCCAAGCTGCAGGTTATGAGTTTAAGGCTCGTAACATACACATGTAGAGGTCCTCACACCCCTGAAAATAATTATCCTCAAATATGAATGCAAAGTAAGAGGCGGTGAGGTCAGAATGGGTTATTGTGGGTGTGTAGAGAGCAGTGTTCCTATGATATCACCCTGATTAAGCTGTGGTTTTGTAACTAAATGTGACCACAGTTGGAGATGTTTCTCTGCATGAAGTAAGTGGGATGGAAAAATGAGCCTACTGAATAAGGAAGCACCCTTTGTAGAAGGGTTGCTGGGTTTGGATGTGATTCCACTGAAAGGCATAATGAGGTGTTTTGGAAACATGTAATCAGATTGCTGCCACTACTACATGGACAATACTGGATTGGTGTATGTCACTGAGGTGACCTCGATGCTTACTGAATAAATACAGATGAGACGGAGCAGGCTCCTGTTCTAAAATACCAATGACAGTGTGCAGCAGAAGGAGATGACTAATGAAGAACATAAATGTGGCTGCCAGACCTGAAGAGGAGACAATAGTGAAAATGATGACACTATGCTGCGATGGAACACTGCTGGAAGTTACTTCTTCCCGAGGCAGTCTCTCTTCAGTGCACAGCCTCTCAAGTAGTACGATATCTGAAGGTCTCTGTCCTGGAGCTCACAGATGTGTGCACTGTTTCTACTGTTCGTGACTACTACTGTGAAGACAGTGACCATTTGTTGCTTACGATCATTCTCCATTACTACCATCATATGAAGAGTTCCAGCCAGATGTGGACCTACAGTCCTTCACTTGGGGGAAAGGACATCAACTGTGTGTAGGGTAACAGCCTTCTATAACAATAGCAGAATTGGCACTTCAGGAGGACTACCTGCCCAGCAACATGCTTCACCGGTACTGTACATGTCTCACCTTCCCTCACGGCCATCAGCATTATAGATGCTGAGGTTGTAAATGGCAGTTAGTCCCAAACTACAAGCAGTATATTTTCTGACACATTTGGCCATTTTAGATGTGGCAGATCATGGTATTCTGATGAGTTTTCAGCTGATAGTTGTATTAAGTAGCAGTGGACTACTACTTACACCTCATCAGAAAGCTGCCAGCTGAAAAGAAATATAGTCAAGATGAAGGCAGCAGCCCAGCACCTCAACAGGAAGTGGTTTCGACAGTGACAGTTTATTTGGTCAGCAGCTCTTATGTCAGTGAGACACACTCTTCCCCCTCTCCAACACCCCCCCCCCCCCCCCCCCACCCCCTGGCCTTCTCTGTCACTCATATAGCAATGGAAGCAGCAAATGGCAAACATCACTCTGTATTTAAATTTGCATGTAAAATTTATGCTCAGTGTGTTAGTACATAAACTAAAATGGTTAGTGTATAGTTCTTCAAATAATCTTTTAATGTCATATTTTATTTCTTCAATTATGTGAATGGAAATAATTGTAAATCGATTATTATCTACATCACTTCACTGTAATATTGGTTAAATATGCATTATTAGCATGTAGTATAGTCATAAACATTTCAAATAGTTTCAGCATGTAAGTGTAAATGTGGAACTATTTCAACAATGCAGAAGACAGGAAGTTCTGTTGTATGATGTATGTAATGTTAGTAGACATAATTCTCCATCTCTTTTGCCTCTGCCATTATCCCACCTGATGTTAAATTTAAGGAAGTTAACTATACAATTGTGTCATTAGATATAAGGTGAAAAATTGAAACAAATGTAAAGCCCGTTACATTCATACAGCCGGGGAAAATGGAGATGTAGCTCTGAAACTTGTTGTACAATAATTAAAAAATAAATACCTATGAATGGTCAAATATTGACTTGATTAATGCTTACTTAATGTTACTATTTCTATTATATTGACAGATATTGTTGTCATGAACAAAAAACTTTATGGACATGTCATGACAACAGTTTGTTGGAAATTTATAACATGCTTGCATGGATATCATGTAGATATCTTGAGTACAAACAGGTTAATGCAGTGGAATTTCCATACATGTCTAATTTCCTTTTGGAAATGTTGTAGCAAATGGATGACAAGGTACAAATGTACCAGTAAACTTCAGATCCATTAAACAATCAAACTCCCATGTGTGAAGCAGCTTTAATAGTCCAATTACTTTAAAATGAGTTTGATTACTTCACAGTGAATTAGTGTGTTAAATATATGACCTCAAGTATAACAGCAAACCTTACCTAAACTTTTTCTTTCTGTTTTAAACCTATAACATAATACATTTCCTAATGTGCAGTTTCAGATTATGAGGGCATTTTAAATTTTCAAAGTTAGTCAATCATTATGTGGAATAACAAAACTAAAAGCTGACCAGTTCCAGGGACAGTGAGTTTTTTAGGTCTCTGGTAGCATAGTAATATTTATTCTGAATGCCAAGTCTGCCACTACTCGTATTAAAATAATCCTCTCATTTTGGATTCTGCACTTCTACACAGTTGCAATTGCACTGTGTCTCAATAATGGTATACATGCAACTAAAGAGCAATGTGATACAGTAGGGGAGAGTGGGGGAAATATACGCACCTAAGGAAAAATTGATGTGAACCATTCATGACGTCATTAAAACCTATGAAAATAAGTACATACCATACAATGGACATTTCTCCACATATTCCAATCGTCTGTAAATAGTTATAAACAGTACCTTAATTTTGAACATTAAAATAAAAAAAAGTGCATATTTGTGGTATTCCCCACCCCTGAGGGTAATGACACACAAACTACTGGGTAATAACACGTAAAACAAACAAACCATAAAAATGTACAATAATTGCTATTTAAGATTGAAATAATGTAATTCTACAAACATCTCTTATAATTTTTGTTTTTTACATTTTTATTGATGTGAAAAAGAGTTCATTTCCTCATACAGCAAAGATCACACTTGTAACCTTTTGGAGTGTTCCAACCACTACATTCTTCATGACTCCATCTGCTACAAGAAATACGTCGGTACCATAGTTCTCCATCTTTCCCAAACTCTCCACAAACTAAACAGACATCTGAAATCGCCAATGGATCAATATCATCCATTTCATCGTCATCACAAATGTTCTGCAAGTCCAGATTTAGGTCATCCTCGCTGCTACTTTCATTTTATTGGTGGTGTTTCTTCTTATATAAGGTCTGTTTCTTCTTTGAGACTTTTTTAAGTTGCAGATTTCTCCACTTATCAGCTTTATCCTTAAGATTTCTTTTCTTGTTTCCTTCAGCTATCTTTTTCATGGCTTCTTTTTGTTTTTTTATTGATAACTCCTTTAGCAGTTTATTTTTCTCTGGAGTTGCTGTAAGGATCACTCACTTTTCCTTAGGCTTTCCCTTGGCTTGTTTCGTCTTAAGAAGAACTTGTTTTTGTTTTGGAACAGGAGATACGTCAAATACACTAACGTGCTTGACACATGCACTTTTAGTTGATGTTGTTGTGACCTCTTCTAGGCCTACTAGAAGTGGAACATTTTCTGCTGAAGATCCAGGAATCTGTTCTTGACTCCTTTTAGAGATATGTAGCTCATTTGAAGATGCAACCACTTCATTTCCATTTGTAGCATTCGGAACCTCTTCATCTTCAAGGACAACATCTCTGAAGATCTCACATTGTTGTAAGTCATCATGCTGAAATTTGTTTGGATTGAAAGGGCAAATCCCACATGCCTTAAACCCTGACTGCCCTTTGTCCATGGTAGCGACCTTAATATATGAATTATGAAAAAGTTCTGCTAACTCATATGGTGTAATTTTTTGATACACCTGTGGCTTTGTATACATGTCACATTCACAACTGAAGGCTGATTTCAAAGAGGGAAAGAATGTAATATCTAGTGGTTGAAGCTTGTGAGAAGTGTGTGGAGGTATGATTACCATGACAATAGAATGTTTTTACAAAATTCAAAAATGTCAAGTGAAATGTGGCTGCTGTGATTATCTAAAATCAGCAGCACAGGGTCATCAATAGTTGATTTTACATTGTTCTGAAAATGTTAGATCCATTCGAAAAATAATGACTCATTGGACCAGCCATTGATGGAACAACCATATATTGCTCCAACTGGTCCATCAATACTTAAGAGATTTGAGCTCCTTTTCCTGGGGAAGATAAACATAGGAGGGATGTTGGTACCAGCAGCACTGAGACAACATATCACAGTCACGTTTTTCCCCCTTTCCCAAGACGTGGCCCCACCTATTTGTTTAACACCTTTAGGAGCCAAAATTCTGTTGGGCTTTTGTACAGTATTTATGCCTGTTTCATTGACGTTGAACACTCGCCCGTCTTTAAATTTATATTTTTCAAAGACACATTCTAAATTTTTAAAATATGCATTAACCTCTTCTTCATTAAATGCCTGTATTCTGTTAATGCTAGTTGCTTCAGGTTTTCTCATGCTAATACTTGGGTTTCTTTTTAAAAATAGAGCTAGCCAATCCTTTCCAGCTAACCTAGATGACTTTTCAAAATTGTTTGCAATGTTGTTAGCCTGTGCATACTCAAATGCAATCTTTTGCAGCTGGATGCATGTAATGCCATAGAACAGCTTGGCCATTGTAATAACATGATCCCTAATCTCAATTTCCTGTTCTGTTGAAAATGTTGGGTTTCTTCCAAGTTTTGGACCCTCGGTATTTTTAACCTTCATTCTCGTTTGCAGGTAGCTTCATGAATCCCGAAAGCTCTTGATACTTCCCTTATTTTTCTTCCAGATTTGATGGCATCAAGAGCCTTACAAAGTTCCTCTTGCATCCGTTTTGCTTTCTGGGTTTTTCTTTTATAATATCTACCCATCTGAAATTAAAAAAAAAACCTCATTAGTATTGAAAATATAACCTGCAAGGGGGAATACCACGCACTTCAACAGCTGCATGGCATTACCCCACCGTAAGTTCGATGACTAACCTAAGCATAACTCGGCACCTAATTCAAATAGTGGGACAAATGTATGATTAAATTAGAGGTTTAATGTAGGGTTAGTAGTTTATACACAAGAATTACATTAAAGCAACTTATAGTAGCACTTATCTTGCAAAATACAGCTGACCAAAATTACATGAGACACGCCGAAAATAAACAATACTTCACTGCTCCAACAATGCCACTGGTAAATGGCTGGCGTAAACTGCATAGTAGTTGTTACTCCTGCCGGCAGGGTGTAGTACCAACTGGGAACAGCTTGCGCCATTCAAACTGCATAAATCAGCCTGTGTGGGATTACCCACATGCGTGTAATTCCCCCACCTTCCCCTACACTGCATCCCACAGTTGGATGTATCTGACATTTGGAGCCCAGTGCTATCTTACCTAATCAGCACACTGACATAGGGTGGTCAGATGACAAACTTTCAGTGAGAGGTGTAAGGACATTAGACAAACTCGTAGATTCTAGTATTTTCTTATTTTCAATATTGCTCTATATTCAGCTTTCAAATGTTCATGTGTAATTGTGTATTCAGCAGACCTTCAGATTCTCCTTCCCTAGATATGAATTGTCTGCTTGTGTGCAAAATTTGTAACTTACCTCAATCTGTCTACTGTAGGGAGAGAAATTAATTCCTATTTGCAGTATAAAGTAACTGTAAATCACGAACTGCATCATTGTTAACAGGTTATAGTGGTTGTTGTAAATCAGTGAACAGCTCATCAAATTTGTCATTCTGACTGAAAATCACCTGGAAGGTTTGTATTGACTTGAGCTGGCCCACCTGTAAATCCTGCAACTTCTGATTTGCTGAATTCAGAGCTTCTGGAAAGAAGTATTTCTCACTGCTGTATCAGTCGTGGGGGGATGTGATTACTGTGCAAAGTGAATGTGTGTTGTGACTTATAACTTCTGCACTCACTGGCATTTTTCTTTTTTCCTTGTCTTCCAGAGAATAGTGATCTGACTGGAAAGTGATTTCTCTGGGTTTACTAAACTTGAACCCAAAATTCACCACCACATGTGATATTACTTCCATGTTATAAATTAATGACACAGGCTTGTGAAGATGCCCATTTTGAAAACACCTAAATTCACTTTGTCTCCATTTTGTTTCAAGCTGTGTACAATTGCTTGTTACATTCATACAATCATTTACACTAATGATAATGTGCATGGCTCAAACTTTTGAAATACAGAGTGTGAGTAACTGAGAAGGAAAGTGATCTCAGCTTGTAGAATAGCGGTTTTCAGTTAACGTCAAAGACAGTTTGTGGGTGAGAACAGAAAAATCATTTCAAAGTAAACAAAACATGATAAGCTGTTAAGTAAATAGGACATTCTTAAAATTTGTAATCATAGTGCCAAAAAAGATGAAAAATCTGATTAAAACTTCTATTTCAAATTCCTTATTCACTTTCCTAAGAAAACTGAGAAAAACTGCTCTCTTCAATTGACACAAGTAAAACACCAAACAGTTCAATTTGCAATACAACTATTCCATGAAGAAATGGTACCTAAATCTGTGAGAATTTGAATTTGCTAATCATTGATGACCAAAACAAAGACAGTAGTTTTAATATCAAACAAAACAGGGTTTCAAATCTTTCTTAAGTGATACCCCTTATGTCCATTATAAACAGAAATGCAAGGGTATCCTTCAGGTAAGGTGTGGAACCCTGTTTTATTTGGTATTTATTAACAATGGTCTTTGTTTCAGTTATCAAAAGTTTTTGACAGTGTTTGGCATTCGATTTCTGCAAGTTTTCACTGCCAGTGCAGTGTCATACTTAGCACTGGTGGACAGTTAGAGTGGTGCAAGTGTAGTAGACCTAGATAGTGTACAAAGGAGTTGCCATTTGGTTTAATTTCTGTTTGGATGAGTTAGTGTGACAGATTAATCACCTGAAGATGCTGGCCATTTGAACCACTGGGCTGACGTTAAGTTCTGGCTGGAGCCTGGTTCTGAACATAATGATCTAGTAATGCTGGACACAAAAGCAAGATCACATATGAACATAGTTTTATATTACATTGTACACAGCTTCTGAGTGTTCACATACAGAAACAACACACTTCATAGTGTTACACCAATTGCTTTAGTTGTGTATGAATGCTCTTGATGTGCCAACTCCAAAGACACTCTGTTCATGTAATACTTGCATATAAAAGACTGCCACTAGGTCCTTTCATGTGAGATATTCTTAACACCGCAATGAACATCAATGCTGATTTCTTGGGGTGTATGAACTAAAGCATTTTGTTGGTGTTCTAGACCTTTGCAGCTGCAGAAGTGGTTCAATGTCATGTTGTGTGTATGTCCAGTGCCACATTAGGTTAGTGAATAGATCACCAAGAGAATTAGCTCATTTCCATGATTATGAAATTCTCATCACTGAAAATGTACAAATACTGCTCAATGTCATATTTTAATCAGAAATTGCGCAACAATGAAGATTTCCCCTGAACTCCATAGATAACTACTCCAGAGTAGTTGTGCACATCAGATGGAAACTTGCTACTCTCCAGTGCATGTGAGGTATGAATGAATGTCGGCAAGAAGTGTCACCTGTTAACGTTATTTGTCTGATATGGTAATTGGCTATCTCTTGCCAGAAGGAGCTGCATTTCCTGTAATTGTTATGATGGTATTGCTTTTACTTGGCAGGAAAGACCCAAGGAGTTTCAGACAGTTAAAGGATGCCCAAAACACTCAATGCATGTGAGATTACTGCAGAACTTTTACAACCTCAAAAGATGCCCCAGCTACAGGAAGCAACGGTTAGGCATAAAAGCTCTCCTTCAGCAGTAGACCTTTGTTTTCATATGAAGTAGGGTCTGTAACTAAAAGACATGGCCTATATTTAAGGCACTGTGCCAAAGTAACTGGGAAAACTCAGTAGTCATTAACTCTTTGCCTTCCAACTGACAGGCTGTTTCCATTTGGACTGCACAATGTACTGTACACCCCTGTATTGCTAGGTGTCCTGGAGCTTTGGTAGCTCTGCTAACAGAAGGGTCTGTAGTGACTGCAGCATGGGAGTTCAGGCTCCAGGTTCTATTTCTGGTGCTGCAGAGTGGAGACCTGTGTCCGTTACATACACTAACCTGTCTGTATGTACACAGGTACCCTCCAGAGTGGTGAATCTAGCTTAGGTAGGGCTCTTCCAGCAGAAAGACTTCCTAATGATTGGAGCATCAGACATCACAGAGAGTGAACCAAGATGGCTGCGAGTGTAGAAGTGTGTAACTCTAAATCGAGAAAAAGTTACAGTTATGTGCTAAAAAAGGGAGTTTGCGAGAATTGTAATGTCGAAATAACAAATTTAAGAGAACAAGTTTCAGGTCTACAATTCTTAGTCAACACTTTAAGAAATGAAATCACTACACTCAAGAATGAAAATTGGGGACTACGGTCGAAGAACAAATCAAGCGAAGTGGCACCTGACAAAAGGCACAAATCATCCGAGTGGACAGAAGTGAGACACAAAGGTAGGACTTTAGCTGGAAAAATAAAAACGAAGTTTGCAACCGCAGTTACATTTACAGATAAAAACAAATACGGTGTTCTGCAGTCCAGTGATGGTGTTAAAGACAGTGTAAATGATCCAGACCATTCAAAAGACAATGCGCTGAAAACGAATAATCACTCTGGGAAAAATGTTGATAAACGGGAAACAACAGGTAAATGGAACAGTGTGCTTTTTCTAAGAGACAGCCATGGCAGGAATTTATCAAGTATATTTTGAGAAATAAATCGAGACTTAGCAGTGACCAGTGTTGTTAAACCTGGAGCAGGAACTAAACACGTTTTAGACCCTTGCATTCAAACAAAATTTACACAAGAAAATGACTTTGTTGTATGCATAACGGGATCAAATGATGTTGCAAGAAATGAAGCAGATGTCTGCGTAAAAGTGCTTCAGAACTTTCTCGAAAAAAATAAATCAAAGAATACAGTTGTTGCTACAGTGCTTCATAGGCACGATCTAATCTATAGCTCGTGCATTAATAAAGAAATTCGAAGAACGAATATTCAAATAAAGAAACTGTGCTCTGAATACACAAATTGTGCCGTGGTCGATATAAGTAAACTGCAGCGTAACCTTCACACCAGACATGATGCCCCTATGAAGGGAAAAAGTTTGTGAACGTGTCAATGAAATAATTAAAGAAAGACTCACATGGAATAAAACAATCTACGAAAGTTGCGGTTTGAGTAATACCTGGAATGTGTGTCATTTTTTAGTATAAAAGTCTGTGAATCGGTGGGTAATAAACCTCCTGTACTTGAAGTAGGTGCTAAAAGCGACATTCGAATGAGAGAGTGTTCACAGACAATAAACAATAAAGATAAATCTGTTTCTGTGATGCAAATGAACATTCACTGCATTAGGATCAAAGTATTACAATTAGAACATTTTTGCAGTATTGAAAACGTTGATGTTGTTTGTATCTCAGAACATTGGCTGACAGAAGATCAAGTACAATATTTTGTTCCTCAAGGGTATGCTGTTGGAGACATTATGTGTAGAAGTGAAAGAAAGAATGGAGGTGTCCTAATATTTGTTAAAGGTAGTATAATGTTTGCTGAAATAGATGTTAGCTCTTACTGTGCAGAACTAGATGGAGAATTTAGCTGTATAAGACTAAACGTAAAGAATACTATAATTGTTAGCTTATATAGATCACCAGGAGGAGATATAAACACATTTTTCGAAAGATTTGAGCTGCTTATGAGGAAAATACTAAAATGTAACATAAAACTAATTATCTGTGGCAATTTAAACATTGAAATGGCCAACAGTGATGAACATGTTGCTAGAACGTTTTTTAATATCTTAAGATCACTAAATTTACAATGTACAAATTACACACCAACACGGGATAAGGCGTGCATAGATAATATTATAGTAAATTTTTCTAGAGATATGTATGACATCAGACTTGCCGTAGCTGATCATGAACTATTGATTATAACATTTTCTTGTGATCAGTTGCCTAAATCAGACAAATCAGTCAGAATCAAGTCTAATGCCACATGGGTAAGTGGGCAGAAAGATGAATATATTAATTTATTTATTGCCAGAATATCTGATGTTAACTGGGACTTTGTATACAACACACAACCTGAGAAGGGTGCTGGTGAAATGGTGTTTAACAACTTCCTGGAAATACTCATAGAGTTATGGTACTCCTGCTCACCATTAATCAAAAGTAGCCCTAAGCATAAACAGAAAAACAAACAGGTAAAATGGTATACAGATGAGCTAGTTCTCACTAGGGAGGATATGCTCAGACTGTACAGAATATATAAAAATTCTTGTAAACAAGGATCTTAGCTAGATAATACTTCTTATAGAGCTTATCTAAAATGTAAAAAAATCTACAAAGTCAAACTGTTCTTGGCCAAAAAACAAGCATGTGAACATTACATTGAAAGTGCTCCCAACAAATGTAAAGCAGCATGGGATATCATCAACCAATATAATTCACAAACCCATACACAAGATGCAATTCTGGTCCCAGAAGAAGTAAATAATTACTTCCTAACCTCAGTGAGCGAGCTGAAAAACAAAATCAAGCAAAATGGCACTTGTGCACTAGATCATCTTGGTGCTGTGCCCCATAGGATGTATACTTTCCACTGGAATGTTGTCACCCCAGAGAATATTCTAAAAGCTGTGGCAAGGTTCACCAACTGCAAAGGTATGGACTGTTATTGGTTTTCTAACTACGTAATGAAAAAAATAATACACCTTATCTGTCAACCTCTTTCTTTCATTTTTAATATGTGTTTAGAATCTGGAGTTTTCCCAGATGCACTCAAAACTGCTAAAGTGATACCAGTCTTTAAAAAGGGAGATAAGCATCTGCCCTAAAACTATCAACCAGTTTCTATTGTCCCAATTTTCTCTAAAGTTTTTGAATATGTAATGTACAGTCAACTAAATAACTATTTTGATAAGCACGATCTCCTCTCCAACAGACAGTTTGCATATCAGCATGGTAAAAATACAGCTATTGCTGTCACTGAAGTTGTTAACCAGATGTTAACTGCATTCGAAAATAAGGATCTGGTATCAGTCGTACTTTGTGATCTTAGCAAAGCCTTCCATTGCATACCATCTAACACCCTACTTCCAAAATTTGGAATTTTATGGCATACAAAAACCATCTTTGGATGTAATCAAATCATACTTAAGTAACAGGAGACAGTTTGTATCAATTAAAAATAGATGCTCCTCACTGAAGGAAGTCCAGACTGGAGTGCCTCAAGACTTGGTCCTAGGTCCTTTTCTGTTCATCATTGCAATTAATGACTTACCTTACCATGTAGGAGCAAATTCAATTGTGTGTTATGCAGATGATACAACATTGCTCAATACACACCATGACACAACAGAACTGCATCAGGCAACACAGGAAAAGCTAGAACAAGTAATGGATTAGTTTTCTTCTAATGAACTCCTGTGTAATCCTGATAAAACAAAAGAACTAATTCTGGGTTTAACTACAGCTGTTGAAAGCAAATCAATAAAATTGTTTGGGTTCCACATTGAATCAAAATTAAACTGGGAGGAACACATTAGCCAAATCTGCAAGAGAATAGCAAGAGAGTGTTATCTCATCTGGAGACTGATAGACGTAGTCACTGATGAGTATCTAAAGGTCGTATATTATGGCCTCTTTCAGTCACACATTTCCCACGGCATATTGTTATGGGGACATTCTTGCTTTGTCAGTGAAATTCTGAAAAGTAAAAAAAAAAGTAATCAGAATAATGAGCAAAGTTAAGCCCAAGGAACACTGCCAACCCCTCTTTATCAAGCACATGATATTAACTGTTGTGAATCTATACATCTACACAGCACTGCTTTATGCCAAAAGCAACTTAAATGAGTTCAAGATGAGAGAGAACATACATCCCCACAATACCAGAGGCAAACTGGACTTCGACATACCAAGACACAGACTCACAAAGACTGCAAACTCACACAAAATAATGAGTTTGAAAATATTGCTGGTCAGTGACTGAGCAGATGTTGGAAGTTTGTTGAAGAGTTTTAAATGTAAGGTTTATGACTGGTTACTCAAACACCCATTTTATAAGATAACAGAATATTTTGAAATAATCATTGACATTAGTATATAAGAATATTCCTAAAAGAAAAGGAGTTAAATTGTAAAAACTTTACTGTAAAGTTGTTGTTAATTGTATATTTAATGTTCAGACCTATTCCGTTGTAAGTAGTCAATCGTGAATAAACTGAATACTTAATACTGAACAGTGTTGTGGTGTGACACTGTGATTACACTGCAAATGTATGGCACTATAAATTCTGTGGCCTGTGATCCTTTCATTTTACTTCTTAGGTTCATTACTCATCTAACCAAATACAAGTGGTGTGACACATATGTCACAGCGCAGTGCTAGGTAAGTACAAGTTGACTGGTACCAAAAATTACTTCTGGGGTGATGCAAAAGTTCCTTAATTGTAGCTTGCTCAATGCTATTGGTATTTATCAGTTGTTGTTGTTGTTGTTGTTGTGGTATTCAGTCCTGAGACTGGTTTGATGCAGCTCTCCATGCTACTCTATCCTGTGCAAGCTTCTTCACCTCCCAGTACCTACTGCAACCTACATCCTTCTGAATCTGCTTGGTATATTTATCTCTTGGTCTCCCTCTACGATTTTCACCCTCCACACTGCCCTCCTGTACTAAATTGGTAATCCCTTTATGCCTCAGAACATGTCCTACCAACTGATCCCCTCTTCTAGTCAAGTTGTGCCACAAACTCTTCTTCTCCCCAATTCTATTCAATACCTCCTCATTAGTTACTTAATCTACCCATCTAATCTTCAGCATTCTTCTGTAGCACCACATTTAGAAAGCTTCTATTCTATTCTTGTCTAAACTATTTATCATCCATGTTTCACTTCCATACATGGCTACACTCCATACAAATACTTTCAGAAACAACTTCCTGACACTTAAATCTACACTCGATGTTAACAAATTTCTCTTCTTCAGAAACGCTTTCTTTGCCATTGCCAGTCTACATTTTGTATCCTCTCTACTTCGACCATCATCAGTTATTTTGCTCCCCAAATAACAAAAC
This sequence comes from Schistocerca serialis cubense, assembly GCF_023864345.2. Taxonomy (NCBI): domain Eukaryota; kingdom Metazoa; phylum Arthropoda; class Insecta; order Orthoptera; family Acrididae; genus Schistocerca; species Schistocerca serialis. Next base: position 809,550,909 of record NC_064642.1, read on the forward strand.
TCCTTTACTACTTTAAGACTCTCATTTCTTAATCTAATTCCCTCAGCGTCACCCTAATTAATTAGACTACATTCCATTAGCCTCGTTTTGCTTTTGTTGATGTTCATCTTATATCCTCCCTTCAAGACACTATCCATTCTGTTCAACTGCTCTTCCAAGTCCTTTGCTGTCTCTGACAGAATTACAATGTCATTTGCGAACCTCAAAGTGTTTATTTCTTCTCCATGGATATGAATTCCTACTCCGAATTTATCTTTTGTTACCTTCACTGCTTGCTCAATATGCAGATTGAATAGCTTTGGGGAGGGGCTACAAACCTGTCTCTCTCCCTTCCCAATCACTGCTTCCTTTTCATGCCCCTTGACTCTTATAACTGCCATCTGGTTTCTGTACAAATTGTAAATAGCCTTTTGCTCCCTGTATTTTACCCCTGCCACCTCCAGAATTTGAAAGAGAATATTCCAGTCAACATTGTCAAAAGCTTTCTCTGAGTCTACAAATGCTAGAAATGTAGGTTTGCCTTTCCTTAATTTAGCTTCTAAGGTAAGTCGTAGGGTCAGTATTGCCTCATGTGTTCCAATATTTTATGGAATCCAAACTGATCTTTTCCAAGGTCGGCTTCTACTAGTTTTTCCTTTTGTCTGTAAAGAATTTGCATTAGTATTTTGCAGCAGTGACTTATTAAAATGAGAGTTCAGTAATTTTCACATCTGTCAACACGTGCTTTCTTTAGGATTGGAATTATTTTATTCTTCTTGAAGTATGAGGGTATCTCACCTGTCTCATACATCTTGCTCACCAGATGGTAGAGTTTTGTCAGGACTGGCTCTCCCAAGGCTGTCAATAGTTCTAAGGGAATGTTGTCTACTCCTGGGGCCTTGTTTCAACTCAGGTCTTTCAATGCTCTGTCAAAATCTTCATGCAGAATCATATCTCCCATTTCATTTTCATCTACATCGTCTTCCATTTCCATAATATTGTTCTCAAGTACATCGCCCTCATATAGACCCTCTATATGCTCCTTCCACCTTTCTGCTTTCCCTTCTTTGCTTAGAACTGTGTTTCCATCTGAGCTCTTGATATTCATAGAAGTGGTTCTCTTTTCTCCAAAGGTCTCTTTAATTTTCTTGTAGGCAGTATCTATCTTACCCCCAGTGAGATCAGCTTCTACATCCTTACATTTGTCCTCTAGCCATGTCTGCTTAGCCATTTTGCACTTTCTGTCGATCTCATTTTTGAGATGCTTGTATTCCTTTTTGCCTGCTTCATTTACTGCATTTTTTTTATTTTTATATTTTCTCCTTTTATCAATTAAATTCAATATTTTATCAGATAAGATGCAATCCAAAGCTGCTTCATTCTTCTTTTAAATTTCCATATGGCTTCCAATTAACCATCTTTTTCAGACACCCAATCCTTGATGTTACAGTGCTTCTTTAAAGGCACCCACACTTTATACTTATATCCAGTCTCCATTAACCGCTTGTACCTCCCTATTTACTACCAGAAAATCCAAAATTATCTTGATGGATTGCAACCCATATTGCATAATCCATACAACAATATTTTACACGAACTGAGACACCAGAAATCAGACATTGCATACTGTTACATCTGTTGACACATTTGTTTAGTTCACTGCTTCTGGCATTTGCTACAGCAGAGGACTGCTATATCATTGTTCTTATGTAATTTTTGTAAAAACTATTGTGTAACTTTGAGTATCTATCACAAAATTCTTTACAGTCCTGTTATATAAAAGTATGATGTCATTGACGTATCTTTTGTAGCATACTACTCTTTGAAGATGATATAGGTGGGTTGAAAAAACCTGATGTTCAATGTGATTGATGTAAATATGGCTAACTCATCAATTTGACCATATATGGTGTCTTTGAAGACAAAGTAGTTATGGTCCAGGAGAATTCTGAGCAAATGAAGGGATTCGTTAATTTTTTGTGAATCTAGATGGAGAATATCCGTAAGTTGGATTCAATAATACGAATCACCTCATTAATGGGCTATTCATGCACGTCCTTATGATGTCGATACATGCTAGATTCGTATCACTGGTTACAGTTACATGGTCGAAGTGTGTAATTAACTCCTCTCTGTTCTTAGTGGCATGATCATCATGGAATAAATAATCCATACTGAGGAAACTATGCAATTCCTTAACCAATAAGTAATCTGGTATTGATAATTGGCCTTAGAAGAGCCTGTGGCTTATGAAGTTTCACAACGCCCCTGAAAGTGGGCATTCTCGGATTCATAATTAAAGTGTTTTTATGAAATGGGTTAAATAACGCATCTGTTCCTTTAAGTGCCTCATTAATTTCTGCAACAAACTTAGCTGTGGGGTTAAATGATAATGTTTTGAACATCGAGCTGGAGAGAGAGCGCGCGCGCGCTCACACACACACACACACACACACACACACACACACACACACACACACACACACATGTGTACACGCACACACATGCGCGCGCCCTCTCACACACACACACACACACACACACACACACACACACACAAGCCACAGTTGTTCGGGTTCGTAAGGTGAATGATGTTCCAGGAGAATGAAGCATGGGGAAATGTCTTGCATATCCAGTTTTTTCTACAACATTGTATAGAGTTGTATTCATCTTATCCCAACAGTATGTTCTTGTGTACATAGTGTGTTATAAATTTCTGAGCATGTTTCAGAGTTGTGCTTACATATATCTCCTTCCACACCTGCATCCCTAACAGTGCTTTAAAATCACTGATTGTTTTCCCAACTACTAATCGATACGTGGATGACTGATTTAGATACCCCCAAGTGTTCCAGAGGTATGACTAGTGTGTACCTGCATTATCTGTTAAGCCCTCTGACTCTTGATGATCAGTCTTGTAGAATAGCTGTAAACTGATTAACAGAAATTGTGCAAATGATATACACTACATAGTTTCAAACTAGCATGGCTTTTCTCCATATTTATTACCACCAGAAAATACTATGCATCTCAAATGCTTCTATGCAAGTAAATTTGCTCATCAATCAGCCTGCCTCACTCTCCTATGACATAGTACCACAGTAGAAAATACAATCACTGTCTGAAGTTACAGTCCTTCCTAGATGCAATATTTTCAGTACAGTTTGACAAAAACTAACACACTTTGTGTAGCAAATGCTCACAGCAGTTCCAAAACATATTTTTATTAGATACTTAGTGTAAGGTGCTTTGTCAATGGCCACATCTATACCATTGTAAAGGGGCAGTTTTAACGGGCATGGAACTCCACTGCTGCTTTTTCTGCTGGGTTTGAGGAAGATGATGGGAATGTGCCCATGGATGGCTACTGGTGACAGAATAACAACATTTATTAATAAACTGCAATTTATTGGTTGTGGGCACTCTATGTGAGGGTTGCTTCCATTCTTAACATTCTTGGTGGTGACAGAGGTGACCAGTGGATGTTAACACATGCACCTGCTGCTGCATTTGAAGCTGCATTGGCATAACTTGAATCTGCTGCATTGCCAGTGGCACTCCAGCCTTCCAGGACCTTTTGCTGCAGCTGGAACCACTCACTGTGGGCATCGATCATGCTGGCATTTGGGGGGTGTGGCAGGACAGATCAGTGCCCTGTCTCAGCAGACATCCTCAGCACCGACGCTCTGGTGTGAATGGGCCAGCGTCCCTGGACCCGCCCCAGTCATGGCATTCGTGCCAGCAGCATCCAAAGCACCCCAAGCAATGGCTCCAATGACATATGGCTACCTGTTGATGGTGTGCGAAGATAATTAAGGCAGGATAGTTATGGGAGCGAATCACTCTGGCACCTCCTGGGAAACTACCTGCATTATGACAGTGACTATTACAATGATTGTGATTGCAGTTACAACTCTACAGCTCTGTGTCACTCAAACACCCCAAGACAGATGATGTTGATGAGCAGACTGCCGGTCCTTAAATGTGGCATTCTTTTCCTGATCTGCTGTTTTTCTTTCCCAGTAGGTCAGGAGAATATTCTGGTGTTGCTCAGCCTGCCTATCTGATTCTATTACTGCCTCGATGTCGAGACCCTGGCTTGCAGGGAGCTGCTTCTTGTCATGTCTTCTTCTGTATGGTGAACTTGCTGTTGACACAGCATTCTCCTTTGTGTTACTGTACTCAGCACTCCACCAACCAATTATGCCACAGTATCATAGCACTGAACTGCACAACTGAATGTAACACACACAAATTCAGGCTACCAATATTCCTTCACTTTTTATGTATCTTTATTATTCAAAATTCCTAGCATTAACTAATTTAATCACTCTCATCTTTCAACACTCTATAGTTTGTTCAGTCCCCAATCCAAATATTGTATTCCTTTCAGTTTGAGAGTAAACATGAGTAGAAGTCAACTTCCTCGGAAGTGTTGTTCCTGAACTCATCTGTAGGTTTTTAATATGGGAATATGTAAAGCGTATTGTTTACTTAATACCAATAAGAACAGTAGTTAGGAGGTGTGCATCTTTTATAAACTTGTTCTATAGTGAAAAATTATGCTCTTAGCAAAAATAATCTGTTGCTAATGCTTTATTAGGTATGATGACATTATTAGGTTTACATTTCAATATACTGAAAGCATATGAAGACTGATCAATTTGTAATGCAGAATGGGCTTATCGTTGTTTTTTGAAAATGTTTTCATGGGATACATCTTATCAGTGGAACATGATTCCACATATTTGCTACAACACTCAAATCAAGTATTACCATGCACCACTTGATTTTCACCTGTAGGATGCTTCTTCCTCTATGCACCTCCTTACTTCATTCAGATATATTTATTTAGCACAAAGGGAACAGTCTAGCAACAGCTTGAATGTATCTTTATCAACAACAAAATTTAGTTTTACACTCTTTATGAGACATCACTTTTATTGTTCCATACAATTACATTACAGTACATAAATTTAACAAGATATCAGACCTACTGTCTCAACATTCACATTCCTTATTTAAAATTTTTCATAACTAAAACTATTTTATTTCTACATGAGATGCTGCCTTGGTTATCTACAAATTCCATTATTAGAACATGAAACACAATATTTTTAACATTAACAATGTTCCTACCAAGCCTAATCACACATAGTTTGATGCTGGGATCAAACCCAATGTAAAATAATCTCCACTAAACATTAACATTACATTGCATTAATTAAGTGTTCATAATGGAGTGATGTGTTAACTGTTTAAAGTAATAGCAAGTCAGCACTGGGTTATACAATATATAGTAGGTGCTGCATGTACTTTGAAATAATAAAAATTTTGATAGAAGCTGCTTCTCTTGGAGAATTCCAGGAATTTCTTTTGAGCTGGCTTATGTTGGAGTGAGACAGACTAACTTTGATATTGCTTTGTCCTGGCATTCACCCACTGGTTGTTAGGAAAATGTCATCTTTAACAAATCGGTAACAGCAAGAAATCTGGCCTCTTCCTTGTGCCTGATCTGCAATGCAACACAATGTCTTGAGAACATCCTCATATTGATAACTACAGCAAATCGATAGCAGCAGTTGATCAGTAAGAGAAATAAGTCACTGAACGCATGGGGGTGGCAATAGGAACACGGGTCTCCATTTACTTATCTCACAATGGTGGTCATGTTGTACATGCAACAGATCGTAGAACTCATGCCACATGTTAGCTTAATGCCACAGTAAACAGCAACAGGGTCCTGGAAACTCATAGGTCTATACATTCATATTACACTGGCTTGAAAAATATTAGGACAAAAGCAACTTTTGCGTGGTGTCACAGCCAAGTAACATAGCTCAGAGAAACTGTACATACAAATAAGTATTTCAATATTCTACAGAAGGCAACTTAAAGAGAAACTGACAAACATAAATGAGACTTTCATTCAAAGACAGTAAGTACCCAAGAAGTGACCATGATCTTGGCATCTACTTACAAGACAATCTTAAATGGAATTCCCACATCACTTCATTAAATTCTAAACTATCCAAAATGACTTATGTGATGAGGATTATATGGAACAACCCAAGTCCTGAAACAGTTAGAGCAGTGTATTACGCTTGCATACACTCCCTATTAAGATATGGCATCATATTCTGGGGAAATTCTCCTCATTGCAAAACCACATTCCGGAAACAAAGAAAGGTTATGAGGGTAATGAAAAATGCCAACAGCCAAAAATCATGCAAACCATTCTTTAAAGAACTGGGGATTCTACCCCTACCATGTATCTACAGGGTGTTTCAAAAATGACTGGTATATTCGAAACGGCAATAAAAACTAAACGAGCAGTGATAGAAATACACCGTTTTTTGCAATATGGTTGGGACAACAGTACATTTTCAGGCAGACAAACTTTCGAAATTACAGTAGTTACAATTTTCAACAACAGATGGCGCTGGGGTCTGGGAAACTCTATAGTACGATATTTTCCACATATTCACCATGCATAGCAATAATATGGCGTCGTCTCTGAATGAAATTACCCGAAACCTTTGACAACGTGTCTGGCGGAATGGCTTCACATGCAGATGAGATGTACTGCTTCAGCTGTTCAATTGTTTCTGGATTCTGGTGGTATACCTGGTCTTTCAAGTGTCCCCACAGAAAGAAGTCACAGGGGTTCATGTCTGGCGAATAGGGAGACCAATCCGTGCCGCCTCCTGTATGTTTCGGATAGCCCAAAGCAATCACACGAACATCGAAATATTCATTCAGGAAATTAAAGACGTCGGCCGTGCGATGTGGCCGGGCACCACCTTGCATAAACCACGAGGTGTTCGCAGTGTCGTCTAAGGCAGTTTGTACCACCACAAATTCACGAAGAATGTCCAGATAGTGTGATGCAGTAATCGTTTCGGATCTGAAAAATGGGCCAATGATTCCTTTGGAAGAAATGGCGGCCCAGACCAGTACTTTTTGAGGATGCAGGGACGATGGGACTGCAACATGGGGCTTATTGGTTCCCCATATGCGCCAGTTCTGTTTATTGACGAAGCCGTCCAGGTAAAAATAAGCTTCGTCAGTAAACCAAATGCTGCCCACATGCATATCGCCGTCATCAATCCTGTGCACTATATCGGTAGCGAATGTGTCTCGTGCAGCAATGGTAGTGGCGCTGAGGGGTTGCCACGTTTGAATTTTGTATGGATAGAGGTGTAAACTCTGGTGCATGAGACGATATGTGGACGTTGACGTCATTTGGACCGCAGCTGCAACACGGTGAACGGAAACCCGAGGCCGCTGTTGGATCACCTGCTGCACTAGCTGCGCGTTGCCCTCTGTGGTTGCTGTACGCGGTCGCCCTACATTTCCAGCACGTTCATCCGTCACGTTCCCAGTCCATTGAAATTTTTAAACAGATCCTTTATTGTATCGCTTTTCAGTCCTTTGGTTACATTAAACCTCTGTTGAGAACTTCGTCTTGTTGCAACAACACTGTGTTCTAGGCGGTGGAATTCCAACACCAGAAAAATCCTCTGTTCTAAGGAATAAACCATGTTGTCTACAGCACACTTGCACATTGTGAACAACACATGCTTACAGCAGAAAGACGACGTACAGAATGGCGCACCCACAGACTGCGTTGTCTTCTATATCTTTCACATCACTTGCAGCGCCATCTGTTGTTGAAAATTGTAACTACTGTAATTTCGAAAGTTTGTCTGCCTGAAAATGTACTGTTGTCCCAAGCATATTGCAACAAACGGTGTATTTCTATCACTGCTCGTTTAGTTTTTATTGCCGTTTCCAATATACCAGTCATTTTTGAAACACCCTGTATATACTAGAAGTTGTAATGTTCCTAAAAAAAAGCATGCTAAAAAATGGAAATGTATTTATTGAAAATAAATCTGTACATGAACACCATACGAGGGCAAATAGAGACATACACAGACATCATTGTTATACCACACTGTGCAACAAAGGTGTATATTACTCAGGTTCATATTTGTTTAATAAGCTGCCGAGTAACCTAAAGGCCATAAACAAAATCCATAGCTTTAAAAAATCTGTAACATCATATCTCTTGGAAAACTGTTTTTACTCAGTAACACAGTATCTTGAAAAATAAGTTGGTTGTAACAATATAAAAATGTAATGTAACAATACAGCAATATAAAAATGTAACAATTTATAAATGTAATGTATACACCAATGTAACAGTATATTAATGTGATATCATTTTGTCCAACATCTAAGGTATGGTATATGTACCACAAAGATTCAGGACGTAAATATATAAATAAATAAATAAATTTATGATGGTCCTCTCGACATTACAAAAGACAGGACATGGTTCTTAATAGGGTATGTGATCAAGAATGACAATGTATGATCTGCAATGTGCATCCATGTTGGCACAAGGTTGGTAAAGAGTTCCTGTGTACGATGTTCCATTCCTCCACAAGTGCAGCTAATAATAGCTAGATGCTCGTTGGTGCATGTGGCGATGCTGCAACGCATCTCCCCAACATCTTCGATAGGGCCTAAGTCAGGGGAACATGCAGGACAGTCCATTCTTCAGATAAACTTGTATTCCAAGATCTCCACATGCACTGTTTGATGCAGTTGTTGATGGATGTTGCCATCCATATAAACGTAGTCATGGCCAAATGCACCCATGCAAAACCAAACATTGGCAAAAAGTACAGTGTTGCAGTGGTGTTTTCTGGTAAGTGTACTTTGTTCAAAGATTTGAAGGCAGTATGCCCTTGCAACATTGTGCCTCTTACGTCATAACAACTAGACCACCAAAATGATGATGTCAGGCAGTGATTTTGAGATGCATTAGTGCTCTCACCAAGAGGACACGCGTATTGCATACAGGAACATTGTTGAACACGATCAATTTGGTGGTCGAGGTTTTACGGCGTCATACACTTACAGGTCAACATCTTTGTGGCACTATGCCTTCTAGATGTCTGCCTTTCCAAGAGTGCATTTGGCCCTGACTTCATATTTATGGAAGACTCTGAAGGTCTGCATCAAACAGCACAGGTGCAAGAGCTGTAGATGTGAGAAGATATTTGACCAGTGGGATAGCTTCTCCATTCCCCTGCTTTAATTCCCATGTAGCATGGGTGGATGTGTTGGGGAGACATATTGCAGCACATCCATATGCACAGTCAAGTGACCTGCAATTATCGACAATACTGATGAATGGAAAGACCTACCATAAGAACTACATACCAAATGTGAGGGCAGTATGTCACCACATTACAGGGCACACATTGCCATCCATGGTGATCACAAGATATGTGTGCAGCCTTTTGTCATTTCTAAGAGTTCTGCTTGAAACTGAATATATAAATATCAGTTACGACAAATTAAAGTTCACTTAACAATTCTGTAAAATTCCTTTTCTTAAGAAAACACATTTAATCTCAAACTAAAGTGTATAATTTTACCTCATAAATTGACAGTCACTTGACATCATAATGAGAACACGAGATTGATTCTTCAGCTTAACAACTCTCTCTAGCTCCTTCTTTTTCTTGGGTGTTGGGCAATGGGATGCACTGTCACTACCACCCTGATTCACAAGAAGAAAAAAAAAAAATTATGTCACCAAAGATTGTAAGCAATGGAATGAGTTAGATAAAAAGAAAAAACAGTTAATTACTGGTATCTACAAAAACTGTTTTTCCCTTTCTCTTGTCCTACAAAATACGGCTAGTGTGTGATAGTGGCCACCACCATCCCACAGAATATGGGCTGAGGTAGTAAATAATCTGTAGCATACCCTGTAATCTAAGATAAACTGGTATGTGGCAATCTGTTTATGAGTCTGAATGCAATCTAATTAAAAGACTGATTTATGGGGTAGTCTCTTTTCAAAGTTCCCTACTGTGAATGTACAAACCATTATGAATACAACAAAATATACTGTAAGACTGTTCCATTACCTGCCATAGGGCTAGACATACCATAGTTTCATCACCATTTCTTTTATGTGTAATTTTTCGAAATGGGATCTTAATTCCAGCTACTTCAAGCATGTGTAAGCTTCACTCGCTGTGCACAACACTTCAAAAAAGAAGCAGGATATGTGGTAAGCATTTTCATGCAGCAAAGCAACTTACACAATATTAACAAAGGAATGGCATCCATTATAAGCATGTTCTTAAATAAACTAAGAGATTACTGTTAATGATACATGAACAACATTACATTGAATCATATTACATTGATTACTTTTCTTGCCTGTCCTTTGTACACTTCTGTGTTTTTGTGTGTTTTGAGAGTCATCACAAGTCTGACACTTGCAGTCAGTGGCAAATGCATTTTCCATAAGTTATGACTTTGGACAAAATCTTTCTACAAACACTGCATAACATTACACATTTGATACGTAATTATATCACGTGAGCCAGAATAATCTATACAATGTGCCACTCCAAACAGAATGGTTTCATTTGCTGATTGTAACTTCAGTTGTCATTGGATAACTACGAAATGGAGCAAATATCTTTGGAGTGGAATGTATTTTAGACTGATGAAATAAGCATGCCATCAGCAATCCTTTCACAACTGTAGTTCTGGCCAACTCTGGCATTCACTGCTGCAATCATTCATCTTTTCTTGTTACTGCTGGTGTATCTAATGAACTAAAAGAATTAAGTGTGTGTATTACTTTACATTAAACTACATGAAACATAAGAAAAGAAGAAAATAAGAAAATTTCAGTACAGAAAACTACACTGAAACATCATAGTTACAAAACTTGGCTTGAAGACTGAAGCACTTTAAAATATCTTCATTAGGGTGCATAAACAGTGGAAACAATCAACTCTGTCCATTCATTGGGGCCTCTGTAGGGATCACAGGTTAATGTTTTGAGTACTCTTTACTGGGATCCCTTCTGTGTGATGGTGGACAGTTTTCAAATTCAAGAGTGAGGAATGTCCATGGTGCACTGGTATATTTTTGACTAGGAGCCATCTTTGTAATTGTTCCTACAAAGCACTTCCATTAGCTGGTTAATGCTATAAATATTAACAAGCTGACAGTAAAGTATTAGTCCGACTTGTAAAATATGGGAATCTAATAGCTTTTTCCCAGCATTTTTTTTTCTGTTGCTCCTATCATAATCACTATCCTTTCCCTTGTAGTACAGAGTTTTGACTTTCCAACCACTACCACAGGTTTCAACATAAATTTTCAAAATCATATATGTGGAAAAAAAAATTGTGTTCTTGCTCATACTTAACCTGTAGGGTAATGCATAACAAAACTGTTTTGCACCGTAAATGCCTTTGGGTTCATTTAGAAATATATTTGGCATTTTTAGTTCTGCTTTCATAATGGTTTCACAATGTTTCATCACTTGAGTGATGGAGAGAGTGTTGTAGCTGGAGCAAATGTTTGGCTGGGGTTTTGGTTCCAGTGAAAGATTTTTAGAATCATACCGAGGAATGTGGAGTAGAATGTGCCGTAGGCTGCTTTGGTCATTTTTGACTGTCTTTCTTGTTTCGAGTCATTGGTGCAGCTTTTGTAAATGTGAATTAAAATACTTTATAGCTGTTTGGGATAACTTGTTCATTCTTCAGTTACAGAGATATAAGGTGAGTAAAAGCAACATATTTTGAAATGTATCACATAAAACATGGACTCATCTGTCCATGTGTCATCAGTCATGGAAAATCTTGCACCTTGAAACAGGAGGTGTTCTAGTACCTTGGTGATATTTGCCAACTGAGTTTCTTTAACATTTAAATAATTTTCCTGTCTTGAAACTGGAAATTGGTATTCGAAATATGGCAGGTATTTCAACATATTTTTCACATGTAACTGATTTTTGATGTACTGCTTCATAAAATGATAATGCTTACTTATTATTGGAGTATTGCAGATTAATAATGTAACACACACCACCGAATACAATAATTATGATTTTTTCCCAAATATATAACTTTTAAATTTTGATAAGATATTTGCCCGCAAAAGATAAAGGTCCACAACTCAATTCATCAAACAGTTATAACCAGCCAGGAAGTTTCATATCAGCACACACTTTGCTGTAGAGCAAAAACAATGTTCTGATGTAGTTTGATAATGTTTCCGAATTTGTAAATTGTGAAAAATTTTGTCAAAATATAATTTTCAAGTGGTCATGCAATTCAATAACCTCATTTAATTGGTTTGACTTAAAAATTGACTTTCACTTATGTGCTTTTGCAAACAAAAATTGGTTGTGGATGAAGGTATCACAGAAAGAAAATCAGGATCTAATTTCGAATAAAATGACAATGGTAGGCTTGATACAGATACTAAAATTGGTTTCCTGGAAGAAAAAAAATTGTGACGATGATTTGCAAGATTAATTCTTCCAATTTCTGCAGAAACAGCATAGATTGATTGAGAACTCCATCTGACCTGCATGGCTGCAGGTATATCTGCATACTAAGCGCAAGCCACTGCCCAGTGCTTCATGGAGGGTACATTATACCACTACCACTGGTTCCATTTTCTGTACAAGTCTCAGATAGAGAGAGTGGAAAGTGAATGATATCTTTCTCCATATCTGTCCTAAATATTGTTTTATGGTTCCTATATGAAATATTTTTTGGCAGCAGTAGGATAGTTCTGCATTCAGCTTCAAATGTCAATTCTCTTAACTGTCATATTCTTAAAAATGCATGTCTTGTTTCCTCCAAGGTTTCCCATTTGAGTTCCCAAAGCATCCCTGTAACACTTGCATGCTGATGAAACCTGCTAGTAACAAATCTAGCACCGCGCCTCTGAATTTCTTTGATGTCTTACTTTAGTCGGACCTGGTGCAAACCCCATTCCCTAGAACAGTACTAAAGTGTAGGTAACACTAGAGTGCTATTTGCAGTCTTCTTTACAGATGAACCACACTTTCTTAATTGCTCCAAATAATCCAAAGCTGACCATTTGCCTTCCCTATAGCAATCTTCACAGGTACTGTGGGATGCTTTGACTTGCAAAGTCTGGTACCATTTGACAAGAACAGTAAGTAACCTTTTCATAGTAATAGCATTCTCATTTTTCATGCTTTTTAGTTAAATATCTGATGTTACAAACCTCTGGAACATGAAATAATGAAAAATAATATGTGGAAAAATTGTTTCTATTAAAGTGCATTTATAAAAAAAAATTAAAAATAGCACAACATTATGCAATGTATTCTACAGGGCATTTATTATGGGTTGTCTGTATGTTGGGGTGCAACATAAACAGCTATGGTGACAGAGACCATATTGGATTTCAGTTACTTGTTTCAGATGGTGAGAGGATTATGTGTGACATCATTCTGAACTGTCTCTTTCTCAGAAATAAACATGTGAAATCCGTTTTAAGAAACCTTTATGCTTTCAAAAACCATTTGTAATGGATCAAATCAAACCTTTATTTGTGTAGGAGTTATGACCTGTTAAAATTTGGGACACTTGGCAAAGCCAGCATTGCAGTATATGCTCAATAAGACCTCCATTGTGCCAAACCATTCTTGCCAGTCATGCTGCACACATCATAGGATCTGTGGGTCCAGCTGTGAGACCAGGGCACCATGGTGGCCTTCTGATAAAATGCCTCCTATGTATCCTGTGACCTACAAACTCTTTTAGCCAAAAACAGTCTGACTTCAGTGGCGTATTGGGAAGGTGCCCAGTCTCATTGGAAGGTGGTTGGGGAATCACCCTCTGATTCATCAGTGTTGGAAGCACATAACCATGGAACATATTAAGATAACTTACCCCATTCAAGGTTCCACCAATAAACACCGGACCAACGATTTTTGTCCCAAATCCCACATAAAATCATCAATTTTTCACCACCAGCACTTTTCAAGGGGTCCATGCACAAGGGTGTTTGCATCTGACAAGTAATAATAATTTTCTTCCCCTTGTAAATAAAAATTAACTTTGTCATGGAACAACACCTATCATATAAAGTGCAGATTCCTATTACACCGATCAAAAGCCCATTCTACAAATTGCACCTGCCAGTCAGGGTCACCCTCAGATCAGATGCTGAGACTGTAGCTTATCTGGTGTCAAAGTCTTAAGCTGCATCTATTGCAAACACACCATTGGCACCTGTATATTTCTGACAACCTGTTTGTGTCAAAATTTCTGTCACTGTCCCTTCATCAGTGGTTGTTCTTGGATTTCAATGCATGGCTTGTCAAGTAACTTGGACACTGTCCTGTGTGAAACACCATTTCTCTTAGGATGCTGGGCATTGAAGAAGTCACCAGCAATCATTCTGATACTTCATCCACCTCTCATTAACAGAATTTCGTTGTGTCCCTACTGTGTGTCATTGTGAATCACCTGCAACAAAAAGTGGAATTGATCACCTCCTAGAAGTTTCAAACTTTAACAGGCAATAACTTCCAAACACAGAGACCGCTGAAGAGAGACTTCACATGTGTGTTCTTGATAAAGAGGCATTTCAAAATGATGTGCCACATGAATGAAACCCTCAATACCAGGTACCCACACACAACTCGGAAACCTGATACTGCATATTTCACTTTGACTATATGGCAGATAAAAAGGACACTCACAGTGGTTGACACCAACACACACTGAAACCATAAAATCTATGTTAGATAGGGTAAGTAAGTGTTTGCATAACGAAGTCCATCCTAAAACAAACAAAAACTCTCCCATATAGTACAAAAGCCATGACCAACCAACAATGGTAAACCAATATATGTGACACCTACCAACCACTGTCTAACAGCTGCCAAATACTAACAAGAAACTATTTGTAATTAATGAAAAAAATCGTACACTATCAGTCGAAATATCTGTAGGTAGCTTATCGTACATGATTGCTTAGTTCAGTGCAACAAGCAATAACTAGCTCATAAATTCCTTTATCACAGACAATGAAATTGATATCCACCCCTTGTCCTGAAACTGTATTCTGCCACTTTTGGTCAGTTTCCATCTTTCCTTCTCACAGCCTTCACAACAGAGCTTTTTGAGTTGGGTGGGTGAGAAATCTGAAGCCAAAAGATGGAAAGAAAACTTCTAAAGCAAAAATAAACAGTGCAGCCACTGCTGACTAAAACAAATAAATAAATAAATAAATAAAGAAAAAAATCTAGAACCATCTATTACATTGAAACAGGCGAAGTAATAACATGAAATGTAGTTTTTTTTTATAGTTACTGTCAAAGAAAATATTCTGAAAGAGCACACTATTATACAAGTTGTCTCAGAGTTTTAATGAATGAACAGTATATACACATCATTCATTTTGATTTTGTATGCATCACATGTTAAAAAGAACATCAATTAAAGTGTGAACACAATTTATTAAACCTTACAGCACTGAAAAATACAATTTACAATAAATATAAGAGAGTTCACATGCTACGGCTGTGAACTCTGCAAAGCAAGGATTTTGCAGGTGCCTGTATGACCTCAGTGCCCTGCCGTACTCCACTCTGCACAGAAGAAGAAACACAAGTCCCAAGAGAAGGAGCCTCAGTGCCCCAGGAGGTGCCATCTCCCCCCTTGCAACCTGAGTCTGGCATCTTATTGATGTCACCCCATCCTTGTCAGTGACGACCACTGACCAAGTGACATGACGTCCTGTCAGCTTATTTATATCGAACCTGTAATCTTGCCATACAATCATCCAGTGGAATTGCAAACAGATACTATCGCCACCTACCGGAAATAGATTGCAGAATAGGAGGAGACAAGGCATTGTCTTGCTCTTCAAGAAATGTGCGTTTTTGATTACTACTATCCAGCATTTCATGGTTATCAGGCATTCTGTCAGAACAGTGCCAGCCACCATGTAGCATCTGGCGGGGCCTGCAATTTGGTTCACTCCAATGTCTTCAGTGATTGGATACCTCTATGTAGCAATCCCTCAATGTTGACCTCCATCCAGATAGGCACTTCCTTACATTGAACTGTCTGCCATAATACAGCAACTACTGTCTCTGTTTCTCCTCCTTTTGGACTTAAATGCAAACCACCTGCTATTTCCTAAAACTGTGCTGGTTTCTGTAGATGAGCTTCTCACAGTCTAGAAAGGTCATTATGTCTGAACATAAAATATGTTCCATGCTTTTAAAACAAATCGATGTCAGTGAAATGGGCTGGTAATTATGGGCATCTGATTTTATACCCTTTTTATAGATTGCTATGACCTGGGCTTTCTTCCAGTCCTGTGGAACTTTCCATTGTTCCAATGAGCTCTGGTAGATGATGGATAAGAATGGAGCTATGTTTGTAGCATAGTCAACATAAAATCTTACGGGGATATGGTCTGGGCCAGATGCCTTCCAGGCGTCTAAGGATCTTAACTGTTTTACAATCACAGATACACTTAACACTATCTCAGCCACCCTTGCATTTGTTCAACAATTGAAATATGGAATGGTGCTGCAGTACTCCACCATAAACGAGATTTTGAAAGCTAGGTTTAGAATTTTGGCCTCTAGTTTGTCATCATCCATTAAATTACCCACACTGTCATCAAGATAAAGTATTGAATTATTTGTGGTGTTCATAGATTTTATGTATGACCAAAATTTTTTGGGGTTACTTATAGAATCTGCAGATTAAATATTGCTTTCAAATTCGTTAAACAATCTCTCATTGACGTTTTGACAGCTGCTTTCATTTTACATTATTTCTGTTTGTCAGCAGGGCAGAGACTACGTTTAAAATCACTTTGCAAAATTCTCTGCTTTCTCAGCAACTTCCTAACATGTTTGTTGATCCAAGGTGGCTTCTTTCCCTCTCCTATATTTTTGCTAGGCACATATTTCTCTAGCATATGGTGGACAATACATTTAAATTCCGACCAAAGATGCTCAATATCTTTGTGTCCTGTGGTGAATGCTTGGAGCTGACTATGGAGATATTCATTATTGACACTTTTATTGGCTTTCCCAAATAAAAAGACTCTATGCTGTTTCTTTGGTTTTTTTTTTTTTTTTGCAACTTCCACTGACATAAAAGCCACAATGAATTTATGGTCACTAATACCTTCTTCTAGATTAACTTCCTCAAAAATATCAGTTCTTTTTGTTGCCAAGGTATCTAATATGTTCCCATCTCAAGTTGGTTTTCTAACCAACTGCTCAAGGTTGTATGTTGAGAGGGAACCTAGAATAACTTGACACGAGTCTTTGCTTCTGCTCCCTGTGATAAACGTGTAATTTTCCCGGTCAATGGACGCCAGATTAAAGTATCCACCTATAACTAATGGATAATTTGGATATTTATTTCCTATGTACTCAAGATTTTCCCAGAAATTTCCTGCAATGTTTGTTGAGAATGCTGGTGGTATATAAAATATCCTAATACAATGGTTACTCCTTGTCTAATCGACAGCTTGATCCAGACTATTTCAGAGTCTGACCCAGTATCGATCTCAACTGCATTTAAACAGCTTTTAGCTGCAATGAACACACCACCTCCCATAGCATCAGTCCTATCCTTCCTAAACATTGTCCAATCAAGAGTTCAAAAGTTCACTGCCATTTATGTCTGGATTCAACCAGCTTTTGGTACCTAATACAATAATCGCCTTACTAGTGATTATTTCGGAGAGTAACTCGGGAATCTTGCTACAGACACTTCAACAATTTACTAACATGAGATTTAGCAAATTTAAATCTTTTGGAATGACCTGTTTAGGCCAACTAACAATTTTTACAGTTGGCACACCCACACCAGTGTCATGAACTGGTAACTTTTCAGGCCAACGGTTTATTTCCAATGGGAAGGAACCAATTCCAAAAACTCCCATGTGCATGCCACAAGTACTGTGCTATCCATGTAGCTGCTTCCTGTGTGGAGGGCACCACTTATCTATCAAGGGGAGTCCTACAACCTTCCACCTCATAGCATAGGTCAAGGAATCTACAACCATTTTCATCACAGAGGCGACGTAGCCTCTGATTTGATTCTCCACTCGACTCCAAACCAGAGGACCTCAGTCCACCCTGGGTACAATACTGCAAATTGTCAGCTCGGCTTCCAGTCTTCGAAAGATGGAGGGCTCCTTCGCCAATTTAGCTAGCCGTCGAAAGGATCCAAGGATTTCTATGGAACCCTGATGACTGGCATTTTTGGTGCCAACATATGCAACAATCTGCAGCTGTCTGCACCTCACACACTCGATAGCCACTGGAAGAGTCTCTTCCACATTTTGGTCAAGGCCCCCCAGCAAACACATTGAGTGAATTTTGGACTTCTTACCCAACCTAGTTGCTATGTTCCTGAGGAGCTCCATGACCCGCCTAATATTGGAGCTCCCAATAACTAACAAACCCCTATCCCCACATGCCCGTCCGCACCTTGCTGAAGGAGCGGCCACTATCCTGGCATAAGATGCATTCTGATCCAGCTCAGCCTCGCCCCCCCCCTCCCCCCCCCCCCCCCAAGCATCAGATAGCAGACAGAAACTATTAGCAAAGCGCATGGGATTTGGCACGAGCCTGCGTCCCCCGTGCAGCCTTCACCTCAAGGCAAGAGACCTCGACACAGTCTACCGCCCACACTGAAGTGAGAGTGGGCCAGCCGGCTCAGTTGCACCTGAGGCGGCTCAGTGACAGAGAATTGTGACATCCCCCCCTGCATATCTAGTACAGCAGAGGCTGCCGCAGGCACCTCATCCCCACCACAGCACAAGGTGGCACTATGGACCCTGTCGACTGTCGTCATGAGGTCCACAAAAGTGTCGGCTTGCTCGTGCTGTCAGTCTGT
Source organism: Schistocerca serialis cubense (assembly GCF_023864345.2). Classification (NCBI taxonomy): domain Eukaryota; kingdom Metazoa; phylum Arthropoda; class Insecta; order Orthoptera; family Acrididae; genus Schistocerca; species Schistocerca serialis. Next base: position 809,569,646 of record NC_064642.1, read on the forward strand.
GAAGTCCAATGCAGAGAAATGGTCGGCGGTGCATACTACCGACACGGGGGCCAACCAGGCTGAGGCATCACATGGCAACACAGTCGAAGAGGAGCTTCGAGTCAGCAAAGGAGAAGACCGCGTGCCTCTGTTGGACTACTTTGAGCCTCACCAGTTAGCAGAGGAAGACTCACGTGGTGTTTGGTTGGAGGGTCATAGGAAGTTTTGACAAGAGTACTTCTCCTGTCCTTTCTGGTCTGCCAGTTGTGTAGCTGGTGGCTTTGAAGGCTCGTCGCACAGCTGGATGGGGTGACGCGGTGATGTTACCTCGACACTGGGTGATTTCACAACCTCATACTGTATTTGAGGTTGCACGTCTACATGGCCATGTCCTTTGTGGAGCGAGGGATAACGAGAACAGAACTAAAAGTGCCAGATGGGAGAATGCAGGGTTGGTCACTGACCGATAACTTGAGCCCAACTGGACAATGCACTTTTTTCTTTACCCAGATCTCCTGGACAGCCCACACATCAACATATGTGGGACAGTCCTGAGAGGAGGTGGCACGGCTGCCATTGCATTTGATACAGAGGGGAGAAGGAGGCGGACAATCACCCTTGTGTTCATCCCTACCATTTGGGTGGGTGTCAGAAAGATGTTCTAGTATGGTTGAAATGATGACACTGATATCAGTGCATCAGGTTTGGAATGTACAGTCAGAGTGTAATAAATACATAGCCTGCCCTGATCTTGGACTGAAGCACCACTATATCAAAGGCGAGAATAATAGTGCTTGAGGGCACTAAGGAGGAATCTACCTTTATCCTCATATGATGGACAGGAAAGACACCCTGATCAGAGAGGTAAGACTGGATTTTGACCTCGATCAGTCCATCAAGCAGCCTAGTATAAATAACACTATGGGAAGAATTCAGAGATCCGTGGGCCTTGACAGAAACTGGATAGCTACGGAGAAGCGAGGCAGTAAGCAGTTGTTGTGCTTGAGAAACAGAAGTAGTCTACAAATGCAAAGTGCCATTCCATAAACGAAAGCAGGATTTTACAGGGCTAGCAATGGCATTGACACCTCTCTGAATAATAAATGGATTTGCCATTGCAGAGGCCTGACACTCTTTAGTACATGAGACCACGAGGAACCGTGGTGCAAAAATGGTTCAAATGGCTCTGAGCACTATGGGACTTAACTTCTTAGGTCACCAGTCCCCTAGAACTTAGAACTACTTAAACCTATCTAACGTAAGAACATCACACACATCCATGCCCAAGGCAGGATTCGAACCTGTGACTGTTACGAAACCCTGGTGCAGCTGTAATGATCTGTGAATCATTAGTCTCATTCTGTTTATGTTCGTTAGATGTCGATTTTGAAGATGATTAGCTCATTGCCAGTGAATCCCCACGATTGCCAGTATCTCCGTTGGTGCAATCCTCCCAACTGAGGGTCCACTTCACAAGGGGGGTGCACCCCCCAGGGTGCTTGTTCAGTCCTCAGGTCACACCTCCCAAACACCTGACAGAGGGACCAATTGGCAATTTTGGAAGGTAGCAGCTCAGGCAATGACACCTGTCTGGGCCTGATCTGTACCCGGTGGTATGTGAGAACCCTACTTGTTGACCTGGGGCTGGGAATTATGCGTTACCCAGTCACCTGTTATGTGTCACATGTGGGGGCCAGCCTTCAGGAGCGCACAGGGGGTAGGATGAAGAAAAAGAGAGACCTCCCAAATGCCAAAGCGGAGAAATGAGGAGAGAAGGAGGGAGGATAATCAGGTGGTAGCTGTCATGAGAAGTTGAGTTCTTCCCGAGATTAAGGACAGGAATAACTATACCGTCTGGCCATTATGATGGGAAAGCACCCATGAGCCAAATGTGGTTGAAGACCCTGAGGAGATGTTGCCTCTGGGGAACAACCATGGCTTGGATCATCTAACGGAATCCAAGTCTTGGGCCATGTCTCTTTAAGAGATAAGAGCCTGCAAGAATTCTCGTTCAATAGAGGGTTCATTATAGGGCTCAGCATGGTCTGCTAAACTTGGATTTTCTGCTGGAGAAATGTAGCAGGATAGGAAGAGGACGCTGATGCCATCGTGAAATGTGTTGCAAGGTGTTCTGTGAGGATGATCAATTGTTGCACAGTGTACCTTGAAGGTTAAGACCCTGTAGAGTTGACTGACACTGGCGGCTCAGAAGGCTACGGAGCACGGACAAAACCTGCAACAAAGAGAGGCATGTCCCATGGGAAGAAACAAAGTGCTCCCAGTATTCCTTTTTACTCTGCTTAATAAGGTAATGAGCCATAGCATGCAGACACTTAAAAGCAAGGAGCTTGGTCTGTGAAGTGTATCATGTAAATTGCTGCAGCACCCATCGGCAGTCCTGGACAGTGACTGCTATGCATTTGGTCTATCCTGTGGATAGGGGCACAGCAGTGAATAGTGACAGATGCCTTGCAGGGCAGCATCAATGCCATTTGAGAAGGAGGCGTCCAAGTGCTCAACCAACTTATATAAAGAACAATTGGCCTTGCAGAATGCTCAACATGGGGGCCTGTCTGCCTGGCAGCACCAGAGAACGATAGGATCACTGGAAAGTAGTCACTATAACAAAGGTGCTCATGGGATGACCAATGTAGGGAAGCCGCGAGAGCAGGGGAGGAGATTGTGATATCGATAGTAGCAAAGGTGCCATGGGCAGCCCTCAAGTGGGAAGGGGAACCATCACTGAGTAGACAAATCAAAGTCCATAATAAGTTGGTCAATTACGAGAGCCCTACCCATTGAAGCGACACTGCCCCACAGGCTCTATATACTGGCTCCCAGGCTGATGGCATATTTCTCGGCTTTTGAAAGGCAAAGGTGTTCAACTCAGTTCCGCATTGTCGCATGCTCCAAAAAAAGCGTGCTTACCGTCTATCCGTTGACATAAGTGGTTGCATAGAAATTTTTCTGTTGATTGGTGACTCAATAGAGTGCTGTGTGCGCAATGACCATATACATGAAATTAGAGAGAAGGTCGGCGTTGGCTGTAATATTGATGGTTTATTGACAGAAAAATTGATTTTCAATCACATAGTATCATCTTCAGTGCTGTGGTGTTATAATTAAACTCATAGGCACTGGAGTCAAGTTATTATCAGTAACCAAAGCTTATGAAATGATCACAATAATTTTTCTAACAGACAGAGACCAGTGTGTTATCCTGAATGGGGAGACTTCAACAGAAACAAGCGTAATATCAGGTGTGCCCCATGGCAGCGTAATAGGTCTGCTACTTTTTACAATTTACATAAGTGAACTGGTAGTGAACAAATCAATGAGGATTTGCAAAAAATAAATGAAACTGGCAGTTATCTCTCAATATTAGTAAGTGTAACCTACTTTGTATAAGAAAGCAAAAATCCCTTTATTGTATGAGTACAAAATAAATGTCCAGTCTCTGGCAGCAGTAATAGCTGTCAAGTATCTGGGTGTGACTGTTTGAAATGATCTGAAATGGAATGATTAGATTACACATGTAACAGGTAAAACAAATTCTAGATTGCAGTTTATTGGTTGAATCCTGAAGTGATGCAGTCCTTCAGCAAACAATATTGCTTACAATACTATAGTTCGTCCAGTCTAAAAGTAATGTTCATCTTTATGGGACCCTTACCAGATGGGTCTGATTCATGAGAGTGAGGAGGTCCAAAGAAGAGTGGCAAGATTTGTGAGTGGTACATTTAGCCATTGCAAGAGTGTTACAAATGTCATAGAAAATCTGAAGTGGGACACACTTGCATATAGATGACATGCTAAACAGAAGGGGCTGCGCACTAAATTCCAAAATCCTATCTTCGCTGAGGATGTAGAGTGTATATTATTACCAGCAACTTTCATGTCATGAAATGCTCGCCATTCAAAGACAAGGGAAATTAGAGCTTGTACTGGGGCATTCAGACAGTCATTTTTCCCTCATGCGATCCGCAAATGGAACAGGGGCGAAATATGACTTTGGCGCAAATAGTGCCCTCTGCCACACACTGCTTGGTGGCTAGCAGAGTATGTATGTAAGTAGATGTAGAGCAGGATGCTCCTGCTTCTGTGCCCAGTAGAGGGAGTCCTAGCAGGCTGTCTCTTGGCAGCTGCCAATGTGACACCTCTTCATCTCTTCCTCATCATGACTCTCTCCTCCAATGAAACGTTCATGGTCTTTGGTCCCACAAAGACGATTTACAGCTACTTTTAGCATCACAGTGTCCCCTTGTACTCAGCCTTCAGGAAACTAAATTGCATCCTTACGACAGCTTTGAGCTTTCAGATTTCTTCCCGGTTCATTTTGACCTTCCCCATGAGGCCAGCATTCCATCTCATGGGGCCATCATGCTGCTCATACATGTGATGTTCTTAGTCAACTCCTCTCCCTGACTACCCATTTTCAAGCTGTTGGAGTTTGCCTTTTCCTTCCTCATCTGACTTTTTGCCTCTGTACTATTTATGTGTGCCATCCCTCGATGTCACCAGGGCAGACTTACTTCATTATAGCACAGCTACCTCCCACTTTTCTGCTACTTGATGCCTTTAACACACATCATCCCCTTTGGGGTTCTCCCAGAATCTGTCAGAGAGGTGCCCTCTTGGCTGATCTTAATGGACTCAGCCTCTTCTGCATTAACTCTGGAGCACCTCCCAAGGAGGTCGACAATTGTTTTGTACGGTATGTGTGTGGTTAACATGGGACCACAAGCTTGTGCAGCTGTCTTTCCTTTCCAGGCTGTATGCCTTCTCTTTCCCTCCCTGTCCCGCTCCCCCCCCCCCCTCCCCCCTTCTGCCCATCCCTTCCCTGTCTCCCTCTCTTTGGGAGTATGTTTTGCACCTACATCCAGAGGCGGACATGTGTGAATGAATGAAGTAGTTTCTCTTGTAGTTTGTCCTTCTCTTTCCTTGATTCTTTTCTTTATCTTCTTTTACACTGCAACATTTGTGAATTCTTCTCTTCTTTCCTTATCTTCATTTGTCTGCTTTTCTTTCTTTCCTCCCTGTACATGTCTGAAGGCCGACCCACACATTCCCATGCGTTGCCGGTAATGGGGTATTGCGTAATTATGTGCCCAGGGTAGGCACGTGGGACATGTACATACCCCCTGGTAGTGGCCAGGCCCAGCAAAGGCTGCTTACCTGGTCTGGGACCTTCCAAATGTGCCAATTTGTCCCTCCATCCAGTTCTCAGTAGGTGTGACCTGAGGTGTGGACAGTCACCTAAGGCGGTATTGCCCTCAAAGAGGACACCCATTAGGAAGGAGTGCACCATCATAGATGCCAGTAATCATGAGCGATACTTTTGTAGTTGTTTCTTCTACATCTACAACTTCTGCTCGCAAGAGAAAGATAGATGAATATCAGACACAGAAAAATCTTATATAAGTGCCAAATTTCCAAGTTGTTTCTTGGTCTGACAAAGGTCAAGATTTCTCAACAGTAAACCCTTTCATTATTCAGAAAGGTGTCGATACAGTTGCAGGTCCTGTAAAGTCATGTTCCCAGTTACGAAATGGCACCTTGTTGTTAGAAACAGACAGTGCCCTCCAGACACAAAAATTGCTTTGAACTACACTGCTACATACCTTCCAGGTGGAAGGGCACCATTTGTTAAACTCATCACACAGAGTGGTTTATACCTGATAACTCAATAGATTATGCAATTAAGGCATTCAAAATTACTTGTCTGATCAGGGAGTTGAACCATGAATTTCCTTTCAAACCCTTTTCTTAAGAATTTACTTTACTTACTAGCGGTTCATCAAGAACATTAACACATTTAATCACACTATGTGAACGTGGAAATAGTTGCCAGTGAGTAACTGATGAAAACAAATGAAATTTCTTTCAAAAAATGGAAATTTTATTCCTAAAAGCCTTTTTTTAAAAAAACAGATTTAAAATTATAATCATAAAGCATCCTCTAAAGATCAAGTTACAATTTATTCAGCGCCAGAAAGAACAAATTTTTGACAGTATGGGCTTTCGGGCTGAGAACCTTGCCACTCCCTTTTGACACGGCCGTAATCATGACCACTCACAACAACGTCTGAAAGACTACACTGGTGCAAATCTGCAACACACCAGATTACTTTAAACTAAAAATTTTAACTCACACAAGCACATAAACTATGGTGGGACGGTGGCAACTTTATATACAAAAATGACTATTTAAATAAAAACCCATGAAATGCAGTCTTACATAAAATATACAAGGTTAGCCAAACATGCTCTACATTATACATATAACACCTATCAAGATGATAGGCAAGATAAAAACATATTTCAGGAATTCAGCCATTAGACTTCAAGCAATAAATTCGTTAACACTGAATCCGACAAACCTGACAGAGGCAGCTATTAACATATGGCAGACTGACAGACAGACACTAACTGCCTAACAAATGTGGACGAGAGACAGACGAGCAAGCTGGGGATGAGAGACTGACCAAGAAAACAAGCAGAATTTAACAAGTAAATGAAACAACATATCACGTATCACTAACTTCTAATAAACTGCGATGTCTGGCAAAGACCTGGCACAGCAACCCCAAAACACTCACTCAAACCATCCGCTGCCAGCCGCTTCAACGGATGCATTAAGGCATGCCGATCTCCTGTCTCACAGCGTCGCATATAGCACCGGCCAGACCATTGTCATGGGTAGACTCCTGTTGCTCCCATGCTGGCCGCAAAGCCACTATCCTTCGCTATATGGTGCAGCCCACTGGACTCACGTGGCGACCTCACATGCACTGATGCTCAAGGCGGGCAAGTCATCTTGTGTCTCAGTGCGCGACCGACCAACTGATCGGTCCAACCGCCAATGACCGTTGCCTGAACAACTTGAGCAGACTAGCGCGCAGACTCAGATGCAGGAACTCAGCCCCGACCAGGCGACCACTAACTGAGTTCTGTTACTGGCAGAGTGGCAAGACTCTCATTTTGCTAGCTTTAAAGTTCGATCCAAATGACAGACATACTAGCACTCCAAACAACAGACACACACTGACTGCCCCACACTGACCCAGCTGACCAACTGCTCCCAACTCGCCCCATAGTGAGCTCATAGAGCCCCTTAAATGCACATGAACAGGCTACTTCCCCTTTCCCACCAGAGGGGGAAACCAAAGCTGCGATTGCCGCAGCGGTGCCACCGCCAGAAACAGAGGGCAACTGCTTCACACTATGCACTGCAGCACGCTCTTCAAAACAGCAATTTTTACCAAGGCTCAGGAGTAATTGCCATACATCAAGTTCTGAAAAGCGCTGAAAAGGAATTGGTACTGACCTGCACTCTCTTCTTGACATTTTATGGAGTCCAACTTCCATCTAGTATTAAAGTGGGATATGAGATAATTTCAGTTTTCTCTTACATCCCCAGCTGGCCGCAGTGGCCAAGTGGTTCTAGGCGCTTCAATCCAGGACAAGCAACTGCTATGGTCACAGTTCAAATCCTGCCTCGGGCATGGATGCATGTGATGTCCTTAGGTTAGTTAGGTTTAAGTTATTCTAAGTTCTAGGGGACCGATGACCTCAGATGTTAAGTCCCATAGTGCTCAGAGCCATTTTTTTTCCCCTTACATCCCTAACCATACACGTTGCTATCAGTGTCAGAGATTTAATCATACCAGCCAGTCACTTTCCAATACGGCCAAATGCGATACCTGTGGGAGGGATACCCATGAGTGTGATTATCCACCCCCATCCGCTCGCAGCATCAACTCTATGGGTGACCATGGTGCTTCCTTTAGAGTTAGCCCAATTTTTAAAGATGAACAAATTATTCGGGAAACCCAGTGAAGGAAAAGGTATCTACCTTTGCTGCTTGTAAGTTATTCACCAGTAGAAAACCCATTGTACTGCCAGCAAGTAAATATATGACTGTCCTCTACCTACTAAAGAGATAGCCATGCAGACTTATGATCTGACCTTTAATGCCACAGTCGTGCAATCAGCCAGCCCAAAGATCCCCTGTTCAACCTCCCACTATTACCTGCTCACTCTAAGGCTCCAGTCCACAGCTCATTGTCTAGTGCCTTGCATTGCTACCTCTGTAACACTGATACCAGTGTTTGATTCCTGGCCACGTTGGGGATTTTCTCTGCCTGGGACTGGGTGTTTGTGTTGCTCTCATCATTCCAGAATCATTCATGATAGTGGCTACACTGAACTGTGTACAGATTGGTAATATGTACATGCACTGATCACCATTTAGTTGAATGCCCCAGAAACCAATCATCATCATCATCATCATCATCATCATCATCATAAAGGCTCCACCTTCATTGGCTCCTGCTAAATCATCCAAAACTGGCTCCCGGTGTTCCAAAAAAGAGACTACTCATGAAGACTTTTTATGTACCCAGATGTCACAACTCTCAACTCCTCCTTCCTCTCAATGTCATGCTTCCAAGGAGGCTCATAAGAAACACAGTTCGTCTCCTTCTCTGTCATGGCATGTCTCACCTACAGTGCCACCCAGAGGTAGTTACCCTCAGCCTACTTGGTGGAATGAGGCATGCCATTATACAGTACATGAGTGGAGATGAACTCTTCATGTTTTCTGCCGTCATCCTACATTGGCCAATTGTATCCACTACAAGCAGTTACGTGCGTGATGCTGTCGCATCAAATGCAGTAGCGAGAAGGTAAGCTGGGGCTTCTTTACCAGCTCCTTCAATACCTTCACTCTCTCATCAGTTGTTTGGAGTCGATTCTGACGGCTATCTGGAACATCTAGTTATTTCCGAATCTCTCGACTAACTGTTGTGTAGGATACCTTAGTGGACGCAGTCTTAATCTCTAAATCATTGTATCGATACTTTGCTCATATTTCAAACTCTTCTAATTACCCAGCAGCCTTTCTATCAAAGAAATTGGTAGCAGAAGAGTGACCTCTTACTTTTTTCTCTCAAAATCATGAAAGCTACAAACCCATTTTTTCTATACAGGAACTCATATATGCACTCTCCTCCTCCCGCTGCTCTGTAACCGGATGGTATACCGAGCGAGGTGGCGCAGTGGTTAGACACTGGACTCGCATTCGGAAGGACGACGGTTCAATCCCGCGTCCGGCCATCCTGATTTAGGTTTTCCGTGATTTCCCTAAATCGCTCCAGGCAAATGCCGGGATGGTTCCTTTCAAAGGGCACGGCCGCCTTCCTTCCCTAATCCGATGAGACCGATGACCTCGCTGTCTGGTCTCCTTCCCCAAAACAACCAACCAACCGGATGGTATCCACATCCAAATGTTGCTGCACCTATCATACCCTAGTCTGTGCTACCTCCTTCACCTTTATAACCGACTTTGGGCTGACAGTGCCTTTCCCAGAAGTTAGCTACCGTCATTCCTGTTCCAAAACCTGGAAAGGAAAACATCTCCCCTCCAACTATCGCTCAATCTCTCTCACGAGTAGTGTATGTAAGATTTTGGAGCATACGGTAAATTGCCGTTTAGGCTGGTGGCTGGAGTCCCAAAACCTTTTAACACCTGCCCAATGCAATTTCTGAAAGCACTGTTCTGCAGTTGACCATCTTTTTGCTTTCGTCACTTATATAATGAACAAATTTCCCAGGAAACGCCAAACAGTAACAATATTTTTTGATCTGCAGAGGGTTTAAGATAGCTGTTCTAGAACAGGCATCCTCTGCACATTGTTCTCTTTGGGCTTTTGAGGTCAGCCACCTCTTTTTGTCCATGAATTTATGACAGAACGCACAATTAAGGTTTGGGTTAACACTACTCTACCCCACACTTTCTTCCAAGAAAACGCGGTGCCCCAATTCTCTGTGCTAAGTGTTGTACTGTTTGCCAAAGGCATAAATCCAATTATGGATTATCTACTTCCTGATGTCTCAGGCTCCCTCTTTGTCGATGCTTTTGCGATTTACTACAACTCTCAATGGATCAGCCTTCTTGAATGACACCTTCAAGGATGTCTCAATCACCTCCACTCATGAAGCATTGAAACCAACTTCTGATTTTCTCCCAGTAAGACTTTCTGTGTAAATTTTTGGCATCATACGGAGTACTATATACCTTCCCTACATCTAGGCCCAGTTGACCTTCCATTTGTGGATATTTCCAAATTCTTGGGACTTAAGTTTGACAGACAACTGACGTTTCATATCATTCAGTTCGCTGTCTGCGATCCCTCACAACCTCTGTGTTCTGAGTGGTACCTCCTGGGGAATGGACCGAGTGGTCCTCCTTTGCCTCTATCATGCCTTAGTGCACTCGAAATTGGACTATGGAAGCATAGTTTACTCCTGTGCACAGCCATCTATTCTTTGGCATCTCGACTGTCCACCACCATGGATTGCATTTAGCATCTGGAGCATTTTACACTAGCCCCATGGAGAGCCTTTACTCTGAGACTACTGAACATCTGCTGTCAACTCAGTGCGCTGTCCTTCTGAGTCGTTACACTTGTCATTTGTCTTCCATACCTGCTCATCTGACCCATGCCATTTTTTCAATGGCTCCTTGGATTTAGGGTATGCAGGCAGCCCTTCCTCTTTACTACCACCACAGGGAGTCCACTTCTGTCAACTGCTACTTTAACTTTCCTTCCAATTTCCTAAAACTTTCTACAGAAATGGGGGTACGACACCACCTTGGCTTCACCCCTTGACCTGCCTTCTCCATGACCTTTTTCAGCATACCAATGATAGTACCCCCCTACAGTTTATCATCGGGCATTTGCTGCTCTAGGCACACAAATAGAGGATGCGACATGTATTTGCAATGATGGCTCCAAGACCACCTTTGATGTCGGGAGTGCCTATGTTCTTAGCAGCACCCTGTTTAGATTTTGGCATCCTGACAAGTGTTAGGTTTTTACTGTGGAGCTTTACCCTGTTCACCATGCTGTCCAATAAATTTTCACCATCTAGGAATACAGTATATTATATGTTTGGATTTTCTCAGCTCTCTTCTCAACCTCCAAGCTCTTTACCCCTTCACCCTCTGGTGTACCAGACCCAGGACTGCCTCCACTTGCTCTTCTTGGAGGGCATCTATGTGGCATTCCTCTGGATCCCAGGGTATGTTGGTATACATGGAAATGAGGCAGCCGATACAATGGCAAAGGCTGCAGTCTCTCTCCCTCGGCCCACTGTTCGCACGGTTCCCTTTACCGATCTACAGAGTATTTTATGTCATCGTGTTGCTCTTTTATGGCACACACATTGTTCCGCACTCCAGGATAATAAATTATTGGACATTAAACCTCTTCTCTGTTCTTGTACCTCTTCCTTCCAGCCTCATCATTGGGAGGAGGTAATTTTAACTAGACTCCAGAGTGGGCTCTGTCTTTTTAGCCACTGACATCTTTTGAGTGGTGCTCCTCTCCCACTTTGCCCCTACTCGATCATGGACAATGAGACACCTTTTACTTCAGTGCTGCTTCTTTAATCTGCTATGCACCTGTTTACAGCTGTCACCTGATATATCTTCCCTTTTAGCAGATGATGTGCATTCCACCGATCCCGTCCTTGAGTTTATAAGTGTTAATGAGAAGACATCAGTCATTTGAAGCTCTCTTCATGAAAAACAACCGCCTTCAATAGCACTTTTCGCCTTCCATTTTTTAGTTTCCCTCCGGCTTCAGTTTCACTCCAATTCCTCTTGATTTACATTATTGTTTTTATCCTTGAATAAGCCACAAAATGGGCACTTTTTTTACAATGGTTGTTTTGCACCATAAAACCATAATCAAAAATAAATAAATAAATAAATAAAACAAAATAAAGACTGGATCACCCACATTCCTTTCTGACTCTTTGCACATCTGTTCCCATTTGAACGTATCCTTGTGGACTGCCCAGCTTGCCCATCATCTTGAGTGGTCTGTTCTTCCTGAAACCTACTCAGGCAACCATTTCCCATGTGCCATCTGTTATTGACTCCTATCCCACCTGCATGCAAACCCAAGTGGGAGCTTACTAAGGCTGATGCAGAATGTTCCATACCTCTCACCTTACCACAACGTGTCCCAGTCCATTGGTGGTCTGAGGTGTGCCTCAACTCAATTCATGCACAGACACGTGCTCTCCGAATTATTAATTGTCATCCTACAGTGGCAAGTTGCATTCATTATAAAGAGATGTATGCACAGTGTTGTTGTGTTCTTTGAGATATCAAAAAAGCTAGCTGTATTTCGTTTACTAGTTATTTTAACAGTTCTATCCCTTCCTCTGTTGTGTGAGCCAACCTCTGACAGCTCTCTGGAACCAAGATCCAACCGCCAATCTCCAGCCTAACAGCAATATTGTCTACGATGAGAATGCCTGCCACTATCTTCAATACCTGGGGTTGCCAATTTGCTGAAATTTCGAGATCTTCCCACTATCACCCTGCCTTCCTCCATCCGCCTTTACTATGGGGGATCTAGATCATGCTCTCAGTACATTCCAATCCTCCACCCCAGGGCCAAATTCTGTCCACATACAGATGTTGCGGAACCTTTCTGTTGTGGGCAAGTACTTTTTCCTTCAAACGTACAACCACATTTGGGCAGAGGGCACATTTTACAGACGTTGGCATCAAGCCACTGTCATACTCATACGTGAGGCCGGTAAGGACAAAAACCATCCTTCCAGCTACTGCCCCATCTCTCTTCAGTTGTGTTTGCAAGGTGATAGAATGTATGATTCATGCCCGGCTGGTATGGTGGCTTCAATCTCGCAAATTACTAATGTCTGCACAGTGTGGGCTTCAAGCATGCCATTCTGCAGTTGACCATCTAGTTACTTTGTCCACCAGTGCCATGAATGGTTTTCTGTGGAAGTACCAGACTGTTGCCATTTTTTTTTGATTTGGAGAAGGCCTACAACAACTACTGAAGAACTGGTATCCTCTGTACTCTTTACACACAGGGCTTCAGTGGCCCCTGCCCCGTCTCCTTCAGGAATTTTTAAAAGACAGAATTTTCAAGGTGTGTGTGGCTTCTGCCTTGTCAGACACCTTTATCCAGGAAACTGGTATGCCTCAGTGTTCTGTCATGATTGTTGTCCTCTTTGCCATCACCATTAACCCTATAATGGCGTGTATTCCGCTGGGCGTCTCCGGCTTCCTTTTCCTTGACGATTTTGCGATTTATTGCAGTTGTTGCACCCAAGTTTTAAGTGTCTGCCATTTCCTGATGGAATTCCCATTTTTTTAACTGTTTACATTCCCACTTGGATTTGCCATCTGAGTTACTGGCGAGCTGTCGACCCCATTTTAGTTTTTATGGCGAAGGCCATTTAATTTTTAGTTCTGGACATATGTTTCTCTTTGGTGTGCTTTATAGACCTTTGTACAAGTCCCTACTTTTAGCTGACTTCTCTTATGTTAATTGGGATTGATGTGTAGTCATTTTTTGACTCCTCTCTGTCTTCAGGCTCTATAGTTTTGACTTGGCCACATATGACCCCAGTTGTTTTTGCCCCCTTAAACAAAACAGTCCAATCCAATATCAAATTCACTGCTAACTAAAAATAGACTGGTAAAAATTGAATCCTAAGTTCCAACAAGCTTGTCAGTTTGAGAGACGTGCTGTTCTTGTTTCAGAAAAAAAAATATCTCATAAATTTGTGAGGTTCAAGAGTTATTAATGAAGATATGATTTCAAGCAATCCATTTTTATACCATCACGTTTTTAAAATCTGTGTTGATAAATTTTCTCAACAGGGTGATATTCTTACTTTCAAATATATTGCAATTGGAAGGATTTATCCAAAGTTTAAACTTTTTTAAAATAAATTGTAAATGGTGACAATGGGAAACTGAAACAGTTTTGACAAAAATGTTATGATATCAATAGAGTAATCATCATGCTTTTGCAAAATGTAGACACAAATCATTTTAAACATGAAATAATTAGTCCTAAAAACCCAGTTTGATTCCCTTTATGTCACTCTTGTTTTCTATTAATGATTAATCCATCATTTTCTTGTTATTGGCACACAAATCACAGAGCTACAGTTTGGCATCTCGTGGAAAGGCTACAAACAGTCATGATCAACACCAGACAGGGAAGATGAGATGTGTATTCAGGAGAGGACGAACAGTGTCAGTTGCTGTGGTGAAATCCGTGATGGAGCAGAGCATAAGTACAAGTGCGTATACAATATATTCCAAGACTGAAAATTATATCTGCCATTATTCATATTATGTGTTGTGGGAATAGACTACCCATGAATAGCAACTCTGTATATGAGTGATTTAGTACCCACACACACACACACACACACACACACACACACACACACTCTCTCTCTCTCTCTCTCTCTCTCTCTCTCTCTCTCTCCATATCCTAATGCACCACCACTGGTGACATTCTAATTTTCAGTGGAGATGCTAGGCATGTCAAGGAATGAAAATTTTTCACACTCTGTCAGCACCAACCCACACCCTCACTTAGGTTCCTGGAGGCCATCGCATCTATTGTCTGTGGGATGCTCTCCTGGAGCCACTCCTATATACCAGGGTATGCCATTGGTGATATTACCATTCAGGTCTACAATGTTGTCACCATCTGTGGCTGCTGCTTCCAGCCGTGCCCAGATGTTGCATAGGTCCTGCAAGGGCATGTCTGCTGCTGGGGGCACGCACCACGTTCTTACATTCTCCTCCACAGACATTATTTTTAGCAATGAACTAAATGAGTTCTGAGAAGCTACTGCATATATAAATATGGCTGTTACTAAGAACTGCAGAATAGAGGAGATGGGTGACAGACAATACGTGAATAAGGAGGTGCTATGAAAGGATGGCAGTAGTGCTCAAAGACAGGCACACACACACACACACACACACACACACACACACACACACACACACACTCCACTCTCTCTCTCTCTCTCTCTCTCTCTCTCTCTCTCTCTCTCTCTCTCTCTGCATGATGAGTGAAATATTTTCTAATGTCCGCAAATATGATACTATTCAGTTGCAAATCAGTCTTAATATAAATACTTTAGATGAAACTTCCTATCATATTAAAACTGTGTGATTGACTGAGACCTGAACTCGGAACCATTGCCTTTTCTGGGCAAGTGTTCTACCAACTGAGCTACCCAGGCATGACTCACGACCCACTCTCATAGCTTTAATTCTGCCAGCACCATGCTTCCTACCTTCCTAACTTCACAGAAACTCTCTTGCAGACCTTGCAGAACTAGCACTGCTGGAAGAAAGACACTGCAGAGACATGGCTTAGCCACAGCCTGGGGGATGTTTCGAGAATGAAATTTTCACTCTAAAGCATAATAGTGTGTGCTGATATGAAACTTGCTGGCATATTAGGAAGGCAAAGGCCCCAAGTTTGAGTCTCAGTTTGGCACACAGTTCTAATCTGCCAGGAAGTTTCAAATTAGCACACATTCCACTGCAGAGTGAAAATTTCATTCTGGAATATGTTAGTTATTGGTTGGAATAACAATGGCAACTATGCTCTTGCACAGCGAGGTAACAACAGGACAGTTAATTACAAATGACTTAATTGTCGTCATTTTTTCCACTCAGTGTAGGCAAAACTCAAAGATGTACACAGGTAGCACAAGCGGCAAGTACCTTGAGAAATTTACACACGAAGCTACTTAATAGAGTTTTACTATTTGTTTTTGTTTGATTACTTTTGTGTATATTTCTTTCTTCATATCTACTCACATTTGGAGCTATTGTTAAGTTTTATTGAATTATATTGTATTTTGATAGTGAAGAATTAGAGAATTAGTGGAGAAAACGTAGACTATTATGTACAGAAATTTACACATGTTGATGTATCATATTACTAATGACTTTAGCCACAAAGGAGAGCCTTTATGATGACAATACATAAGTAATTAATAAATAAGTTGAACATTCTCCTCCAGATGCACATTCAAGTGTATTTATGTGAAATGTTTCTCAGTGATAGGACACCGTGACAGCTGAACTGCACTGGCCATTACCATGGACACTTCTTTATGCTGATGATGTGATACTGGCAGCAGAAAAGAAGCTTGATCTGCAAAGCCAGACTCAACAATGGAGCAACTGGGTGGTGCAACACAGTTTGTGCCTTAATTTGAAGAAAACCAAGTACATGATATCAGACAGACATGAAATGGGAACCATCTTAATTAATGGTGAAGATCTCACTCGTGTGAGTAAGTTTAAGTACTTGGGTACCACAATTAGTGTTGATGACCAACTCATCGAAGAGGTCAACACCAGAACTCGGGCAGCCTGGATGAAGTGGCCAACAACAACTGGAGTCACTTTCAACTGCAGGATGAAAGTGCAATAGATTTTTTATTTTAAATTATCTGCCATTTGACCAGTTGCCTTGTATGGTTGTGAGTGCTGCCCAACTACAGTTGATACAGAACGCCACCTCACTGTGATGGAAATGAAGATGCTGTGGTGTGCGTACTGTAAGACCTTTGGTACACACACCATCAGATTATTTGACTTGTTGCTCTAACGAAGTAGACGAGTGTCAGCAATATATCTTGTGGTCTTATCATGGTGTGTTTATCTTCTGCCATTAGGTCAGACGATAGAAATGCTACTTGCACACTTAGAGTAGCAGATTGACGGTGACCAACTTTAAACAGAACTTGATTAATTTTCACACACATTTATTAAAATAATAACAAGCATAAAAATAACTTAACTTGGTTCTGGAAGCTATTTACAATTGACAATCTGAAGTTCCTTTGGTCTTGGTACGTTAATCTTATTGTCACATATCTCTGATACTTGACAAAGTGTCTATACATTTCCCTTCATGGCTATGAGCAGGAATATGATAATCTTATCAGGCGCAGACTCAAACTTGACTACAGACTAATGCAGACTGAGTAATTGGATGTCTGTAGACTCATTGTAATACCTCGTGCGTTCAGGTATCACTGCGCGAGTGTGATCCGTGAGGAGAAAAAGTTCTACATTAGCAGCAATCTCATTGGCTGTGTTACATATTAATACGTGGATCGGCAGAAGCAGAATTTGGTCCGTCTCTAAGGCAGCGCCATCTCGTAGTGTGGAGATGGACGAGCGCTGCGACTGCACTGTTGTGCTTAGTGGGGTGCGCTCTAGTGGGAAAGTTGTGTACACACTGACTACGTGGAACTATGTACACAACAGATGCTAAGATGGCCAGTGAGCCACACCAAGTTAGATCATGTTTCCAATAACAGCATCAGGAAACAGTTTGGTTTTCCACTGATCCAAGACAAGATGCTTTAGAGTCGACTTCAATGGTTTGGGCAGCTTTTACAGGCCAGTGATGGCTCTATTGCCAGAGTGGGTTAGACACTTGAAGTCATCGGCACAAGACCCAAAGGACAACCTAAGCAACGTTGGGCTGATACGATTCATAAAGACCTTAAATGCATGAACTTGCAACCCATGGTAGAGCAAAATGGAGACAATGGACCCATGTAGCGAATCCCACAGGCACATGGGACAAACGGTGAGGGAAAATAAGAAGAAGTTTCTCAGTGATAGGTGTTGATACGTAAAAATCAGTTAGTCAATCAGTAGAATTTTCATAGGTCAATTCTTCAAAGTAATTGCAGTATGTATATTAGTCACCATATTTCTTGTGCTGAAAGGGTTCTGCTTATCTGTGTGGATCAGCTCTTCTGAGCTCACCTAGTTTTCCTTTTGTGTCAAAAGGTGCTGAAGGAAATTTCTGCTGCTCAGTGTATCCATTACAATTTTGGATGACAGATGGACAACATCTGCATGTACTCCCGTCAGACAAGAGAATATATGTCTGTTGTATCATGCCAAGCATTTCGTCGATGTCACTGTGGTCACATTTTCTCCATGACCTTCATCCATAGCCCCACTGAGCAGAAGTACACGACACAGCATGTAGAAGTGCCCATTCGTGAACTGCCTCTCCGACAGCACAGGATCGGTTCCACTCCGATCTGCACAGAGTGTGAAACACCTCCTGTAAGTGTGGTGCTTGCTGCTTGCTAACTACCTCAACTCATGAACATCTTTCATTTGCCAGCAGAGAGGAGAGAAGTGGACCTCTCATTCCCAGAATGACAGATCATGCTTGACCAATATGGTGAATGCATGCATGCATGCAAGTTTCTCCAGATATGTGATATCCAGATAAAACCCCTTATTGATCATAACATGCCACAGAATTACCATATGGAGGCAACATGTACAACAACCCAGAAGAAACAGTAAGAATGGAACACCAAGAATTAAGTGCTCCGATTAAAAATGGTCTAACAAGCAGACAGTGTGGTGAATGAGTTTTTGCAATATTTTATGTTTACTGTAGGTGATTTTTAAATGTAGGTTCCTGTCCTAATAGCAGTTCCATAAACTTAAAATACACGAAAATTGAAAAAGAAGAAATCTGTGTGCAAGGCTAGTAATTATTGCTTCGCGTCTCGTTTCAGGCATTATTTTTTCATTATTTCCCTTTACCCCATTCAATTTGAATCACTAAGTCATTTAAATATAAAAATCAAGCAAGTATTTGCAAGGTATCACATCGAGTTGCTATTTTTATCAAAAATGCACACCTCCGTACTATAATTACATATCATACACAAAATATTTCACTGCAAATATACTTTTGAAATTACTGATCTTTTATAAAAGAATTACTGATATGTTATAAAAGACTCCTTAAAGTAAAGAAAAGCATTACAAATAAATTCGTTTTCATTCTTAAATATTTTATGCTCCATGGGATGTCCAAGAAATATGCAACTTTGTTTAAAATTTGAGCAGAGCTAGGGGTTGAACTTGTACCAAACACAGGGTGGGCAAGCATTCTACTACACAGCCTCATGACCTGTCAAAGAGAAGTGACGTCACTTCCATTTACTAGAGGAGGTCAGAGAACTTCAAACTTGATTGTCTCCAGACGTTTTGAGAGTTGCATTGAACTGCTTTTGCCAACTGAATTTGAGATCCAAACTTCACGTAACAAATATAAAAAAGACATTAAGTTCAATTGCCATGTGGCTTCCTCTTAAGTCAAGGATGTGAGCTTTCTTCCAGTCTGTTCAATCTGTACACTGAAAAAGCTGTGATGCAGCTAAGAGAGGTTTATGAGTGGGCCTAAGATTCAGGATGAAAGGATATCAATGATAAGATACACTGCTGACATAGCTATTGTCAGAAGAAGTGAGAAAGAATTACACATCATACTGAATGAAATGTACAGTGTATTGATAATTTAATATGGACAGAGTAAACTGAATTAAGACTGAAGTTCTGAATAAAGCAGAAGTGAAGGAACTATACTGCCCTGGGAGCAAAAAAATGTATAGTGGATGAATCAAGCTCCTCCCAGCAAAATGTACCACCGGTCACCAACCTATCCAATGTGCCTTGTGAGCTATTCCAGCTGCTGCTGTAGGCACCCTATACACACTCAGATAATACACATTGTTGGAACAGACTGCCAATAAATAGCAGATTTTCAGTTCTCATTCAAACAGACGGATAAGCTCAACATGATAAAAATCAGAAAAGGCTATTTCGACATGCTGAGAAGTTTATAATGCAATAAAGTCTTCACCCCCCCTCCCCCCTTGCCCACCCTTGTAACACTGGAATCAGTATGTGTGAGGATGGTGGGCAGATCTCCATTGAGACTGCGGACTACCCTAATATCAGTATATAGGACACAAGTGCCATAATATGCTGTACTGAAAGTGACATGCCACAAACCTCACTGAGTGGTGGGTCCTCCCACTGGAGGAGGAAGCCATTTGCTAAAGGGTTATGTCCGACGTGCTGTCTGGTATGTAGACCCTCCTTCCAGCCGTGAGGCTGACATGTAGTCTGCCGTGCCTTTGAGGTTGATTTGAGAGACCGCAGTTGGTTTCCTGTCACATGCATCCATTCAGTCTCCCACTGGTGCATGATGCATCTGTCAGAAAATGAGATAGTGGCATGCAACAGGTGGAACATTGACGGACAGCACAATCCCAACATGCTTCCTTGGTGACGTTGTTGGCCATTTTGTTGTGCTGAATCAGGATGTGGCCAGGTATCCAGCAAAGGGCTACCTCCTTGCCACAGTGCTGGAGCCACTGCAAGGAGTCGTAAATGAGCTGAAGAGCTGGTCAACTGGATACATTTGGTGAAATGCTTGCAGTGCACTAAATGAGTCAGAACAGACAAGAAAACTTGTATGATGATGGCTGTGAGCCTTCTCCAGTGATATCATAATGTCATATAATTCCAATTCATAATTTGTAAATTGTTCCGAAAGACACACTTTAAAAACCCTATCAGGGGAAATGGCAGAACAACTGATGACATTCTCTTGCTTGGATCCATCTGTATAAATTATGATTAAACTGTGGTACATACTTAAAATTAACGAAAACAAAGTTGTAAAAACATAATCTGGAGTACAAGTTTTCTTGTACTGCGTCAAGCTAAAAATCACTTCGGGCCTCTGTAGATACCAAGGTGGCAATGCAATCCATTCCTGGCTTGGTTGCATGGAGCCAATTCCTGAACAGCCATTCAATGTTTCATTGGACCACTGAACTAAATGTGATGATTGAGGTGGCGCTGAGATTTTCAGCACCTGTCGAACCACAAGGATACGTCGCCAAATCCAGAGTGATAAGGGGTACACTCCAGTGACTCATAAGGATGCTACAGTCCTTGCCTGGTTTGCAGAAAGGAATTAATATTGCCTCCTTCCAAGTTGTGGTATACTGTCCATCAAACCAGATCTGATTGAAACGAGAGAGAAGCTCTCCTTTCACTTCAGGGCACAGATGACAAAACATGGCAAAATGGATCTCATCAGGTCCTGGAGGAGTGTCTCTGACTGCAGACAAAGCTGATTCACATCGAGAACAGTAGGTTGTTGATTTCTTCATTACACAAGAAGAAACTTAGCTTCCTCATCTATGCATGGAGAACAGTAGGTTGTAGATTTCTTCATCACACAAGAAGAAACTGAGATTCCTCATCTATGAAGCCGTACAGAATTCCCGAAAAGCAGAAGCTTGTCTGGATAACGTAGTAACACCTTACGTTTCAGCTGAATAATTCTTTACTATGGGTTCTGGTGTGTCCACCAAGATGCCATTACTTAACAAGGTCATAAGGGGACGTGTACTGTCCTTGATGAAAACTGTCTTACTGATTCCCAAATTTGCACAGTGGAAGTGGATTGATTAATAGGAGTTGTGAATTCCATCCAGGAAGCTCTTCAGTTCTTTTATCATTCACCTGGCATGTGCTCATGCAGATCTGAAGGTATGAAGGTTTTCTGTAGTTGGACAGTGTTTGAAGTTCTGCAGAGCTGTTTGTCTGGCCCAGACTGCTAATTGACAGTCATCGATACACCAAGTTAGAGGCCATTGTCTGAGGTGGTTAGTAGACCCAGGGATGGACCGTGTGGCAGCACATTATATCTCACAAGGGATATGGGTTGTCATCTTCTGTACACAATACTTTTATTCAGAAACAACCTGTTGACTGTACAGCTACCAATTTTCCCTTTATAAGATCCATGTGTGTTGTCTCCTGTCAGCCAGCATCCTAGTTGGCAGGCAGATCCACACTGGGAAGTGATCACTAGAATGTAAGTCTGTAGCCACTTCCCACTGAACTCAGTCTGCAATAGCTGGGGAGCAAAAACCAAGATCAATGGCTGAAAGAGACCCTATATCTGTGGGAAAGTGTGTCATCTGACTCACATTCAGAAGACAGATGTTCTCCGAATGGATGAGATGCTCTGTCGTCCATACTGTGGAGCAAGTAGTAGTGAACGGCCATAGCACGTTGTGTGCATCGAGGCCTCCCACAAGGAGGAATGGGATTGGGAGTGCCTGGAAGAGTTCTACCGCTGCCCTTGCATCCAATGCATCATTATGTGGAAGGTATAGAGAACGTATTGTGGTATTAAAGGGTGCAAGAACTTTCATGGCAATTGTTTGCATGATCATGGTAAAGGGAACAGGAGAGGAGCAGCATCTGTTGTCAAATGAAAAAGTGACTCCACCTATAGCACTGTCTCCAGTAGTATTATCCTTCATTTATGAGTGGTAACCCTGTAATACAGGTGTGTTGGTGACTTTAAGATGTGTTTCTTGTAAGCAGATGCAGAACGGTTTCTCCTGAAGCAGGAGCTGTAATTCTGACAAATCTGAGCGTTGTTGTTGTTGTTGTTGTTGTTGTTGTCTTCAGTCCTGAGACTGGTTTGATGCAGCTCTCCATGCTACTCTATCCTGTGCAAGCTTCTTCATCTCCCAGTACCTACTGCAACCTACATCCTTCTGAATCTGCTTAGTGTATTCATCTCTTGGTCTCCCTCTACAATTTTTACCCTCCACGCTGCCCTCCAATACTAAATTGGTGATCCCTTGATGCCTCAAAACATGCCCTACCAACTGATCCCTTCTTCTAGTCAATTTGTGCCACAAACTCCTCCCAATTCTATTCAACACCTCTTTATTAGTTATGTGATCTACCCATCTAATCTTAAGCATTCTTCTGTAGCACCACATTTCAAAAGCTTCTATTCTCTTCTTGTCCAAACTATTTATCGTCCATGTTTCCCTTCCATACATGGCTGTACTCCATACAGATACTTTCAGAAACGACTTCCTGACACTTAAATCTATACTCAAGGTTAACAAATTTCTCTTCTTCAGAAACGCTTTCCTTGCCATTGCCAGTCTACATTTTATGTCCTCTCTACTTTGACCATCATCAGTTATTTTGTTCCCCAAATAGCAAAACACCTTTATTACATTAAGTGTCTCATTTCCTAATCTAATTCCCTCAGCATCACCCGACTTAATTTGACTACATTCCATTATCCTTGTTTTGCTTTTGTTGATTTTCATCTTATATCCTCCTTTCAAGACACTGTCCATTCCGTTAAGCTGCTCTTCCAGGTCCTTTGCTGTCTCTGACAGAATTACAATGTCATCGGCAAACATGAAAGTTTTTATGTCTTCTCCATGGATTTTAATACCTACTCTGAACTTTTCTTTTGTTTCCTTTATTGCTTGCTCAATATACAGATTGAATAACATTTGGGATAGGCTACAACCCTGTCTCACCCCCTTCCCAAAGACTGCTTCCCTTTCATGTCCCTCGACTCCTGACTGCCATCTGTTTTCTGTACAAATTGTAAATAGCCTTTCACTCCCTGTATTTAACCCCTGCCACCTTCAGACAGTCACCACTGTCAAAAGGTTTCTCTAAGTCTACAAATGCTAGAAACGTAGGTTTGCCTTTCCTTAATCTTTATTCTAAGATAAGTCGTAGAGTCAGTATTGCCTCATGTGTCCCAATATTTTTACGGAATCCAAACTGATCTTCCCTGAGGTCAGCTTCTACCAGTTTTTTCATTCATCTGTAAAGAATTGGTGTTTGTATTTTGCAGCCATGGCTTATTAAACTGATATTTCAGTAATTTTCACATCTGTCAGCACCTGCTTTCTTTGGGATTGGAATTATAATATTCTTCTTGAAGTCTGAGGGTATTTCGCCTGTCTCATACATCTTGCTCACTAGATGGTAGAGTTTTGTTACGCCTGGCTCTCCCAAGGCTGTCAGTAGTTCTAATGGAATGTTGTCTACTCCCAGGGCCTTGTTTCGACTTAGGTCTTTCAGTGCTCTGTCAAACTCTTCACGCAGTATCATATCTCCTATTTCATCGTCATATACATTCTCTTCTATTTCTATAATATTGTCCTCAAGAACGATATCCATTTAAATTCCACTGCAACACAGAAGTGCCTGTGGAAGCCATTTTTTTGGGATGGTATTCCTTTTCTTTCTCCATCAGAGGTAGTGATTTATTGGGGAGGTCAGGGGGAAGTTTAGCCAGTTCATGGCTCTCTGGTTCCGCTGACTGGAAGTCCATATCCTCCAGAGCACAGTCCCCATCAGAGAGGAGTGAGCTTGCTGGTTTGAAGGTGTAACTACACTTTCCTGAATTTGGAACAACTTTTCAAAGGACATTTTTATTTACTGATGGTAGAAGTTGGTTCCCTGGGTTGTGGGGATGGCTTAGTTGGCTTCTTATGGTGGGTAGTGGTACGTGGCTTAGGTGGCAAGCCCATTTCTGATGGCTTTCGAACAACTTCAATTTCAAGTGGAGCATTTCCCCCACAGGTACACTCACAAATGCATGTGCTCATACTTGAACCTATGGTCTGAGTTAGTGTGGAGGCATCACACTTAGTGACTGGCATCTTAAGGGCTGAAATAACAGAAGTAGCAAATACCAGAGGTTTCGTAGCTTTGAAAGCTCTTTTAGTTTCACCATAGAGTATGCATCTCTTGACTTTCAACTCCTGAATTTTCCTTTACTTGTTGTAAACCTCATACTTTCTGCTCCACACTGGGTGACCCCTGGAGCAGTTTACACATTTCAGAGGAAGCGTACAAGAATTGCCTGATTCATGAGCTGAGCCTCCACAATTGCTCATAACATCCCATAGTGGTATGGCCAAGTTGTTGACATTTGTAGAATCACATTGGGTCAGGAACAAATGGGTGAACCTTAAGACAGATATAGCCTGCAAGGAATGTTCAGCTAATTCTGGAGTACTAAACATTAGAACAAATGTTGCTGATCTTTCCATTTTTCCATTGCCTCTCTTCTTACAGTTCTACACTTCTGTGATGCCCATATTTTTCAATTCATCATGTAACTCTGTGGGTTCCACCTCCAAAATATTAGAGGAGGTTACCATACCCCTACTAAAGTTAGGACTGTTATGGAACTCAGACTTGACTGGGTAGTCAGGTAAGGCTTTACATCCCAGAAGCTTAGATACTTGGTTCCAAATAGCAGTTTCAACTAGAAATTCTTTCATTGCAAAGCTGTTTGACACATTTTGGAACCCAGTAATAACTTCCAATACCTTATGAATGTAGAAATGGGAGAGCTTCTCAAAGGTTCCTCCTGTTTGCTTGATTACTGTGGAAGTGTTATGGCACACTAATGCCCTGTTAACATGATAATGAGACTTCTTTTTGGGAAGACTGACCAACTAAGCTCTTTTGATGAGTGAGTGTGTGTGTTACCTGATGGTACACCTATTCTGTCAGGAGTAATAGTTTGATGGGACCATTTCATAGGGATCCCACAGAATGCTAGGAAAACAACTGTCAACCCAGACAGTGCCCTGCATGCCAGAGCAAGCCTTATACAACTGGGCAGCAGCAGGTGTCCCAGAGGTTGCCTGCTAGTGACTGTTTTACCTCAACAGCCATTCGTCACATCAGGATGTAAGACATCTTGAGAGCGAGTTTCGTTTTTTTTTTTTTTTTTTTTTTTTTTTTTTTTTTTTTTTTTTTTTTTTTTTTTTTTTTTTTCCCCCCCATGGTCCAGGTGGTGAAGCCTAGACCTCCATTCTTCAAAACACCACTGCACCACATGGTGGTCACAGAAGCATGCCCACAGTTGTGGTGATAGAGGGCTGGTGGCACTTATCAGTCTCCAGCTAAGGAACTTCGGACCACCAAGCCCGTACTCAGCACAAAATGCTGAGCCCCTAGGGGTGGCCAAATGCATGCCATGATGGTGGATAACATTGAGACGGCATAAGAGGGACAGATGTGCAGATGCAGAAACAAAACACCCATAGTCTAGTTTTGACCGGACAAGGGACTGGTACAAATCAAGGAGGGTGGTTGGATCTGCTTCCCAGGAATTACCATTGACGACATGTAGGACACTGGGGGATAAATACAGTGAGCTGCCAGTTAAGACATGTAGGAGGACCAAGAGAAATTCCTATCAAACGTGAGCCCCAGAAATTTCATAGTTTTAACAAACAGAAGAGCAACAGGCCCAAGACGTAAGGACAGTGGAAGAAACCAACTGCACCACCAGAAATTCATTCAAATGGTTTTGCCAATGGAAACACGAACGCCATTGTCACTGCTCTATGAGTAAAGACAGTTGAAACAACACTGAAGACACCACTCAATGAGACAAGTCCATGCAGAACTGCAGTAGATGGCAAAATCGCCAATGAAAAGGATGCCAGTGATGCCTGGCGGGAGACAGACCATTACAGGGTTAATGCTGACAGCAAAGAGGACGATGCACAGGATGGAACCATGAGGCACACCATTTTCAAGGATAAAGGTGTCTGTCAAGGCAGAACCCACAAGTACCATGAAAACTTGGCCTTTTAAAAATTCCTGAAGGAAACGGGGCAAGTGGCCATGGAAACCACACGTGTAGAGGGTACAGAGGATACCAGTTCTACAGCTCGAAAAACATGGCAACAGTCTGGTATTTCCACAGAAAACCATTCATGATGTGAAGTACTGTATATGCAGTCTCTTTTACAGATGAACTAATTTCCTACAATTCTTCTAGTAAATCCAAATCAAAATGTTGCCTTATTTACTAGCATACCTGTGTTCATTCCATTTCATATTGCTTTGCAACATTATGCCTAGATATTTAATCAACATGTATCATGTCAAGTGGCCATTTTCATAACTGCAGCAGTGCACCAAAGTCCACTGTTTTGTCCTGTGAGTTTACCCAGCTTCTCTCTAGATGTGACTTATTCTGAATTTCCCCTGTGCTCTATAGACAGTTAATAAAACATGGAACTGCACCTAACACATACACAAACACACACAAAAGATATTTAACTAGATTGTATCACCATCCTCCATAGTGTAGATAGGAACTTTGACTGCTGTGTGTTCAGATTCCAGCTGAGTTGATGACCCTTCACTCACAGCTCCAGGAGTCTTGGCTTCAGTCACACAGCTTGAGGCTGTTGCAAAGGGGCTTACTATGGGGAGGGGGGTCAGACATGGGGACCTGTGGATGTCCAGCACATGACATGTGTCCCCCAATTGGTTCACTACTGTGGCTGCCCTGGGTGCTGACCTCTCACATGTAGTTGGGTAGGAGGTGGCTCTGAGTTGATGCGAGTAGCAAAAGACTTTCTGAGGAGTCGATCACAGTTTCTGCGCAGTATGTCTGTCAACTGCAGACATCACTCAAAACTTGTTCGTCAAAGACCCTGAGTCACCCGACTCCATAGGTAGCTTCTTGGCCTGCAAGGTCATGGCTTTCACAGAGGGTGGGATTATGTGCAGTTGCAAGCACCAGTGTTAGGCACATGATGGGGCCATTTGTGGATATGGATTCTAAAGAGGAGAAGCAATCCAGTGTACTCACTGTGTGCATGTTGGAACTAAGGATGTGTGTCGCTTTGGACCAGAAGAGATTCTCTCTGGTTTCAGGTGGCTAACTGGAGCCATAAAAACTGCAGTCTTGCTTGCAAGATGAAGATGGAGCTCACCATCTGCAGCATTATTCACAGATCTAACTGAAGTCCTTTGATTCAGAGCCTCCATTCATCTCTGTACAAGATACTAAGATGGTACTGTGGCCATGTTGGCTGCAGATTCATCGACTTGCACCATTGAGTGGTGGGATTCTGGGTTCTGGTTTCAGAGGTAGTTTTTCTTTTAAATAAATTGAAATAGATAGTTCCTGTGGTTAGTATGGGTGGAACTTATAGTTGACAATTGGAATGAATTGCTAATTGGTCTGTTGTAGGGACCCTCTGACTCAGATGATACAGCTACTGAACAGTTCAAAGAAAATTCCGTTCAAAGAAAATTCAGTTCAAATAGGTGCTCCTCTCGTACCTTTATAATTGGTTGTGACCTCCATCTACCTTGGATATATTGTTGAAAATCCACATTTATAGTCAGTGGTATACATAAAACATCATCCAAAATCATACTGAATGCTTTTTCAGAAAATTATGTTGAACAATTCGTTCAGGAACCTACTCCAAGTGCAAATGGTTGCCAAAACATACTTCACCTCTTAGCAAGAAATAATCCTGAGCAGATAGGGAGCATCATGACTGATACAGGGATTGGTGACCTCAACATTTGTTGAGAGTCTGAATACATCCAAATCCACCTAAAATAAACACACAGTACATCTACTTAATAGTTAAAAACTAATTTAGCACCTTCCTGAGTGACAGTTTCCACACCTTCCAGTCTGACTATATAAGCATACACCAAGTGTAGCTTGGATTTGAAAGAAATAGTATTTATAACAGTTGAGAGATATATACCATATAAATTAATAAGAGATGGTACTGATCCCCCATGATACACAAAACAGGTTACAACACTGTTGCAAAAGCAATGGAAACAAGCAAACCAAACTTACATGCACACAAGATTGGCAAAATTTTACAGAAGTTCAAACTTTGGCATTAACTTCAATGCAAATGCCTTTAATAATTTCCACAACAAATTTCTACAGACATCTCACAGAGATACTGGTCATATTGAAAGAATACCTGTGGTATCATGCAATCAATACTTCAATCTGCGATAACAATGGTGATGTTACTGATCAAGTGCTACTAAACCAAAGGTACTAAACACTATTTTTGAAAATTCATTTGTCAAAGAAGACTAATCAGATATTCCAGAACTTGAATTGAGAACAATCACCAAAATGAGTAACTTGGAGGTCGATATTTTTGGTGTAATGAAGCAGCTTAAATCACTTAATAATGCCAAGACCTCTACTCCAGGATTTTCACAAATTGGCTGCCTTTACAAGTTACCTGATACAATAGCTCCATGTGTATTGCCTGCCTGTATCTGTTTATATAGTGCAAAGGGCAAATGTACCATGTTTGCAGATGACACCAGCATTGTTACAGAATATGTGTCAAACACAGTCAACAATAACATTTTACCCAAAGTCTTTAACTTGTTGACTGTCAACACCCTTTCTGCCAAATTAAGCAACATACATTTTATGCAGTTTAGAAAAAGTCACAAAAATCCAGAGGAATATTCAGTGAACCTTTACAACCAGGAGTTAGGAGTGCTGACAGCACCAACCCCTTGGGCACTCGCACAAGACTGCAAACTACACTGGAATCATTAAATGCATCAAATGGAGAGGAGATAGTCCACAATCCATTTCATTCTTGATGCAAAGGCTGCTGAGCTCAGTGTTAAAAACTTTCAATTTTCAATAGAACTTTTAAATTACATGTGGTCATCAGTTATAACAAACAGCAATCACAGCAGTTATTGGAAACATTTTACTGTGGAAGACACAGGTAAAAACAGAAGTGTTAGCATTGATGAGGAGGGATAATTTGAGGACTCAGTTAATATAGAAGAAGATTTTAGACTTGAAGATACCATGATTAATGCAACAGAAGATAGTGACACTAAAAGTTGAGAACCGACAATGCACGGTTCAACCTCGGCAGCTAATCATCAAATGGGGTTGGCTATTTTTAGCAATTAGTTACTGTTGCAGGTACTGCAGAAAAATTGAAAGATCTTGTCAAGAAATTTTTTTTGTTTTGTTTTAGGACACAAAAACAATTAGCATCATACGCACCCATGTGAAACATGTAGAACATGAAGACAACTTGTAGTCATTTTTAACTTCTCTCATTAATCCCAATTGATGGAAGAGAAGACAGCTAAAAACACGGACATGGACAAAGGTCTATAAAATATGCCATAGAGAAATGGAGGTCATGAACTAAAAATTAAATGTCCTTCACCATATTACTACAACAGATGAAAAGTAAAATGCGGTCAACATCCTGTGCACCATTCGCTAGAATGGCTGATAACTCAGATGGCAAACACACATGAGAATGTAAGCAGTTAAAGAAAGGGCATTCAGTCAGGAAATGGTGGACCATCAAAAGTTCAGAACAATGTGCAGAAAGTGGTGGGGGAGCAGCACCATTAAAAATGGTGATACTGAAAAGACAGTACCCAATATGCAACCTACTTAATATGATATCGTTGTGGTGGGAGAGCTGAGAGGAGGTCATCCAAGCTGCTGGGAAAGGCTTAATAACCCGGAACTTGTTCCCGTGAAGGGAGGACCAGTGGTGATGCCAAAGTGACACCACCCTCTAATACACGGTAACGTAGATATCACTGGAGGGAATGTAAGAACTAGTGAGCTGAGGTATGAGGATTGCTGCCTTGGCAGCAGCATCAGAGGCCTCATTTCCTGTCAAACCAACATGACCAGGAACAACATGAATATTATAGTGATTCCATCAAGAGTAGGAAGTGACATCTCGCCTGGACCCATTGCACTAAGGGATTGATGGTTTACAGCACACAGAGGCTTTGAAGGTCACTGAGAGAGTTGGAGCAGATTACGCAATTGAAAAGCCTGTGTTACCAAGTGTACTGCGTTGCCTGATACAGGGCAAAAAGCACTGCTGTAAATACTGAGCAGCTTTCTGAGAAACAATATCAAAAAATGTTGGAGCCAAACACAAATGTACACCTGACACGAAGCTCAGTCTGAGAGCCATCAGTATACACAAAGGTAATACTGTGAAGTTCCGTTTGAAGGTCGTGAAACTGAAGGCAATCGAGTGTGGCTGGAGTAGTGTCCTTAGGAAGCGAATGATGGCCAAGGTGAACACGGGCTGCCACACATGCCAAGGTGGTGAAGGGTTTACACCCATATGAAAAGTTGCAGGTAGCCTGAAGTTAAGCTGCTGGAGCAAGAGCCAGAAGCAAACTCCAGGAGGTAACAGAGTAGAGGGACTCACCTCATACTGGTGATCAAAGGAGTCATCGAAGAAGGAGGCAGAGGATGTGTGGCCACGCATGGCAGAAAAGCATCAAGCTTAGCTGCTGAGAAGGAAGTGACGGTGGTAGGAAGCAGTAGTTTGGAAGATTCTGCATACAGACTGTCAACTGAGCTAGTGTAAAGGGCTCCAGTGGCCAAACAGTTACAACGATGGTGGATAGTATTGAGATGGCGTAAGTGGGATGGATGTGCAAGTGCATAAACATAACATCCATAGTCTCATAGTCTAGTTTCGAACAGACAAGGGTTCAAGCCAAATGGAGAAAGGTGGTTCAATCTACTCCCCAGGAAGTACCACTGAGGACACATAGGTCACTGAGGGACTGCATACAGTGGGCTGCCACGTAAGTCATGTTGGAGGACCAAGGAAGTTTCCTATCAAGCATGAGCCCAAGGAATTTACTAGTGTCAACTGACAGAAGAGCAACAAGCATGATGGAAGAAACCAGTTGAGTTTTGTCAGTGGAAAAACCAAAGCCATTGCTCAATGAGTAAAGATGATTAATACACCATTGAAGACACCACTCAATGAGAGAGGTCTGTGGAGGACTGCAATAGATGGCAAAATTGTCAATGGTAAGAGAGCCAGAGATGCCCAGCTGGAGACAGGCCATTATATGGTTAATGGCAACAGTAAAGAGGATGACGCTCACTCAGGATGGAAACCTGAGGCACACTGTTTTCATGGATAATTGTGTCCGACAAGGCAGAACCCACATGCACCTTGAAAACTTGGTCTTTTAAAAATTCCTGAAGGAAACAGGGCAGGCAGCCACAGAAGCCTAACATGTAGAGAGTACAGAGGATATCAGGCCTCCAGCAGGTGTCGTAGGCTATCTCCAAACCAAAAAACATGACCACAGTCTGGGATTTCCGCAGAAAACCATTCAAGACATGGATGGAGAAAATGACAAGATGGTCAATTGAAGAACAGCATGCTCAAAATGCACACTGTGCAGTGGTTAGTAATTTGTGAGACTTGAGCCACCCTATCAGCTGGGCATGAATCATACATTCCATCTCCTGGCAAACACAGCTGGTGCGAGAAATGGGGCAGTAACTAGAAGGAAAGTGTTTGTCCATACCGGGCTTAGATATGATGGATATAACAGTGGATTCATGCCAGTGTCCAAGAAAAGTGCCCTCTACCCAGATGTGATTGTATCGATAAAGCAGAAAGTGCTTTCCCCACAAGAGAAACAGGGTGTATAAAGGGACAAGGAAAAAAATTCCCCGAATTTTTCCCAGATTTCATAGTTAAAAATACAATTCCCCCTGGTTAAAATACACTTTCTACATGCTAAGTAACAGTGTACTTTTCCCCAGAACTGTAAAACTTAATCATTCAGTCGATTGGTAAGGTTCCAGCAGATAACTTGCTGGCACTTTCGAAAATGAAACAGTAGGGGAAAAAAATCCTGTTTCTGATATATCTGTGATGTGCAGCAACAAGTACACTGTATCTGCTCGCATTACGATATGCTGCATATTTTTTTATTATGAAAGTATAAATTCAAATTATGCCAAACACAGCACTTTAGTTTTTGAAGAATGGAAAATGTGATTGCGATCCACTTTTGTATGCCAGTCATAGCTCATGTTACATGATATGACCAGCTGATGACAGCTGGTATTCAGAGCATAGGACACATGGCATAGTCAGCCTATAAGAACATCATTGTTAGATAGTGCAAACACACAAATAAGAAAAGGTAATGTTCTAAATTAAATCAAACAATGGAAAATCCAGGATAGAATGTAACAATACGAGAGAAGGGAAGTTGCTACTCACCATACATCTGAGCCATGATAGGCACAATAAAAAGAGTCACACAAACATAGCTTTCGGCCATTAAGGCCTTTGTCAGCAGTAGACAGACACAGACACACACACACACACACACACAGACACACACACACACACACACACACACACACACACACACACACACACACACACACACACACACACACAAGTGCCACTAGCACACACATCTGCAGTCTCAGAGATTTTTTCGCATTTTTGCATCACCGTGGATCCTTGCTTCTTCCATCTGTGTCAATACAGAAAATTTTCCTTATCCTTAGCCCCCCCCCCCCCCCATGGCCTTACCATCAAATTACCTATCTCTGATTGCCACCCCTCCTTCCACAATGACCTCCACCTGTTCAAATTCTGCCAATTCTTAGCCCTCACCAACATAGTCCTGCAAAACCAAATGAACAAAGCCTAATCCTCCTTGCAGTACCTTCTCTCCATCCGCAAAAATTCTCCTGTTATGTGATCACAGATTCCTGGAACCCATAACACACACTGAAACTCTTGCCCTGCAGGAACTTGAGCAACATGCACAATGCCACCTCAAAAAGTTCTCCATCCTGCTCACTTCCTACTCTTGCCTCGGAGCACCACTGTACACCACTTCTACAACAACCTCCAAACCTCCCACACGCCCCCTCATAGCTGACAAACCTTGTCTCGCAGACCTACTACACTTACCCCACCCTCTGAATTTCCTTTCACCACCACACAGAACTCAAATCCTAAACAGACCATCAACACAGTCATGAACCTTTCCTCCAGAAGCCTTAGTTCCACAGAAATATCGGTCCTTTCCAAAGGCCTCAACTTTTGCCCCACTGCCAAATTCAACCATGCAGGACTAGTTAAAGACCTTCTCTCCTCCTCCTGGTCCCTACAGTGGAAACACTTTCTCGCCACTAACCCGATCAATCAGATTCAAGCAAAGACCAAATTGTACCTTGTTTAACTCAGTTAATTCGTCCATCCAACTGTGATCTACCCCCACTACCTCAAAACCACCCCCTGTTAACTTTACAGAATTTATTATCCTCAAATCTTGCCTCACCATCATTCCCCAAATCCCTCAACATGCATACTAACCTTAAATCCACATAAAGAACCACAGTCCACCATCTAAAAACTGATCCCAATCTTATAATCCTACCTGCAGACAAAGGCTCCACCAGCATAGTTTTGAACTGTGAGGATTACTTGGCAGAAGGACTTCATCAGCTGTCAGATACTTCCAACTAACAAACCATGCCACAGTGATCCCATTACAGCAATTCAGCAAAGTCTCCAATCACTACTCAAATCCTTAGGCCCATCCAAAAACCTCTCTCCAGAGTCCATCTCTATATTTACCCCTATCACTCCCCCCACTCCCACCTTCTACATGCTTCCTAAAGTCCATAAACGTAACCACACAGGACACCCCCTTGTGGCCGGTTACTGTGCCCCCACTGATAGAATCTCTGCTGGCAACCATTTCCTCGACTGACTCTCCACAGTTCCTCTCCCTTTATGACACGGTGCCTTGCCCGCCACTATTGATGCCATCTCCCAGTACACTAACATTCCTAATGCCTATGGACATCCTGCTATCGAACACTACCTTTCCAGATGCCCTGTGGATTCCAAACCAACAACCTCCTTCCTAGTCTCCATGACCAACTATATACTCACCCACAAATACTTCTCCTTTGAAGGCATTATCTTCAAACAAATCCACGGTAAAGCTATGGGCACCCTCATGGCACCATCCTATGCTAACCTATTCATGGGCCATCTAGAGGAAACCTTCCTAAAAACCCAGAATCTTAAACCCCTCACGTGGTTCAGATTCATTGATGGCAACTTTGCTATCTGTATTGAAGGTTATGACACCTTATTCACATTCCTCCAGAACCTCATCAACTTCTCCCCCATTTGCTTCACCTGGTCCTACTCAGCACAACAGGCCACCTTCCTAGATGTTGACCTCCACCTCAGAGATGGCTACATCAGTACCTCTGTCCATATCGAACCTAGTAACCTTCAGCAATACCTCCACTTTGACAGCTGCCACCCTTTTCATACCAAGAAGTCCCTTCTGTACAGCCTAGCCACCCATGGTCATTGCAACTGCAGTGACGAGCAGTCCCTCTCTAAATATACCGAGGGTCTCACTGAAGCCTTCAATGACTATAATTATCCTCCCATTCTTGTACAAAGACAAATCTCCTGTGGCTTATCTTTCCAGTCTCCCACAACCTCCCAAAGTCCCACAGCCCAGCCACAGAGGAGCATCCCCCTCGTAATTCAGTACCAACCGGGACTGGAGCAATTGAATTACATTCTCTGTCAGGGTTTCAATTACCTCTGGTCATGCCCTGAAATGAGAAATGTCCTACCAACCATTCCTCCCATCCCTCCTACCATGGTATTCTGCCGTCCACCAAACCTACACAATATACTTGTCCATCCTTACACAAACCCTGCTCCCAATCCTTTACCTCATGGCTCATACCCCTGTGATAGACCTAGATGCAAGACCTGTCCCATACATCCTGCCACGACCACCTACTCCAGTCCGGTCACTAACATAACCTATTACATCAAAGGCAGGGCTACCTGTGAAGCCAGTCATGTGATCTACAAGCTAAGCCACAACCACTGTGCTGCATTCTATGTAGTTATGACAATCAACAAGCTGTCTGTCTACATGAACTGCCACTGACAAACTGTGGCCCAAAAACAAATGGACCACCCTGTAGCTGACCATGCTGCCAAACGTGATAACCCTCATCTCAATGACTGCTTCACAGACTGTGCCATATGGATCCTTCCAACCAACACCAGCCTTTCTGAATTGCGCAGGTGGGAACTTTCCCTGCAATCCATGCTATGCTCCCGTAACCATCCTGGCCTCAACCTTCGTTAGTCACTGTCCTCACCCATCTAGCCCCCTCCCTGTTCCCATTCCAGCGCTACACAGCCGTCATTTCACCGCTATACCCAGTCTTTTATTTTCTTTTATTTTTATTTCTCTCATTCCACTACTTACCCCCTCCCCCCTCCATACCTTCTCTCCTACCAGCCAGCTAAACTACAACACTTCACTGTCCGTCACTCCCACCATACTATCCCTCCCCCTCCCCACCCCAGCCTCCTCCTTACCCCCACCCAGTCGCCACTCACATTATGCACTGGTGCTGCTGCACGCAAAGTAGTTTCAGCTCTCTGAGACTGCAGATGTGTGTGCTAGTTGCACTTGCATGAGTGTGTGTGTGCATGTGTGTATGTGTGTCTATTACTGACAAAGACCTTAATGGCCGAAAGCTATGTTTGTGTGAATCTTTTTATTGTGCCTATTGTGGCTCAGAATCTCCACTATATGGTGAGTAGCAACTTTTCTTCTCTCATAATGTTTTAAATTAATACACACAGTGTAGGTTAAAGAGAAGCTATCTTTCACATACAAGATCATCTTGAAAATTGATAAACTACAAGAAATATATAATACTGTAATATTCGTCTTTTTCTGCACGCATTACCATTGAAGATACGTCACAAAAATGTGCCAGTAAAATTTTAAATAATGACATAAATGTCTCGTCTTCTGGCCTCAAAATTCATCTGAGTGGCTGGTCCTCAAAGTGTTACGTTTTAAGTGAGAGACAAATGCTTTGTGATTCAAGAAATTCATCACACATTCTAACAGGTAACATAATTCATCTTGCCAAAAGAAGATTTATTTTGAAAATAATGCTTTTCAATCAGTGATTCATGATATTTTCCCATGACATGTTTGAAATAGGTTCTTTCAACATTTGCCAGAAAGTTCCAAAAAGTCGTGCACAGCTACAACGATGTAGGAAGCCCATATATAAAGCATTAAGAGATCTGACATACAGTCATAAAGGAAACAGGACATCCGAGGATACTACATGAGCATCAGAACTTCATAATCCATATCAAAATGCTTAATTTGGCTTAAGTATACATTTGTATGTCCAGATTCACGATGAAGTATACCCCAACCTGATGTTAAGCTTTTCAGTCTGGTTTTCAGGTTGCAAATTTTCTTGGAGTACTAATACTGTATTATGGCATAATGCCATACATACCTGACAATAAAGACATGCACTTGAAATTCAGCAAAAAGTGGAATGAAACACTTTGTTTCAAATAAATGGACTGCTCCTGTGGAAACGACCAATAAAAGCCAAATTTATTTAGCAGAGTGACAGAAATAACTTCATTGTTCTGCAGGGTGATTAATGCTTGACTGCCAAAAATTTGTAAATAAAGTAAAACCATAAAACTGGAGCTAATGGCACACTTTAGCTTCCCATAATTATGTGAATGTATTTTAATTCACTTGATAGCTCCCCGTCACAGAAATTCATTTTGTTTTCATTTAAAGTGAGAACTGTAAATGAAGAGGAAACAGCAAAATCACTTAAAGTAAACACGGGTCATGTGGAGGCTATCACCTCCCCACTACAACTCGTAACGCTTTGCACATGTGCGAATCTGGCAGCTTGGGAGCACCAGAAAATTTTTTCGTAGTAGCATCTGACAACAGTTAAAAATGTGGAGAGCATGACTCCACGTGCGAATTTCTTTGCAGCCCATCTCAGTCCACCAAGGTACAAAGACACAGCTGGGTAAAGACAAAGTGTGAGGAATGGAATGTTTTGCAGCAGTAAGGATAATGTTTGCAAGATATTCTACCTGGTCATCACAACTGGGGAAATCTAGTTCATCAGAAGTCACCAGGGAGGAATAAAGCCTCCAGTCAACCTTTGTAAGCTGCCATTTGGGTGAGTACACGGATGGGGTAGGAGTCAACAAAACGATAGCACATGGGAAACGGTAGCTCGAGTGCATGTCAGAGAGAATGGACCACTCGAGATGATAGGCAAGCAGGACAGTCCAGCGGGACAGATCCACACAGGAATAGGTGTGCGTTGAGTCCGAGCGGAACGTGGGTGCTCATGTGTTATTGCAGAAGGGGTTAAATTGATTGAGAAGGTGAGCCGAGACAGCACCTCTCAGTCAGGTTCTGGCAGAATGCCAAAGGAGACAGCACACATTAAAGCCACCGAGCAGAAGAAAGAGGAAGAGGTCGCTGCCCAATAAGCCAGAGGAAGTCTGCCCCAACGACACTGTAGGACAGAGGAATGTAAACCATACAAATGGAAAAGGTCGAGTGAGGAAGAGAAATGCGGACTGCAACAGCTCTGAGGCAAGTAGTCAGGGAGATGGGTCGACTGTGAACATCACCTTGTAGGAGTAGCATGACTCCCCCACGAGATAGAAAGCCATCCTAAGAGCGCAGGGGGCGGGGGGTAGAGGTCAAAATGGACCGTGAAGAAATGCAAGAGCTCAGAGCCATCGTGAGGATGCAGTTTTGTTTCCTGAAGGCAGAGTATGAGTGGACACTGCTATTCTGAGAGCAATCATAAATCCTATTTTTCGGATCGAAGACCGCGAATGTTCCACCGGAGTGGAGTCACGATGAGGAAAAACTAAAGTGGTATCACCTCGGCAGCTGCTGAGTAACAGTCTCCAAAGACTTGCTGCTACAGGCCACAGAGGCAGGAAGGTGCCGCTCTGTGAAGTCTACAGAAGCATCGGCATTCTCCTTCTATCAGCCTGCAGATTCCAGTGCAGAAAAATGGTCGGTAGTGCACACCAGCTAGAGAGTTTCACAGCCAGAGAAGGAGATGGGGATGCTACTGTGACACTGGGCAACTTCACGACTGCAGTACTAAATTTGAGGTGGCACGTCCACATGGCCACGTCCTTTGCAGAGCAAGTGTAGCGAGAACAGTACTTTATGTGCCAGATGGTAGAACGGAGAGTTTCCGGCCGGCCAACAACTTGCGAGCGACAGGGTGAGGCACTTTTTCCTCCACCCTCACCTCTAATTGGCCCATTCATCGAGTCAACGAAATATGTGGCATGGTCGCGTGAGGAGGTGGCATGGTCGCATTGCAGTCGGTGCAGTGGGTACGAGGAGGCAGATGTTCGCCCTCGTGAGTATCCCTACCGCAGGTTACGCATTAGGCAGGGTGTCGGCAGGACTCCCAGGTGTTGCTGTAATGATGACACTGGTAACAGCACATTGCCTTAAGAATATACATTCTGACAGCGATAACTTCATAACCTGCTTTGATCTTTGCCAGAAGAACAACTATATCAAAGGTGAGAAAGAGATTGTACGCAGGCACTAATGGGGTATCCAGTTTTTTCTTCACTCAATGGACCACTATGACACCCTGATCAGAGAGGTACATCTGGATTTCTACCACAGTCAGACCGTCACTCCCCCACGGTGTTATT
This sequence comes from Schistocerca serialis cubense, assembly GCF_023864345.2. Classification (NCBI taxonomy): domain Eukaryota; kingdom Metazoa; phylum Arthropoda; class Insecta; order Orthoptera; family Acrididae; genus Schistocerca; species Schistocerca serialis. Next base: position 809,608,412 of record NC_064642.1, read on the forward strand.
TACACTGGGATGCTCGAAGCTGCAAGTGGTTGTCGTGCTCGAGGATCGGAAGTAGTCTCCAAAAGCAAAATGGTATTGCATAAACGAGAGCAGCATTTCACATGGCCGGCAACTGCGTCGACACCTTTCCGAATAATAAATGCATTTACCGTAGCAAACAAATGACTGTCTTAAGTGCGAGAAGCCACGAGGAACAGTGGTGCAGCCGGAAGGGTCATCGAATCGGGAGCATCATTCTATTTATGTTTGGTAAACATGGATGATGATTAGCTTGTTGCAAGAAAATCCCCTGTGACTGCCAGTGCTTCCGATAGCTCCTTCTAACTGGGAGCCCCCTTCGGAAGGGAACACACCTACCTTAGGTGATCGGTCCCTCTGTCGGGCACTCCAGAGAAGTGACCCAAACTACGCCCGAGCTGCTACCTTCCCAAATTGCGATTGTTCGATACCCCTCCCTGGGCCTGACCTGTTCCCGTGGGTTGTGTGAATGACTAAGTGTCAAACTCGGGCTGGGAATTTCACATTATGTAGTCACCTGTTACATATCAGATGTGTGGACTGACCTTCAGGAGTGGAAGAAGAAAAAGAGGAGCCCGAAACACTGATGCAGAGGTGGATAGGAGAAAGTAAATGAAGAAAGGAAAAAAGGAACAAAAGATAGTTGTGAGACTTTTCTTATGTCAGTGACAGACAATGTGGAAGACTTTCCCATAACACCCCAGACACGTTCCCCAAGGGAGGCGAAAAAGAACAGCAACAAGGTAGACATGCACACAGAAGGAAAAAGATGCTGCAATGGCTGGGGCCCCATGGTAGCCAAGCAATAACCCACCAAAGAGTGGCAGGATTCTTGGTGGGTGTCAAGAAAGTGTAAAAATTAGTCATTAAATAGAAAAATTCTGGACATAATGAAGGCCAACTACAGTAAGTTATTGGATGCCATAGGTAATTTGCAAGTGAATCTTACTAATACATTTAATCAAATGCAGTATGAACTCCAGAATAGGTGCCACACCAGTCCTGAGGAATTCAAACTGCAATTCATGAATTTAACACACAGCTTAATGAACAGTGAGAGCAAACAAAATGTCAGCTAGAAAGAATCATGATAAAATTCAGGTGCAAAATGATGAAACTGAGAAAGTCAAGAATATCTGCCGTGTTAACAAAGAGTCACTTTTTAATTTAATTGTACGTGTACATATGCAACGCAATGAGTTGGGCACTCAATCAGATGAAATCTGCTGAACAGTCATAGATGGAATAAGGAAAGAGCTTCTACTGGATGAGATTACTCCACAAAAGGCCAAATTTAATGACAACATTGATAACGCAACTCACATAATTCTAGATAATGGAATGGGGGCACAACGTTTTCAAGCTCATTAACCAAAACAAGGTTTCCATGTCACACACTTAATGAAACAGTCCCAACACATATTTCTGAGACATTAACAGAACAGGATAAAATAAGATACTTGCATTAACTAGATTAAATGTGAAGCACATGTCTCAGATATTTGTGTTGTTGTTTTTGTTGTGGTCTTCAGTCCTGAGACTGGTTTGATGCAGCTCTCCATGCTACTCTATACCGTGCAAGCTGCTTCATCTCCCAGTACCTACCGCAACCTACATCCATCTGAATCTGCTTAGTGTATTCATCTCTTGGTCTCCCTCTACAATTTTTACCCTCCACGCTGCCCTCCAATACTAAATTGGTGATCCCTTGATGCCTCAGAACATGTCCTAGCAACCGGTCCCTTCTTCTAGTCAAGTTGTGCCACAAACTTCTCTTCTCCCCAATCCCATTCAATACTTCCTCATTAGTTATGTGATCTACCAATCTAATCTTAAGCATTCTTCTGTAGCACCACATTTCAAAAGCTTCTATTCTCTTCTTGTCCAAACTATTTATTGTCCATGTTTCACTTCCATACATGGCTACACTCCATACAAATAGTTTCAAAAATGACTTCCTGACACTTAAATCTATACTCAATGTTAACAAATTTCTCTTCTTCAGAAACGCTTTCCTTGCCATTGCCGGTCTACATTTTATATCCTCTCTACTTTGACCATCATCAGTTATTTTGCTCCCCAAACAGCAAAACTACTTTACCACTTTAAGTCTCTCATTTCCTAACCTAATTCCCTCAGCATCACCCGACTTAATCCGACTACATTCCATTAAATCTCGTTTTGCTTATGTTGATGTTCATCTTATATCTTCCCTTCAAGACACTGTCCATTCCGTTGAACTGCTCTTCCAAGTCCTTTGCTGTCTCTGATAGAATTACAATGTCATCGGCAAACCTCAAAGTTTTTATTTCTTCTCCATGGATTTTAATACCTATTCCGAATTGTTCTTTTGTTTCCTTCACTGCTTGCTCAATATACAGATTGAATAACATCAGGGAGAGACTACAACCCTGTCTCACTCCCTTCCCAACCACTGTTTCCCTTTCATGTCCCTAGACCCTTATAACTGCCATCTGGTTTCTGTACAAATTGTAAATAGCCTTTCGCTCCGTGTATTTTACCACTGCCACCTTCAGAATTTGAAAGAGAGTATTCCAGTCAACATTGTCAAAAGCTTTCTCTAAGTCTACAAATGCTAGAAATGTAGGTTTGCCCTTCCTTAATCTAGCTTCTAAGATAAGTCGTAGGGTCAGTATTGCCTCACATGTTCCACCATTTCTACGGAATCCAAACTGATCTCCCCCAAGGTCGGCTTCTACTAGTTTTTCCATTCATCTGTAAAGAATTCACGTTAGTATTTTGCAGCTGTGACTTATTAAACTGATAGTTCGGTAATTTTCACATCTGTCAACACCTGCTTTCTTTGGGATTGGAATTATTATATCCTTCTCGAAGTCTGAGGGTATTTAGCCTGTTTCATACATCTTGCTCACCAGATGGTAGAGTTTTCTCAGGACTGGCTCTCCCAAGGGCATTAGTAGTTCTAATGGAATGTTGCCTACTCCGGGGGCCTGGTTTCGACTCAGGTCTTTCAGTGCTGTGTATCCAAAAGATTTCCGAAAATGAAGAATTTGAAGCCACATCCTTAAATAAATTTTGGTCTTGAGAAAAACAGTGGATACAAAATAAAATATTCCACCCAACGCCAGAGACAGAGAGCAAAACCTATCGCCAGAATGTGTCAGAAGCCATGGCTGTAATCTGAGAACTTGTGATTCGGTAATGTAAATGAAGGTTTGGAAATGACCAGCTCTGAAGGTAAAGCTGGAAATGGGTGTGAAGCACAACAAACACTATCAATTGTAAACATGTTACTGATATGAAAAGAGATTTATATCTAGAGGAAGGAGAGAATGATAAAGATAGTTTGATGCCTTTTGTATACATGGAAATATGGAGAATTATTATGGGTGCATTAGTGAATTCAGTTCTAAATCAGAAAATCTATTTTCACTACTGAATAACCCGGTTGCATTTTCTGTATTTCCCGTTAGTGGTGGTGGTGGGGGGGGGGGGGGGGGGGGGAGGGGGACTGATGACCACAGAAGTTCACTCCCATAGTGCTCAGAGCCACTTGAACCTGTTAGTGGTGTGCATCAAATCAAAGTAAACCCATTAGAGTTCAGGCACTATTAAATTTCAGAATTCAAGAAGGTGAATATAGGAAGAGTGTATTAATAGTTGGATTTCATAACATCAGTTTAGCTCTTTGATTGTGAAGAGCTTTGTCAATGCATCCAAGCTGAATAGCGGAGAGAAGAGGAAATAGTAAATATTAGTGTGATGAGGTCATTGGGGTGCTACATTTGTCAATATGAGGTTGATTTGTTTTCAATGAAAGGAAGGAACTGCAAAGTTAGATAGCTCTGAGGAAGATGCTGGGCTCCATGAGAAAGAGCATCTTCATCATTATCAGACTAGAATTCAAAACAAGATCCAAACATTAGTGGCCATGCCCAAAGCTAAACCAGATGAACAGGTAAAAGGATTAAGATGTTACACCAATATATTTTCAAAAACACCTCATGTGATCAAAGGATGCATTCATAAAGATGAAGTGAAGAATCATAAGCCATTCTGTAGCAAATTGGGCCCAATGCCATTGGCCAATAATAAAGATGATCTGTGGGGACATCATTAGGCATCTAATGAAGATGTTGAAAGAACTGTGAGACTGCGGTTGTGGAATCAGAGTGTCGATTTCTTCCATGATGGCTTCAGAAAACTTGTTCATCGTTGGCAGAAATGTATCCAATTGGCTGATTATGTGCATAAGGAAACATTGATAATTAAAGGTCATGTTCTAAGGATTATTTCTATGTTTGGTTTATTAAAATATTCCCTCCCAAACTCAGTTACCAAAGGTGGAGGCATTACTTTTCATTCAATCTTTATATACTCTAGTGTTTCTGACCAGAGGACAAATTGAAGGACTTTTTTGTGATGCCACTGCCTTCCACTGTGAGGGTCTCCAGTTTTTGGCAATATACAGTTGCTGTTCCATCATTATGAGGGAGTGAGCCATCTTGGCTGACCACCTCCAGATCCTCAGTTATATCCTGCATTAATGGTATTTATGGTATTTGTTTACAATATGCTCCGCAATTTGTTGAGCAACTAACTGCATTTAATTCTTGTACTAATGGAACTTTGTCAAACGGCCAAAGGTGAAGGAAAATGTTTTGTGTATCATTAGTTCCTTGCTACTGCAACCTGCCCTCGTTATCTTCCTTTCCTGCTGTATGAGTGTGGAAAAATAACCAGGTTTTCAGGTTCTTTTAAACATGCTCCATTAGAGCCAGAGGGTAGTATAGCAGTGTCGTCTTGGAGTACCAACTTAACTTCTCTCAGTCTTAAAGCAGATACAGAGAGCCCACCTGAAGTGAGCAATGTTCATCTACCCTCATGTAAAAGGCATGTAGTGGCAATGCTCTTCCTTCCACCTACACTGTAAGGTTTGTGGCCCACTAAGGAACAAACTGGAAGTGACACTGCTGCCTGTGAGATGGTGGGTATCTAATGCTTTCAGCAAGCTTTTAAATCTTATTAGCAAAAACCTACAATAATAAGGCTTTAGGTTTAATTTTTTTCAAGGTACTAGATATAACTGATCCATAAGAAGTGTAGGACTGTCAAATTAATTTATTTCATTTGTATCAGAGCAAACTTTTTGAGGGAACGCTACCAGTAAACTCTGCTTAGTGAGTACTGCTGTAGTTATGATGTCAGACTTTGGGATGCAGTTTCATTAATATTCAAGAGGTTCATGTCACTATATTTATTAGGAGATGGTAGCTTTTGAATTATGTGCATATTTAATACTGATTTTATTATGAAAAGGTTAGATTGCTACTTACCGTAATGAAATGAAGATTTTGAGTTGCAGACAGGCACAACAAAAAGACTGAGATGAAAGTAAGCTTTCAGCCAGAAGGACTTCTTCTAAAGGAGAAACCACTCACACACATTCACACACACATGTGACCACTGTCTCTAGCTGCTGAGGATGATGGGAGAAGAACCCTGGGTGGTAGGGGTACGGTGGGGACTGGGTTGGTGAGGGGGAGGAATAGACAGGTTTTCCCCATTCCCATTTTCAATCAAGTTCTACTTGTTAAAGACCTTGCCCCCTCTCTCATTTGCTACAGTGGATACGTGATTTCCCTATCAATTCTACCTGCCTGACTTGACCCAAAACCAATCTTGAATGCTGCCTGACACCTACCTATCACATTCAACCCGAAACCAATCTTGAACCAAGCCTTATTCAGTTCACTCCTCCATCCATCCATGACCCACACACACTGCATCCAAATCACCACACGTTAATCTTACAGAATTTCTTATCCTTGAACCTTGTCTCACCATCATTCCAAAAATAACTTAACATACAAATTAACCTTACATCTGCAGAAAGAATCACAATCCACTACATGAAAACTGATCTGCAAGAATTATCGGTCTGAGGACTCTATTAGCTGTCAGATTCATCTACCAACAATCCCAGCCAGAGTGGAACATGCCAGATATCCAGTAGGATCTCCAGTCTCTCCTAAAATCCGCAGGCCCATCCCAGATTCTCTCCCCTGACTCTCTCTGCCTGTATCTCTCTCTCTCTCTCTCTCTCTCTCTCTCTCTCTCTCTCTCTCTCTCTCTCTCACTGCCACTCGTTCCACCCCTTCTCACTCTTACCACACCCGTGCCCCTAACTTCATACTTCCTGATGTCCTACCCATGATGCCCCATTGTGGCCAGTTAGTGTGCACCACTGACAGATTATCTGCTCCTTTCGACCAATACCTTCAACCTATTACCCATAATCTACCATTCTAAATGAAAGATGTCAACAATTCCCTCCACTGACTGTCCACAGTTCCTGTTCCTTTACCGCACAGTGACTTGCTCGTTACTACTGGAGCCACGTCCTTTTACACTAAGATCCCTAATGGCCATGACCTTACCCCTACTGAACACTAACTCTCCTAATGCCCTGACACATTCCAGACTTACAACCTCCTTCCTGGTCACTATATCCTCACAACTTTGAAGGAACCACCAACAAACAAATCCATGGTATGGCAATGGGCACCCACGTGGCACCATCCAGTGCCATCCTATTCATGGGCCATATAGAGGAATTCGTATTAAACACCCAGAATCCCAAACTTCTCATCTTGTTCACATTCACTGATGAAAACTTTGTGATGTGGATTGAGGGTGAGAACACATTATCCACATTCCTACAGAACCTCAACACCTTCTTCCCCATCTGCTACACACGGTCCTTCTCAGCCCAATAATCCACATTCCTTCATGTTGACCTCCACCTCAAAGATGGCTACATTATTAGCTTTGTCCATATCAAACTTACCAACCACCTGCCATCTATTCCACAGCAAGGAGTCCCTTCCAGACATCTTAGTTACCTGTTGTTGTGCATATGTGCAGTGACAAGCAGTCCTCTTGAAATATACTGAAGGTCTCACTTCAGCCTCCACAGACCAATATCACCCTCCCAACCTTTGACACAAATAGATATCCTATGTCTTACCTCTCCAGTCAAACACCACCTCCCAAAGTCCCACCATCTGGCCACAAAAGAGCATTCCCCTTGTGACTCAGTACCACCCAGCACTGGAGCAGCTGAAACACATTCTGAGAGGGTTTTGGCTACCTCTCATTGTGCCCTGAATTGAGGAATGTCCTGCCCACTACTCTATCCACAACTCCCATTGTGGTATTACATCATCTATCAAACTTACAATATTCTCCTCCAGCCCTGCTCCCAATCCATTGTGTCTATGTCCATTACAAGGATATGAGACTGAGGCAACATCGGTCCCATACATCCTCCCATCACTGCCTACCTCAGTTCAGTCACAAGCAATATCTATCCCAACAAATGCAGGTCTTCTTGTGAAAGCAGTAACGTGATCTACAAGCCAATCATCAACCACTGTGCTGCATTCTGTGTGGGTGTGACAACCGACAAATTGTCTGCCTGCATGATTGGCCACTGACAAATGTGCTCGCATCACTCAGTTGTTGAGCACACTGTCCAACACAGCAACCTTCACTTAATGACTCCTCCATTGCTGTGCCATCTGAATCCTTACTACGAATACCAGATTTTCTGAACTGTGTATGTGGGATCTCTCCTTGCAATATATCCTATGTTCCCGTAACCCACCTGTCCACAACTTTGGTTAGTCATTTTTCTTCAACTGCCTATCCTCTCACCTGTTCCCACTCCAATAACATACAGCCTTCTATTTTTCCAGTGCAATCATGATTTTTTACTTCATTCTCTTACTTCTGCCTGCTTAATTCCCCCCTCTCACTGCCGCATAACTGCCCAACTGCACCTAACTTCACTATGCTCTCCCCAACACATCGCTGCATGCTCCTACAAGTAGGATATTACTATGAATTGTGTTTGTTTGAATGTGTGTGTGTGTTGCCTGTTTCAGAAGAAGGTCCTTCGGCTGTAAGCTTATTTGCAATGTGTGCATCTTACCATCATGTGTGAATTTAATGTAGATGCATATGAATATAGTTTCATTTCAATGTAGATTCATTTTAATCAAGATATGTAGGCAGACCTTTTCCCACATATTCCAATGATACCTTGCAGCACTATATAGATCAAATAATTTACATTTTATAAGCTACTGAGTGACAATGGACCATACAGCATAAGGCATCAAAATTCCCAGTACTAGCAGCATGACCAAATCTGGTGTTTGCTAATTTAGTAACTGGAGTCTCTATAGAAAACTATATCCTTGCACATATTACACTATGCAGCCATAATTTATATTTCAAATGCATATACAAATTCATGTGGAGGTATTGAATAGGATTGGGGAGAAGAGAAGTTTGTGGCACAACTTGACTAGAAGAAGGGATCGGTTGGTAGGACATGTTTTGAGGCATCAAGGATTCTGACCACAATCTATTGGTTATGAACTGCAGATTGAAACTGAAGAAACTGCAAAAAGGTGGGAATTTAAGGAGATGGGACCTGGATAAACTGAAAGAACCAGAGGTTGTAGAGAGTTTCAGGGAGAGCATAAGGGAACAATTGACAGGAATGGGGGAAAGAAATACAGTAGAAGAAGAATGGGTAGCTCTGAGGGATGAAGTGGAGGCAGCAGAGGATCAAGTAGGTAAAAGGATGAGGGCTAATAGAAATCCTTGGGTAACAGAAGAAATATTGAATTTAATTGATGAAAGGAGAAAATATAAAAATGCAGTAAATGAAGCAGGCAAAAAGGAATACAAACGTCTCAAAAATGAGATCGACAGGAAGTGGAAAATGGCTAAGCAGGGGTGGCTAGAGGACAAATGTAAGGATGTAGAGGCTTGTCTCACTAGAGGTAAGATAGATACTGCCTACAGGAAAATTAAAGAGACCTTTAGAGAGAAGAGAACCACTTGTATGAATATCAAGAGCTCAGATGGCAACCCAGTTCTAAACAAAGAAGGGAAGGCAGAAAGGTGGAAGGAGTATATAGAGGGTTTATACAAGGGCGATGTACTTGAGGACAATATTATGGAAATGGAAGAGGATGTAGATGAAGATGAAATGGGAGATAAGATACTGTGTGAAGAGTTTGACAGGGCACTGAAAGACCTGAGTCGAAACAAGGCCCCGGGAGTAGACAACATTCCATTAGAACTACTGATGGCCTTGGGAGAGCCAGTCATGACAAAACTCTACCATCTGGTGAGCAAGATGTATGAGACAGGCGAAATACCCACAGACTTCAAGAAGAATATAATAATTCCAAACCCAAAGAAAGCAGGTGTTGACAGATGTGAAAATTACCGAACTATCAGTTTAATAAGTCACAGCTGCAAAATACTAATGCAAATTCTTTACAGACGAATGGAAAAACGGGTAGAAGCAAAACTCGGGGAAGATCAGTTTGGATTCCGTAAAAATGTTGGAACACGTGTGGCAATACTAACCTTACAACTTATCTTAGAAGAAAGATTAAGAAAAGGCAAACCTACGTTTCTAGCATTTGTAGACTTAGAGAAAGCTTTTGACAACATTAACTGGAATACTCTCTTTCAAATTCTGAAGGTGGCAGGGGTAAAATACACGGAGCGAAAGGCTATTTACAATCTGTACAGAAACTAGATGGCAGTTATATGAGTCGAGGGGCATGAAAGGGAAGCAGTGGTTGGGAAAGGAGTGAGACAGGGTTGTAGCCTCTACCCGATGTTATTCAATCTGTATATTGAGCAAGCAGTAAAGGAAACAAAAGAAAAATTCGGAGTAGGTATTAAAATTCATGGAGAAGAAGTAAAAACTTTGAGGATCGCCGATGACATTGTAATTCTGTCAGAGACAGCAAAGGACTTGGAAGAGCAGTTGAACTGAATGGACAGTGTCTTGAAAGGAGGATATAAGATGAACATCAACAAAAGCAAAATAAGGATAATGGAATGTAGTCAAATTAAATCGGGTGATGCTGAGGGAATTAGATTAGGAAATGAGACACTTAAAGTAGTAAAGGATTTTTGCTATTTAGGGAGTAAAATAACTGATGATGGTCAAAGTAGAGAGGATATAAAATGTAGACTGGCAATGGCATGGAAATCGTTTCTGAAGAAGAGAAATTTGTTAACATCGAGTATAGATTTAAGTGTCAGGAAGTCGTTTCTGAAAGTATTTGTATGGAGTGTAGCCATGTATGGAAGTGAAACATGGACGATAACCAGTTTGGACAAGAAGAGTATAGAAGCTTTTGAAATGTGGTGCTACAGAAGAATGCTGAAGATAAGGTGGGTAGATCACGTAACTAATGAGGAGGTATTGAATAGGATTGGGGAGAAGAGAAGTTTGTGGCACAACTTGACTAGAAGAAGGGATCGGTTGGTAGGATATGTTTTGAGGCATCAAGGGATCACAAATTTAGCATTGGAGGGCAGTGTGGAAGGTAAAAATCGTAGAGGGAAACCAAGAGATGAATATACTAAGCAGATACAGAAGGATGTAGGTTGCAGTAGGTACTGGGAGATGAAGAAGCTTGAGCAGAATAGAGTAGCATGGAGAGCTGCATCAAACCAGTCTCAGGACTGAAGACCACAACAACAACAACATACGAATTCATCTTGTGATAGTGAATGAAATGGAATGTAGTCAAATTAAATCGGGTGATGCTGAGGGGATTAGATTAGGAAATGAGACACTTAAAGTAGTGAAGGATTTTTGCTATTTAGGGAGTAAAATAATTGATGATGGTCGAAGTAGAGAGGATATAAAATGTAGACTGGCAATGGCATGGAAATCATTTCTGAAGAAGAGAAATTTGTTAACATCGAGTATAGATTTAAGTGTCAGGAAGTCGTTTCTGAAAGTATTTGTATGGAGTGTAGCCATGTATGGAAGTGAAACATGGACGATAACCAGTTTGGACAAGAAGAGAATAGAAGCTTTCAAAATGTGGTGCTACAGAAGAATGCTGTAGATAAGGTGGGTAGATCACGTAACTAATGAGGAGGTATTGAATAGGATTGGTGAGAAGAGAAGTTTGTGGCACAACTTGACTAGAAGAAGGGATCGGTTGGTAGGACATGTTTTGAGGCATCAAGGGATCACAAATTTAGCATTGGAGGGCAGTGTGGAAGGTAAAAATCGTAGAGGGAGACCAAGAGATGAATACACTAAGCAGATACAGAAGGATGTAGGTTGCAGTAGGTACTGGGAGATGAAGAAGCTTGAGCAGGATAGAGTAGCATGGAGAGCTGCATCAAACCAGTCTCAGGACTGAAGACCACAACAACAACAACAACATACGAATTCATCTTTTGATAGTGAATGAAATGGAATCTGCATAGCATATGCCACTTTTGTCTTTAAATCTCCTCAGTGCATAGTCTGTGACAATATTCCTAAATAAATGAACTGTTGCATGCATCTTCCTGGAATGTCTATGAGTGTAAACATATATTACATCTTTTAACCCTCTCTTTTGCTGTGAAAAGGGACTGCTTAGGTAAGAGTACATTCTAAACTTGCAAGAAACAACTGAATGGTAAGTGTACCAGAAATTAGTTAACAAGGAATCGGTTTTGTGTTTGTAAAGCTAGGGTGATCATTCAATGTTTGCTATAAACTGAAACAAAAGTGAAAAATTTTGCTTTAATTCATACCTCGTGCTTGCACCACCTATTCCCAAATATCATCACATATTTGCAAAGCTGTTCTGTCCATGAAAAAAGTTAAGTTACTTACGGAAACAGTATTACCTTCCACAATTATAAAACTAGCAATTTCGCACTGCTTACAATATTAACTTGATGTCTGCTTGCATGCCTTTCATGTTGCATAATATCTTTTCTATGCAAATGTGTGTTGCACAACATTCATTTCTGTTGGTTTGTTCTCAGGCTGGGACTAATAGATTTATGAAATAATAATCAAACAGCATTTGATTGCTGAGAACACAGAAGTTACTCAAAACCAGATTTCAAGGTTAAAAGCCACACTCAGTGATACCAGATTCAAGAGGTAGCTATTCAAGTGCTCCAAACCTGTAAAGGATACGAAAATGGAAGACATGAAGAAAGGTAATGTTTCATTAACCCTAGAAACACCAAGATGTTTTAGGTTACATGGAGCACCAACCAAGGGCAAATTTTGCCTGTGTTACAATTAGTTGTAAATCTTGCAATTTGTTGTAATATGTATTTATTTTATGTAATTCTGTTTCCATTGAGATATTAGTTTAACAGGAAATAGCAACAACATAATTGAAATCATAATTTTTTAACACTCATAGGTTGAATATAACAACCAAGAATGGTCAAATCTTGGTCAATGAAAGTTTGTGTAAACAAGATAAGAAGGTTTGTAATTGAATACAAAGGCTGTCTAAAGTTTCTATACACTCTTTGATCTATTAACTAAATAATACAGCTTTGTTATTGAGAGAAAGTTTCAAAAACAGAAATGAAAACACTTGCTAAACTACATGTTATTGTACGTTGAAAACTCTCGGAAAACACTTTTCACTTGGAGAGAATATTTTCACTTACAGATGACATTTACCTCGTGCACACAAAACGATTGATTCTGAATTATTCTTACACAGATGGCGCCCACAGCTTTCACATGTTAACTTGGTATTTGTGATGTTGTCTCTTGCTCTCTGGTTACTTATATTCTTCAAACATAAGTGGCACCTTGCTTTCCTGGTTGGTTCTTCATTTGCTGCAATTTAGTTTACCTCTAGTTTCTTTCCTAGGATCTCTCCCATCACGCAAATAACAGGCAACTGGAGTCCTTTCAAATCCATGGCTCACTCTTCTACATATGGTTTCAAAAGTTCATAGCCTAATTCATGGAGATACCGTTTTCTGGTGTTTGGTTTCTCTTTATTCCATGTAGGTGTATTCATCCTGAACATTGTGTATCAGTTAACTGCAGCTGTATCAAGTAGGCTGTAGAACATTGACAGTGGCCGTCTTCTCGTACCCCTTTGTGTTGATTATGTCCTAACCATTTGATCTATGGCATCCACTCCTCCCTTAGTGGAATTATAGTACATGTTTACATGTGTTTTCTTTTTTTGGTGTATCAACTTCTACTCCTGCATTATGTTGTTGTGTAGACAACATCAACAGATTTTTCTTTGGTTTTTCCTTTGTGATGGAAGAGACAATTGTTACTGGCGGCTTCTTAGAAGATTAGTCTGTGAATGCGAATTTGGAGGAACACAGCTCTGTGCCTGCTGTCGTCTTCAGTTCCTGCGGTACATGTTTTCTGTTTGATTTTAGTGTCCCAACCAATGTGTTTGTAGTCTTGATAGAGAATGTTTGCCAACTCCACAGAAGTGTAGAAGCACTCAGTTGTGACACTGTAGCCTGTATTCTTTATTGGCTCCACCAGTCTCTTTACAAACTCAAGAGGATCTTGTTCACTGGCAGGCCTATTGTCTTTTCCTGCATACACTTCCATTTTTATTGTGTGTCGTTCAGTTCCACTACAAAGCATTCTGACTAATATTCCATATTTTCCAGGTTTGTCTCTGAGGAAAACTTTGAAAGGACACCGGCCTCTGAAAAGACACAACATATCATCAATTGTATTGTCAGGTCCACTTCTGAAGTACCGTCGGAATATTTCATTCAATACTTCAAATACTTCACACAGCGGCGCAAATTTGTCATGTACACGTCTTTCTGACCTGGTGCCTTTATAATCAAAGTGAAGAATTTTCAGCAGCCGATATGCTCTTGTCTTACCCATAGCTCCTCTATAAATCACTCTTCCCAATAAATTAGACCATAAATCAGATAAAGGAATATTGGTGTGCTGGTAAACTCCCATTAGAATTAAAATTCCCATCAATGCATATATTTCAGAATCGCTAATGGGAGATATGTTTTCTCTTTCAGCTTCTTCATTTGTATGGTCAAGTATTTTCTGTACTAATTCAGGAGTGAAAGTTTTTTTAAATGATTCACATATGCATGTTACTTCCCCAGCACTGGTTATTCCTTGACTTTCAAGGACTATGTTACCAAAATCCCTTTTACTATATTTCGGAGCTTCTGCAAGATACATTCTGCCAGAACTTGTAAAATATTTATTTGCAGCATTACCTGCATGGTCTGTTTCCTCCTCATTGTCCTCCACTTCTTCACTGGAGTCCTTTTCTACTTCTGTATGATCTGACTCAAAATCACTTAAATCTGATAATTCATCATCAAGTAACACTTCTGCAAGAACTTCTGCATTGTTCAAGCCTCTATAACTCATCTTACAAAATCTACTTTACAATAAAGGTGTCACTCTACTGTGACAAATTGCTAATAGTAATAATGGCAAGTCTAAAATCAACAATGAATGTGAAACTCAACAATTAGACACTCAACAAACCACTGTAAAACTAATGTTCAAGGTTGTTAACTGAATAAAAGAAAGAGAAACGTACAGTCAAATTTTGCCCATGCTTGGTGGTTGTAGGGAAGATAATAAGAATTATGGTCGCGTGGAGTATCAACCCCGGGCAAAATGTGCCCTTGGGCATAAAATTCCTATTTTGTACTTGCAATTATAAAAATTTAACCATAGAAACGTACAGTATAGTGCATTAAAAGGTAACAAACAAACAGAAAAAGACCCAAAACCTTGGAAGGATATTTGCCATGACATTTTAAAAAAATAAAAATGTATGGGCAAATTTTGGCCGTGCTTAGTGTTTCTGGGGTTAATCACCCTGCACAGAATATATCCTGTAACTAAGGCTGTGAAGGAATGATTGGCCTTGTGCCATCACCAGAGCTCATTATTCCGCTGTTCACCTCTCTCAGCTCTCAAACATAGCCTGAAGTAACTAATGTCCAGCCTGGATGTCACATCAGGTTTCAGAAGCAGCTGGTGTTGGACGTTTAGTTGGTGCCAGCATCGCAACTGCAGCCTCATCTTGCAATCCAGCACTACAGTTTCGTGGGTGATTCTTACTTTTGGCTTTTTGCTATCTGTTATGGCCACAATTAGCCATAAGATGTTCCCCATGAGTTAAAATTGGCTTTGAAAGCCTGCAGACTCCCACAGCTTCAACACAGTTTTGGAACAATGGTAAAGAATGCTATTTGTGATAGGTTAACTGTGAATACTTTAATCTGTCTGGGCATATACAACAGCAGTGCCAGTTATGTTGTATTGTGGCATTGCAAGATTCAGTGCACTGCTGCACTTCATGGCCAAAGCTTCCACAAGAATCACACATAAGGTTTAATCTTACCGTGTACCTGGTTTTACATTAATTGTGGTGATCCATCATATGTTCTGTGTTATTAGATGCAGGTTGCACATGTGTTGGAAACAGGAATAGCACTGATGCACAAAGGGATCAAATTTTTGAAGATGCAAGTAGCATGGTTATATTTTGAAGCAACTCAAGTGTGAGGACAAGTGGTGATGGTAGAGATAAAAGCCTAGATGATTATGTCTATCCCCTCTATTGATCCTGTTGCTGCTAATTTGGTACCTCCTTTTTCAGACAAATTGGCTAAGGATGTGCCAGTATTTATAAGTGACTTCAAATCTGCTGCAAACTTACAAATTGTCTGGATGAGACATCCTTGTATATGGTCAAGTTTCAGTTGACTGGTGACATGAAGCCTTATTTCATGTTCCGTGCAGGACAGAATAAGGCACAGACATTCATACAGCTTGTGAAGGGGCCTTATGAATGGCATTGCAAAGAGAACAGCACAAGATTTTTTAGAGAACAGCACAAGAAATTTTTGGGAACAGCTTAATGGATTGGAACAGAAAAGAAATGATGTGATAGAAGCATTTACGGACAGAACTCATAGGATTTTGAATCAGCCTTCAATGTTAAGGCAAAACTCAGAAGCAGGAAGAATAAATGTGCAAGAGGCTAGATGCTGCATGTGTTTTTTAAGAGGATTTCCAGGAAATAGGTCAAGGAGGACCAGTTGACAAAGGAACCGAAATCCATTTTCCTCTGAGATGAAATGTCATTGGTGTGGACATGTGGGCCATGTTAGGAAATAACTCCATCAAACTCCATATTATGAATGCAAAGTAGTGCATCATGCACAACAGTGTTGAAACTAGACAGAAGAGACCACTTTGAAACAAATGTTCATCAAATGCCAAAGGGAACTCCGCAACTGACAGATAATGTTCCCAATAAAACAGAGTATCATGAAAACATATGCAGAGGAAGAATGCTGCTTGTGGGTCACAGTAAAAGGAACACAACATAGATTTTTGGTGAAGACAGGGGCCCATGTCAGAAGCTATACTAGACATCTTAGGTAGATGCCAAAGACTACACCATATAGGACACCTGGAGGAAAGACAATGATGTGGCAGCATTGGGATCAACATGGTTCTCTTTCACTGTTGCAGTAAGAAATTTAGAGCAGCTTATGAAAATATTGCAACATTTTGGTGTTGGTTATTACACAACCCTGGACATTTTCTGGGTAGCCATAACACAAAAGTTGGTATTTTTCAGTGCAGAATTGAGCTTAATGGGATATTATCCCAGCTGGGAATGATGTGTACAAAATGAACAGCTTGTGTGTCCACTAAAGTTCAGTTTGCATGATATGATTTTGAGAGGTGTAGGAAAAAAGCATCTTGGTGACTGTGAGTATTGACCTACAAAGTTAAATGATGTGTGTTGTGGAGCTGTGGGAATATAATTACAAGATGAATACATTATAATGTTCTGTGTATTGTAGTGCAGTATATCCAAGAGAAATGGAAGGAGATTATACAGTTCTGGGGCATGTGGATAATTTTGGCTTGAAAGATGTCTCTATGCCAAAGGTTACACTGATAGCCAACTTCGACATTCTCGAGATGGATGATTTAGATATGTCAAGTGGAGATGTTTGCCCAAGGCAGACCATCAACAAATGTACATTAAATTAGATTACACATTAATTTCTGCTGTAGCCAGAGAAAGCAAAGCACCTTCAACCTTTCTAGGACTTATTAATTATTATAGTAAAATTTGTGAAGTGTTATGTTGAAATTACTGAGCAGGTATACCATTTATTAAGGAAAGGAGCAAAAATATGCAGCAGTTTACTGACTCTTGGGCTGAGATGGACAGTTTGAAACAAACATTAACAACAAATGCAGTATTGGTGTTCCCAACTTTGAAAAATAATAAATTCATCATGTTGTAGTGCCTCGAGAATTTTGGAGTAAATTCTAGACACACTCATATTTTCACTGTCTCTAACACACGTTATTTTAGAGATAAGGGTGGTAAAGTAGAACTATGTCTACTGCCCCACAATTATGTGTGGACAGGATGGACGTGTATTGGGTAGACGATCGGCACTAGCAGGTAGTCAACAAGGCCACCTGAGAAGTTACACATACCGCCTATGGAGTAAACATATCTTACTCTGTGAAATAATAATAATAATAATAATAATAATAAAAACATTCTTCGCACAAACATTTGATAGTTGCTCAAAGAAGAGGCTGTTATTGTCTCTCTCACTTACTGCCGTACAGTCAGGACAGTTATCTTGTTAAGCTTGGAGAGATTTATAAACAGTATGAGCTGAAAGATGATTGTAATAGAGTCTGTCGGTCTGGAAGGTGTCAATCTTATGAGAAATGTTTAGTGTATGAAAACAGCTACATATTATATATACTATGAAAATAAGTGTTCAAAGTAATTTCGGGTATGCTGAGAGAAGATTGGTGAAGTATCTCCGAGTAAGTTCGACAGCCAAAGGGGGAGTGTGAGTCTTGCAGATTAGTACCACACTACCACCTTAATCATTAGTAACTCCCAGAGTGTGATGTAAACTGTTTCGCTATCGGTGTATTCTCAGCTTTGATATGGATGGCAAGGAAAATGTGGAGGCATAAGCTTCGTGGCCATTCAATGAAGCGCAACAGAAGTATTCGCAACATGAGATGTTGGCCGTCACCTATGGTATTATGTACTTACTTTGTTACCCGTATGGAAGAAAATTTTAAGCTGTGACAGACCATGCTGTGCTGAAGATATTGCTGGCTCAAACTATCCTTCAAGTAGTTAAACATGAGTAATTAGAAATGTTGGAATATTAAGACTGGTGGATAAGAGCATTGCAGAGTGGCAAGAGGCATGGTCAGCTGACACTGACTGCTGAGTATTTAGGACACAATGGCAGTTTATGACACATGAAAGCTTGTTGTGCAGAATGACAACCTGTGAACCATGCATTGTTGTACCTGCAGTTTTCATAGGAAGTACTAAGGCAAGCATATGACACTGTTTTGGCTGCCCATAGAAGTGGGAGAACAACTGACTGACAAGTGAAAAATTTTGGTGGAGGACAAGGCGAGAGGATGCTCAACAACACGTTACAAACTGTATATCATGCATGCAACTTGCCAATTTCATCCACTCTTAATTGCCTTTGCAGAGATTGGTCCAAGAACATCCATTTCCTCTACTTTAAATGGATTGGACACTTCAATTGAACACTCAGAGGTAACCATTAATCTCGACGAAGATAGGTCACATTTTAGATTTTGTCACAATGGTTGCAGTAACAGATCACCATGGAATGAGCCCATGTGTTTGCCTGCTGAACAAGTGGCTACTAAAATTCAGTGTTCCTGACACAATGATAATTAAACAATTATGCCATTTGATACACATCCACAAGTTTAGGACTAAACCTTTCCAATGTCATCAGGTTGTATGTGTGTCCATCATACAATGCTACTGTAAAATATACAGGAGTATTGTGCTCTCACCCTGTACATTCAGTATTTGAGGTAGTAAAGGTCTACTTGGGGAAAATATTGATTCAGTAAATAAATTATCAAACATACTGCACTAATTTGTCACAGAAGGTAAAAAAAAAGAAAATACAAAAGAACTGAAGGATCAGGAACAGATGGAACAGCATGTCAGTACCTTGTGTCAGTATAAAGTCATACAATGCATTTTATTGATGAATCCCTATGAACCTAATAGTGTACAAACCAGTCCTGAACGCAATATCAGGGACCTTATCAGGTCACAGAGATGACAACTGTCAATGTCAACTGCCAAAGAACAACCTCCATTGAGCATGTGGGGTGTGTTAATAGGACATCTGATATTGGCCAGTAGAATGACTGTAATAATGACTCGTATACATACACTTTTGGAAAGGGGAAGAATATTTATGCAAATTCCCTTCACCCTGGTAGTGTACCTCCAGAGCCTCCATATTGGGCTGGTAGTTCTACTATATTTTTATTTTTACTGTACTTTATGGTTTTATAGACAAGATTACCATGTATTCTTGGTTCTCAAAAGGAGTACTGAAATGTCCATTGAAACTTAACTTGCCTAATGCGTGATTTATTGTGTGATAATATGTTGGTAAAGAGCTGTGGCTTATTTTTTGTTGCATGCTCTCAAGCCCGGTAAAGTTGCCCTGTTTATTTCCAGGTTCATTCACCAATCTCCCCAGCATCTCTCCAATTCCAAGTTGACATACTGTAGCAGAAAATTTCTACAGTAATTAGAATGACTGGAATTAGTAATACTGTTGTTTGAGCCTCACCTAATTATTTATCAGAGATAACCGCTCATTCATTTCTTCCTCGAATACAACTTTTGCACTTACTATTGAGTGGTAAAACATAATATTCACAATTATAAGTTTCCTTCATCTTTATTAAAGCAAGAACAATATTGGAGTCATTAACATTAGATTCTAACCCAGAGGCAATAAAAAATTCAGAGATAATGCAATGACAATGTTCACTTTCTTATATAAGGAGTAACATCTTTGGTTCCTAGACACAGCACAGTATCTGACACAGTTAATTACAGAATAGAATGTGATACTACAGAACACCTCTTCATAGGAACAGTAGTGAATGCACTATGGAATTGACCACTTGAAGCGGGAGTATTATTTGTGAGACAAAATGACACGATATTTACTTGTCACCAGTGGCAGTTGAGATTTTGGAAAGTAATAAATGAAGTACGGAAGTTACAAGAATCATTTGTGGAGTTTCAAAAAGAGGAGGAGATAGGGAGAGTGTAGACAGAAGTGCAAGGCTACACCTTACATATGAGAAGTTGGTGTGGCATGTACATCACGTAGTAAATGCGGCACCACATAAACTGATACAAAAGAAATGAAGATGGCGAATTGTAGACAGGAAGCTGCTGAAGAAAGTTTCTGGTACAGTGGGCAATGATGACATTCTGGAGGATAGGGCAAATACAACCAATAACAGACCCAAATATGGCAATGGTGGATTGGCGTAACATACATCTGACAAATCTGGAAAACAAAACATTTAATAAAATCAGGGTAGTACAGAAACTGTCTATTGATTTGGCATGACATACAGAGGATCCTTTGGAAATACTGCACTGAAATTTATCTGAGGGGTGGAAAAATTTCAGAATTGTCCCTCTTATACAACTATTTCTGTGTGTTTGAGAATGTACAAAGCTAAATTAATTGAAAACTATTTATGTTGTTGTTATCATTGTCTGAAGACTGGTTTGATGCAGCCATCTGTACTACTGTATCTATGCATCATCTCCAAATTACTACTGCAGTGTATCATGAAAACTGTGAGATGAATGGAATGGACAGTGTCTTCTGTGTTTATCTTAAATCATCCTTTAAAAACACAAGTAATGGAATGTTGGCAAATTAAATTAAGCAATGCTGTGGGATCTAGAGCCACTAAAAGTAGTAAAAGAGTTGTCATATCTGAGGAGTAAAATAACTGTAATAGGGAAAGTGGAGGGGATGTAAAATACACACTAGCAATGCAAGAAAGCATTTCTGAAGAAGAGAAATTTTTAATAGTGAATATAAATTTAAGTGTTAGCAAGTCTTTTCTGAAGCCATGCCTGGAGTGTAGCATTTTAAGGACGTGAAATGTGGGCAATTCAGACAAGAAAGCTTCAATCTAATATTCTACTCTGGTTTCTGTACAAGCTGCACACAACCTTTTGCTCCAAGTATTTTACCTCTGCTACCTTGGGAATTTCAGAAGGCGTATTCCAGTCAACATTATCAAAACTTTCATTAAATCTGAAAATACTATAAATGTGTTTCTATCTTTAACTTATCTTGTAAGACAAGTCGTAGAGTCAGTATTTTGCAACCATTACTTATGAATATTACCAAAGTATCGGTTTAATACTTGCCAGCAGTCACTTTCTTTGGAATTCAAACTGTGACATTCTTCTTTACGCCTTAGGGCATTATGTCTGCCTCACACATTTTACACAGCAGGTGGGATAGTTTTGTCATGGCTGGCTTCCTCAAGGATAATCAGTAGTTCTGATGGAATGTTGCCTATTCCAGGGACTTTGTTTCGATTCAGGTCTTTCACTGCTCTATCAAGTTATTATCACAGTACCATATCTTCCACCTCGTCATCATCTGTGTCCTCTTCCCTTTTTTATGGTATAGCCTTCAAATTCATTTCAGTGTATAGCCCCTCTATATACTGCTTGTGCCTTTCCCATCTTTGTGAATATCAAGAGCTCGGACAACGAGCCACTATTAAGCACAGTTGCATCTCCTCACTGCATAGGCCTTCTTAAATTTCCATAAGCAGTATCTATTTGTCACCCAGTTATACATATTTCTATAGACTTACCTTTGTTATGTAATTATTGCTGCCTAGTCGTCTTGCATTTTCTGTTACTTTCACTGTTTAGTCATTTTTGTTCCCTTTTGGATGCTTCATTTGCTGCATTTTTGTATTTCCTCTGTTTATCGATTAAATTCACTATCTATAGAGAAAGTTACGGATCTCCACTAGGCCTCACTCTTGTTACCTATTTGATCCTCTACTCTCTTTACTATTTTATCTCTCAAAGCCACCCATTTATATTCACATAAATTATTTCTCAACTCAACATCCCTTTTTCTCAACACACAGTAATCATACAGGTAAAATGAGATGTCATTTGTACAGTTTTTTTAACCAACTTCTGACTTTACATGCTGCCTTTGCACTAAAACTCACTATATGTAGAAAATTATAACAAAAGAGACTTAACTATCATAGGCAAATTATTGTGTTTCCTCATACCTATATTTCGTGAAGCTACATTATTAATCAGTAATAAACAACTCCCTTTTGATATTATCTCATTACAAATATCATTTTACTTTGTTTTCAAGTACTTATTAACTGAACACATAATTTTTATATCACATTGTCATAGATAATAACTGTGAGCACTACAGTACTCCATTATTTATGCCTGTCACACAAATGAATGTACTTTTCTAAATGTCAAATACATTTGTCATTGTCACATTGACTTGTGATTTACCTATTGTTTCTATAGCTTAATGTGCTTACAGTAATGGAAAATGTATTTCAAGCTACAATTGAAAAAATCCAGCTGAATTATAGCAAAAACACAAAATTTAAGAAAATTATTAGAATAAAAACTGTGTAAATATAATTAAATTAAAAAAAACTAGTATTCTATTTACCTTAAATGTAGAGATGTAGTTGAACTTTACCAAACACAAAGGGAATTTCTATGATTTCTTAATGTTAAATTTGTGATGTAGTAGAATCACAGGCAATCATTGGTAGAAACATGTGACAGTAAATTGTGGTTTCTTTGTCTCATAATGTGCATAATCTAAAGAATTTGATTCAGAAAAAAGGAGACTCATCAAAATTTCAGTAAAATTTCACCATAAACATAGAATAGCTGACATTAACAAATAACATAATAATAATACAATTTTGTTATATATAGGTACAATAAAATTGCTCAAATTATCATTTCATCCTCTATGAATTCTTCTGCCAAATAGCAGCACCTCTCCCAAAGAATCTGCTGTAGCCTCGTTAAATATGTTTTTGACTTTTAACTTGGTATTTATTGCCATCACCATATACTGTGGAGGCTGTGCATATAATTTCAACCGGTAGGTGGGTAGCATAAAATTCTTTTTATTTCTCTTTCTATGTGTATCATTAAAATGACTCACCTTCAAAAATTTTGTCTGCTGTCTAGGAAGATTACAATCTCATATATGTATATGGAGGGTACAGTTAGAATTTGTCCCCCCAGGGGGTCGACAACTCTTTTGTGGATACGTGCGTGGCGAGCACGAGACCCCGAGCTAATGTGGCCTTCCTTCCTTTCTGGGCTGCATACCTTCCCTTTCCGCATCCTTCCCCAACCCCATCTTGCCCCCCCCCCCCCCCCCCTTCACCCACTCACCTCTGGCTCTTTCCTTCCCTTTCTCCCCCTCTGGGAGTATGGTTTATGCCTACGTCCAGAGACGGATGCTCGTAAATGTACCGCATTCTTCGCCTTCTTTGCTTGTATGTCTTCATCCTTCCTTTGTCCTTCTCTTTTCCTTACCTCTTCTCTTTACCCTTTTCTCCGCTGCGGCATTTGAGACCTCTCTTCTTTCCTTTACCTTTCTCATTCTTCCTCCCTGTGCGTAACTTAAGGCCGACCCACGCATTTTTGTGCAAAGCCGGTGATGAGTTAAAGCATAATTCCCCACCCCGGGTAGACAGATAGGACACGTACGTATCCCCTGGTAATGGCCAGGCCCAGGGAGGGGTGATTACCCGAGCTGATACCTTCCAAAAGTGCCAATTGGTCCCTCCGTCCGTTTGTCGGGAGGTGTGACCTGAGGTGTGAACAGTCACCTAAGGTGGGAGTGCCCTCAGAGAGGACCCCCACAAGGGAGGAGCGCACCATCGGAGATGCTGGTAATCATGGGGGATTCTTCCGCAATGGTTTCCTCACCTTCCACTATGTCTGCTCACAAGCGTAAGTTCACTGAGTCTCAGCCACAGACAGTTCTTCCATCGTTGCCACAGATCCTTGTTGTTTCTCGGTCTGATGCAGGTCATGACTTCTCCACGGTCAACCCTTTCATTATTCAGAAAGGTGTTGACGCAATTGCAGGTCCTGTAAAGTCTTGTTCCAGATTACGAAATGGCACCTTGTTCTTAGAAACAGTCAGTGCCCTCCAGGCACAAAAATTGCTGCGTACTTCACTGCTCCACACCTTCCCTGTCCGGGTTGAACCGCACTGCACTTTAAATTCCTCGCGTGAAGTCGATTATACACGCTCCCTTGATGGGTTGTCTGACGAAGAAATTCAACACTAACTATCTGACCAGGGCATAACGGCTGTTCATAGAGTTACGAAAAGGGTTGACACGAACCCCATTCCAACCCGCACTGTCTTCTTGACATTTGACAAAGTTCAACTCCCATCGAAAATCAAAGCAGGCTATGAGACAATTTCCGTTCGCCCTTACGTCCCAAACCCAACGCGTTGCTATCGGTGTCAGCGGTTCAATCACACCAGCCAGTCCTGTTCCAATCCGGCCAAATGTGTTACGTGTGGCAAGGATGCCCATGAGGGTGCTTGTCCACCTCCATCCCCTCGCTGCATCAACTGTATGGGTGACCACGTTGCTTCCTCTCGTGACTGCCCCGTTTATAAGGACGAAAAGCTCATCCAGGAAATCAGAGTGAAGGAAAAGGTGTCGACCTTTGCTGCTCGAAAATTATTCGCCAGTCGACAGCCCACCATCCCTCAGACAGGAAAATACAGCACTGTCCTGGCTTCTCCTCGGCCAACAAAGGAGGCGGCCACGCAGACTTGCGACCTCACCTTTAGTGCCACGGTCGTCAGATCCGCCAGCGCAAAGATCGCCCATTCAACCTCACCACTTTCGCCTGCCGACTCTATGGCTCAGCCTTCATCGGGTTCTGCTAAATCTCGAGCCCACAAGTCAGACACCAAGACTTCGAAAAAAGAGCATACTCGTGAAGATTTTTTACGTACCCTAACTTCACAACCGTCAGTTCCTCCTCCATCTAAACATCATACTTACAAGAAGGCTAATAAGAAACCCAGTTCATCTCCTTCTCCGCCAAGGCATGTCTCATCTACAGCACCACCTGGTGGAAATCGCCCTCGGCCGTCTTCTGTGTCCCCGAGGCGCACTGCTGGTGGCCGATCAACCGGCAGATCGCTGGTGGCAGGAGCTGCAACCTACGGACCAGGATCGTCTGCCTTCGGCTGAATGCCATTCCATGCTATCGGTCGCAAGCTCTGAGCAGTCGTTGGGTTGACAGCAACCTTGGTCACATGCCTCCATTTTCTGTTCACCCTATGTCCATTATCCACTGGAATATCCAAGGCATTCGAGCCAATCGGGATGAATTGTCGATCCTCTTACGATCCTACTCGCCGGTCATCTTCTGTCTTCAGGAAACAAAGTTGCTTCCCCACGACCACTTTATTCTCCCTCATTTTCAGTCCGGCCGATATGATCTCCCCTCTGTTGAAGGCACTCCAGCCCATGGAAGACTCATGATTCTTCTCCATGATACTCTAAATTATCACCCAATCCACTTAAACACTTCCTTCCAAGCTGTCGCCGTCCGTCTTTCCCTTTCCAGATACACGTTCTCTCTTTGTACTGTATACATTCCATCGTCCACACCAATGGCACGAGCTGATCTACTTAATCTTCTTGGTCAGCTTCCACCCCCCTATTTGCTGGTTGGGGACTTCAGTGCCCATCACACGCTTTGGGGATCTCCACATCCTTGTCCACGTGGCTCGCTATTGCTAGACGTCTTCCACCAAACGGATCTAGTTTGCCTCAACACTGGGATCCCTACATTTTTGTCTGCCTCCACGACAAATTTATCTCATTTGGACCTTGCGGTTGGTACTGTTCCACTAGCTCGGCGCTTCAAATGGTTCGCCCATGATGATACACACTCGAGTGACCACTTTCCATGTGTTCTTAGACTGCAGCCTCAACTGCCATATATGCGCCCGCGACGCTGGAAGTTTGCCCAAGCCGATTGGACACTTTTTTTGTCTCTAGCGACGTTCGATGACCGTCACTTTCCCAGCGTCGACGATGAGGTCACACATATTAGCGACATTATTCTTACAGCTGCGGAAAGTTCAATACCACGCACCTCCGAATTGCCCCGGCGCCCCCCAATTCCTTGGTGGAACGAGGCATGCCGTGACGCAATACGTGAGCGGCGACGTGCTCTTCGCGTTTTCCGCCAGCATCCTACTTTGGCCAACTGTATCCGCTATAAGCAGTTCTGTGCGCGATGCCGTCGTGTCATCCGCGATAGCAAGAAGGCAAGCTGGAAATCCTTTATTAGCTCATTTAACACCTTCACTCCCTCCTCGTAAGTTTGGAGTTGGCTTCGATGGTTCTCAAGGCGCGCCTAGTTTCTCCCCAGTCTCTGGGCTCACTGTTGGGCATGATACATTCGTGGACCACGTCGCAATTTCTAACTCATTGGGTCAGCACTTTGCTGAGATTTCGAGCTCTTCAAAGTACCTGCCAGCGTTTCTCCCGAAGAAACGTGCAGCGGAAGTGCGACCTATTGCTTTCTCCTCTCAAAATCGCGAAAGCTACAATACTGTTTTCTCCATGCGGGAACTCCAACATGCACTCTCTTCTTCTCGCTCCTCCGCTCTAGGACCGGATGGTATCCACGTCCAAATGTTGCTGCATTTATCAACCCATAGTCTGCGTTACCTCCTTCGCCTTTATAATCGAATTTGGACTGACAGTACTTTTCCCAGACGATGGTGGGAAGCTATCGTCGTTCCTGTTCTGAAACCTGGAAAGGACAAACATCTCCCCTCTAGCTATCGCCCCATTTCTCTCACGAGTAGTGTCTGTAAGGTTTTGGAGCGTATGGTGAATTACCGTTTAGCTTGGTGGCTGGAATCCCGCAGTCTTTTAACACCTGCCCAATGCGGATTCCGAAAGCATCGCTCTGCAGTTGACCATCTTGTTGCTCTCTCCACGTATATCATGAACAATTTTCTCCGGAAACGCCAAACAGTAGCAATAATTTTTGATCTGGAGAGAGCATACAATACCTGTTGGAGGACAGGCATCCTCCGCACACTGTTCTCTTGGGGCTTTCGAGGTTGGCTGCCCCTTTTTCTTCGCGAATTTATGGCAGAGCGCACATTTAGGGTGCGGGTGAACACTACTCTCTCCCGTACTTTCTCCCAAGAAAACGGGGTACCCCAGGGCTCCGTGCTAAGTGTAGATCTGTTTGCCATTGCCATAAATCCAATTATGGATTGTCTCCTTCCTGATGTCTCTGGCTCCCTCTTTGTGGACGATTTTGCGATCTACTACAGCTCTCACCGGACCAGCCTTCTTGAACGACGTCTTCAAGGATGTCTCGATCGCCTCCACTCTTGGAGCATCGAAACCGGTTTCCGTTTTTCTCCCAGTAAGACCGTTTGTGTTAATTTTTGGCGACGTAAGGAGTTCCTTCCGCCCTCCTTACATCTAGGTCCTGTCAACCTTCCGTTTTCAGACGTAGCTAAATTCTTGGGTCTTATGTTTGACAGAAAACTGTGCTGGTCCTCCCACGTTTCCTATATTTCGGCTCGCTGTCTGCGATCTCTCAACACCCTCCGTGTCCTGAATGGTACCTCCTGGGGAGCGGACCGAGTGGTCCTTCTCTGCCTCTATGGCGCGTTAGTGCGCTCGAAATTGGATTATGGAAGCATAGTCTACTCCTCTGCTCGGCCGTCTATTCTTCGGCATCTCGACTCTATCCACCACCGTGGATTACGTTTAGTGTCTGGAGCTTTTTACACCAGCTCTGTGGAAAGCCTTTAGGCTGAGACTGCTGAACCTCCGCTGTCCAATCTGCGAGCAGTCCTTCTGAGTCGTTACGCTAGCCATCTGTCTTCCACGCCTGCTAATCCAGCCCATGACATTTTTTTCGATGCCTCCTTTGATGTAGGGTATGCAGGCCGCCCCTCCTCCCTACTACCACCGGGAGTCTGCTTCCATCAACTGCTCCATTCTCTTTCCTTCCACTTTCCTAAAGCCTTCTTGACAACTTGGGGTACAGCACCACCTTGGCTCCGTCCCCGGATCTGCCTGCTCCGTGACCTTTGTCGATTTCCCAAGGATGGTACCCCTTCACTTGCTTATCTTCGGGCATTGGCTGCTCTATGTGCACAAATGACGGACGCCACATTTATTTACACCGACGGCTCGAAAACATCGTTAGGTGTAGGGAGTTCCTATATTGTTGGCGACACCCAAAATCCCTTTCGGCTTCCCAACCAGTGTTCGGTTTATACTGCGGAGCTTTACACTGTTCTCCACGCTGTCCATTACGTCCGCCGCCATCAGTGGATACAGTACGTAATCTGCTCAGATTCTCTCAGCTCTCTCCTCAGTCTCCAAGCTCCTTACCCTGTGCACCCTCTGGTCCACCGGATTCAGGACTGTCTGCGCTTGCTCCACCTGGGGGGCGTCTCGGTGGCGTTCCTCTGGCTCTCGGGACACGTTGGTATCTGTGGAAATGAGGCGGCTGATATTGCAGCCAAGGTTGCAGTCACTCTTCTTCGGCCAGCTATCCAATCGATTCCCTTCGCTGATCTACGGAGCGTTTTATGTTGTCGTGTTGTTCATTTATGGCACGCACATTGGTCGACACTTCCCCATAATAAATTGCGAGAAATGAAAGCTCTTCCTTGTGCTTGGACGTCTTCCTCCCGCACGCGTCCTCGGGAGGAGGTAATTTTAACTAGACTCCGGATGGGGCACTGTCTTTTTAGCCATCGACATCTTTTAAGTGGCGATCCTCCCCCACTCTGTCCCCACTGCTCTCAGCTGTGGACGGTAAGACACCTTTTAATTGAGTGCCCCTATTTTACTCCGTTACGCTCCTGTCTACAGCTATCGCCTGATATATCGTCGATTTTAGCAGATGACACGCGCTCAGCCGATCGCGTTCTCAAGTTTATTAGTGCCAGTGAAATGATGTCAGTCATTTGAAGCTTTTTTTGGGGACAACCAACCCCTTTCTGTAGTGGATTTTAAGCCTGCCTTCTGCTTTTAGTTTCTCCAATTTTATGACTTTCGTTCCCATTGCTGCTGGTTTCCATTTTCGGTTTTTTACTGTTTCCTAAGTCACGGACCGGGTGCTAATGACCATAGCAGTTTTGCGACCCAAAAAAAGTTAGAAATTGTAGTTTCCAAAAGACTCTGTTTGCTGTGCAGTATATATGTACAAGACAATTTTTTTTTTTTTTTTTGCCAGTGGCATTGATACAAGCGTTCATTTCATAGTGCTGTGGAATGTGGGAAAAAAGCCGCAAATTGGCATTCATAAGAAGAAGAACAACACCAAAAATGCAACTGTAAGAAATTGTCAACGCGACCTGCCACTGATGATGCCTTGCAGAAAATAAAGGCGAAATGCATATGGCACTAAAATTGTGTTTTATTTAGTTAGTGTCAGAGGGTCCATAAATGAAAATTATCAATATACCATAATACGTCTTAGAAGGTTTTTCAACTCAGTCACAGTACATTTATGTGTTGTTATATCAAAATCTGCATTCAGATCTCCACCAATTACTATGTCATAATGCAACCATCTGGTCCCTCTTAGTACATCTAACAGCATGTCCTATTTTTCCAGAAATACATTGATGATACCCTTAGGCGACCTGTAAAGGGATACTATTACTAACGTAAAACTGTCCATAACTATACTAGTGGCTTCAAAGTTCTGTTCCTCACACAAAAAATCTAGGTCCAACTTAACAATGGAGTAGCTGAATGACTGGTTAATATGTATTGCCACACCACCTCTTATATGCAGTTTTCTACAGTAACTATTTGCTACATTATAGTTATCAAGTTTGGCAACCAGTAGTACACTCTCAGTAACCCAATGTTCACTCAGACAGAAAATATCAAATTTGTTATCTAGTCCAAAACTGTTTACAATAAATTCTTTACCTTTTAGTCCTTGAACATTCAGATAGCAAATTTTAAGATCACAATTGTTGTTTATTTTAGATTTAACGTTGTTGATCAACATATGGAATAAAACATTTTTGTTATATATCAGTTCATTGTGGAGCTTCCTCTTCCTGGCACTTGAAATTTTTATGCCCTGAGTTCTCCATATGAGCTGATTAGCCATTTGTCACATGTGATTATAATTGGAAAAGTTTCACTAAATATTTCAAGAAAGCTAATTAGGAATTTGTTAAAATTACTAATACTCAAAACACAGCTATTGTAAAGCCATTCAACCTCTTTTAACTTATTTCTAAACGGAACTGAATTTTTTCATAGAAGTTGCTTTTCATATGGCTTTTATTGGATGAAATTTCTCTGTAAATTTTTGGTATTTCAATGAATAAAGCAGGGTGGTCATAGATTATTAAATCTATGCATAATTTACAAATGTCTTCAAATACATAATTTGTTAGAATATTATTAGTACAGGCCACTGGCTGTGTGTTTACTCTAGTGGGTTGCATGAAGTTTACTCTGACGCCAAAGTTTTTTAGAAAGTCAGTTAATTTGGACACATCATAGATTTCAACTATTATATTAATATTGAAGTCAGCAGCTGTTACTATCTTTTTCCTTTTTCTGTTACTGAACGCTTCAGGCAGGTAATGATATTTCACCAGAAAAGCTTCAGTAGTAGTTTTCTCTTGTGCTCTATAAAAATAAACTAATATGACATTATGTTCTCTCAGCTCAATATAGCAGATTTCAAATATACACTCTTCATTCAAACGTTTAAAATCATTTCTTATTTCATATTTTATATCAGTGTGAGTAAGTATGCTGGAGCCTCAATGTGATTTCTCTCATCTACCAAAGCTGATGGCTAATTTAAAATATTCAACGTTTTTAAGAATTTTAATATTGTCAAATGTAGGTGGATGTTCATTGAGGCAAATAACTTTGATATTTCTACATTCTGACAGAATAATTTATAATTTGTCCACTTTACGACTTTTGTTTGAAATCTCAAAAGTCAGACCATTTATATTCAAGCGCATTATGTAGGGACAGTCTTTCCTACTTATGAACTCAAGCATACTCTTTCTGGGGTACCATTTTGGTCTTGTGATTTTTGTTACCAAATATTTTTTCTCATCCAGATCATTTCTTATAAGTTTCCCCTATTTTTCAGATTTTTTCATGTATCTGCGAACATTTTTCGAAGATTTTATATCATAACCTATTGAAATGAAGACTGTCCTACGCTAATATATATTCTTAACAACTTATTCAGATTTATAAACAGAGCTTGTCGATTGTTAGTTTTTGTTTGTATCACAGTTTATTCTCTGTATATATTGATTACTGACTGATCTTCTGTGGACACCACCACTCACCATGACTCTTGACATTTTGTAGAGGTTACTGGCAGCTTGAACTCAGTTTCTTGTTTCGCTTACAATTTCCTTTTTAGTGTTGCTTCTAAGGGAATTTATACCTATGTGGATGAAAACTTTGTAATTCTTTCGGGATGCTTCTGCTGAACAATCTTGTGGGCCATATATGTTCCTAAAGTGTTTCTTCAACTGCTGGGTCCTGATTACTGGACAAACATCTATTTTGGAATTTGGCACAACAGTGTTTCATAGCAAAGAATTTCCTATAACCAGGAATTCAATGTTTTTGCTCTGTTTCTCTTTACTGAGATGTTTTGAATTCTTTTTACTGTATGTTACACATCTCAGCTGTATTGCAAGGATCTGTACTCTCAAATTCCTTGAGGGGAGTAGTGCTCCCCACAGCCCCCTTCCATCCACCCCTTCACTTCACTCTTGCAGATGATTGTGGCATAGTGAATAACAAATTGGATTGGGTGCAAACTTTACTAAATTTCTTGGATGAAAGAATGGTTATAACTTGGTTACTACAATTGTTGGGGGACAGTTTGAGTGATACAAGAACTGAAGTAGCAATGTTACAAAAAGCAGTTCACCATGCAAATAACTGATGATTAGGTCCTGAGCTCCTACTACCACAACGGTTCCTAGCCACAAAAACTACAGCATGGCTGAACAGCTGATTTGCAGCATATAGGTGAGCTTACGGAACGAAGGTTTTTGCTATTCCACCACTTGTGAACTGATGTAATCTTGCTTCATCTGTATTTATTCCATACCTGGTGCATTTCACAGTAGTGAGTACAGATGTACACCTCCAATACTTTACAGTACATACTTTGCAGAGAAGTAAAAACCTATGTGAAAACTGGTATGGGTAAAGACACAAGAAGTGCTGCTAATATAGGAGGGAAAGGAGACCTATGTGATGATGCCAGCAGAAGAGTTACCACATTGTGAGGGAGTCAGACAGTTTGCCTTATGTAACAAATCCAGAGAATCAAAGTTGCCACTCACCATACGGCTGGGTCATGATAGGCACAACAAAAAGACTCACACAATTGTAGCTTTTGACCATTAAGGCCTTTGTGTGTGTGTGTGTGTGTGTGTATGTGTGTCTACTGCTGACACACACACACACACACACACACACACACACACACACACACACACACGCACACACGCAAATGCAACTTCCACACACATCTGCAGTCTCAAAGAACTGAAACCACACTGCGACCAGCAGCACCAGTGCATGATGGGAGTGGTGACTGGGTGGGGGTAAGGAGGAGGCTGGGGTGGGAAGGGGGAGGGATAGTATGGTGGGAGTGGTGGACAGTGATGTGTTGCAGTTTAGACAGAGGGCAGGAGAGAAGGTGCTGAGGGGGGAGGGGGTAAGTAGTGGAATGAGAGAAATAAAAATAAAGTAGCATAAAGGAGAGAAGTAAAAAGAAATTAAAAGAATGGGTGTGGTCGTGAAATGATGGTTATGTAGTGCTGGAATGGGAACAGGGAGGGGGCTGGATGGGTGAGGACAGTGACTAACAAAGGTTGAGGCCAGGAGGGTTATGGGGACATAGGATGTATTGCAGGGAAAGTTCCCAACCGCACAATTCAGAAAAGCTGGTGTTGGTGGGAAGGATCGATATGGCCCAGGCTGTGAAGCAGTCATTGAGATGAGGGGCATCTTGTTTGGAAGCATGCTCAGCAACAGGGTGGTCTACTTGTTTTATGGCCACAGTTTTTCGGTGGCCATTCATGCAGACAAACTGCTTGTTGGTTGTCAAGCCTACATAGAGTGCAGCACAGTGGTTGCAGCTTAGCTTGTAAATCACATGACTGGCTTCACAAGTAGCCCTGCCTTTGATGGGATAGGTAATGTTAGCGACCGGACTGGAGCAGGATGTGGTAGGAGGACGTATGGGACAGGTCTTGCATGTAGGTCTACTACAGGGGAATGAACCATGAGGTAAGGGAATGGTAGCAGGGTTTGTGTAAGTATATTGTGTAGGTGGATGGTGTAATATCATGGTAGGAGGGGTGGGAAGGATAGTGGGTAGGACATTTCTCATTTCAGGGAACAATGAGAGACAATCGAAACCCTGGCGGAGAATATAATTCAACTGCTCATACCCCTGTAATACACCTAGATGCAAGATCTGTCCCATTCATCCTCCTACCACCACCTACTCTAGTCCGGTCACTAACTTTACCTATCACATCAAAGCAGGGCTACCTGTGAAACCAGTCATGTGATCTACAAGCTAAGCTGCAACCACTCTGCTGCATTCTATGTAGGCATGACAACCAACAAGCTGTCTGTCTGCATGAATGGCCACTGACAAACTGTGGCCAAAAAACAAGTGGACCACCCTGTTGCTGAACACACTACCAAACATGATATCCCTTATCTCAAAGACTTCTTCACAGCCTGTGCCATGTGGATCCTTCCCACCAACACCAGCTTTTCTGAACTGTGCAGGTGGGAACTTTCCCTGCAATACATCCTATTTTCCAGTAACCCTCCTGGCCTCAACCTTCATTAGTCACTGTCCTCACCCATCCAGCCCCCTCCCTGTTCCCATTCCAGCACTACACACCCGTCATTTCACTGCCACACCCAGTCTTTTAATTTCTTTTTATTTCTCTCCTTTACACTACTTAGCCCCTCTCCCCCTCTGCACCTTCTCTCCTGTCCTCCGTCTTAACTGCAACACATCAGTCTGCCACTCCCACCACACTATCCCTCCCCCTCTCCACCCCAGCCTCCCCCTTACACCCACCCAGTCACCACTCCCATCATGCACTGGTTCTGCTGCTTGCAGTGTGGTTTCAGTTCTCTGAGGCTGGAGACGTGTATGCAAGTTGTGTTTGCGTGAGTGTGTGTGTGTGTGTGTGTGTGTGTGTGTGTGTGTGTGTGTGTGTGTGTGTGTGTGTGTGTGTACTGCTGACAAAGGCCTTAATGTCCGAAAGCTATAATTGTGTGAATCTCTTTGTTGTCCCTACCACAACTCAGCATCTCTGCTATATGGTGGGTAGCTACTGTCCTTCTCTGGTATTGTTACATTCCAACCTGGATTTTCCATTGTTAGAAGTTTGCCTCATGTGGATGATTCAGACTAAGACACAATCATGTTATGTATAACAGTTCCTGGGCAAGGCAGAAGCAGCTGAATAATTGAGAGAAGTGTTGTAGCCACACTCTTATTTTCAGAACATGGGCATTCATTTAGTTTAGTACCACTGTTTCCTTAGAAAATATTAAGTAAATCTTTACAAGCAATGAAAGCCAAGGAGCATGACCAGAATGAATTTACAAGATATCAGATTGCTAATTAATGGTAGAAGCAGTTACATAGTGGGCAAGGCATACTGCCTCCCAGCTACCATCATGGAGCAGCTCACATAATGTGACATATTCTATGTTGTATTGGCCATAAAAGGCCATACATATGTTACCAACCCATTACCTAACCTTCCGAAATAAGACCCTAAACCCAGACGTACATTCTTTAAATGAATTCAAAGCACAAAAAAATCCTTCAGTAGATAGAACAACATTACAAAAGAGAACTCCACGTCATCATGACTATAAGTGTACAGACTTAGAGTGCCATATTAGTGTTGCTTGGCTTATGGCAGGTGCAGTCTGCACAAAATACAAGGCCTGTACACCCTTCAAACTGCTGGTACGTAACATACTTGCTGACTGGTTTATCAGTAAAAGTAAGAATTATGTAAATTAGATTTAGAATAATAGGCTACCTCTGATATGAGAAGAAGTAAGCAAACTTGTGAACTCTAGACTGCTTTGGAATGGCACATGAAAAATTAGTTTAAAGGAGAAACATTTATATATAAAATGTGGAATTATGGTACTGACGACACACACTCACAAATTACTGTGTTGAGTGGATGACCCTTTCTTCAGTTTCTGCTATTGCAGCGTACTGCCATTTCAATTTTTGACTCTTATCACAGCCTGATGTCTATGTAACTGATGTCTCCCCACTGGTTAGGCATTGTTTTGGTTGGCAGGAGAGCCAACACCGTGTTACTAGAGGAGGCCGAAAGGCACGTGTTTTAGCTCACGCAGGCTGGCGTGAGGTCTGGCACAGAACAAGGAAATTAGAATTTAGAAAAACGGACGTAGCAGGTGGAATACTTAACTTTAATCCATTAATGAAGAACGTCAGTCTTGACGGTACATGATTCAATATCAATAGTAACTGATAATGGCGCCTTGCTAGGTCGTAGCAAATGACGTAGCTGAAGGCTACGCTAACTATCGTCTCGGCAAATGAGGGCGTATTTTGTCAGTGAACAATTGCTAGCAAAGTCGGCTGTACAACTGGGGCGAGTGCTAGGAAGTCTCTCTAGACCTGCCGTGTGGTGGCGCTTGGTCTGCAATCATTGATAGTGGCAACACGCGGGTCCGACGTATACTAACAGACCTCGGCCGATTTAAAGGCTACCACCTAGCAAGTGTGGTGTCTGGCGGTGACACCACAGGCATCAGCTGTGACAAGGATGTAGTTATGTAAACCCCATTAATAAACTTTCTGTACAGATGGTTCTGAATGGAGCAGATCCAAAGGGGTGTCAAGGGGGTCATGTACCATCAACCAAAACATAATTTTTGTAAAAGCTTTTATAATACCTTAAAGTTTTCTGAGCTAAGCTTTCTCAACTGCAGCGTGTGAATGAATTCATCCCTGTAACCTTGTCCTTATGGACCATGAGGCCAATGTTGCCAAGTGGTGCATGGCAAACTAATTTGTAGTCAGCACTACAAAGGGTTGTAAGTGTCATGTAGATACGGCCCTTATTGCTCATAGTAGAGAAGTACAGACTGTGTGCAGTGGAGCTGCAAAAATAATGGCCAGCAAATGATTTGCCTTATTCATAGATGTTCTTGCTTTTTGAAAAGTAAATTGGGTCGTGTCCACAATTTTTGGTAACCTACAAGCAGGTAAAAAGATGTGGGAACTTTATCACAGACAAGCTGTATCAAACAGAGGAGACAGCAGTGCACTAGAAGAATTTCTGAAGAGATGTTTATACTGAAATTTGTTTCAAACAAATTGAAAAACTTGACTGTGATGGCATTATTTCCGAAATAGACTGAGCTATTCTGAGGAGTACAAAGATGGTGCTAACAAGAGTCATAAAAAGAAAACATCCTTCCAGGCACTACAATCTACAGTGATTTCTCACTGTGATTTTGAGTCATACTTTTAAATCATTCATTGTTCACTTATATGACCTGGAACAAAGTGATATTCGCAGACCCATTTCAAAGGCATCTGGTCGGCAATAAGAAGATTGCTGCATGGTGATACACAGCATTCAAAAATTTTTGATAATACACAGACCACATCTGCAGTAATATAATAATGATAAAACTTGTGTTAAATCATTTAGTATGGGTTAATGTGGAGAAACTGAGTTTTTGCTGAACATTACAGGTTCAAACAATATCTACTATGGTACAGGATGCTATGTTAAAACACATCATTTATCTCTCCCACCATCAAAACTAAAAAATTTTTGTTATTTGCCCTAAAAATCAGCTGTTCCACCATCCTGCTCATGGCAGGTGTTAGCAATGAACAGTTAAAGGTAACTTTGTGGATGTCACTATAATTTTTTTCAAAAAAAGGTTAAGAAAATCCACACTTTCCTTATGTGTAACTGAAGAGTGACAGCAGGTTACAGACATACCACACAACCTACTAATACTTCACCTGGCCAATAAAGGTGAAAGAATGAACCTACTCTAAGAAATTTGAATCTAATCACACAAATGTGTATCCTCAAATGACATTTTGTTGGATAAATCTGGTCATTTAGAATGTTTCCATGAAACTTCCATAATTTACTTATACAATCACAGCCCAAATACTGGTAATGAATAAAATACCATATATTCCATCAAATCAGTTTTCCTGTCTTTATTTATTATAAACATCACTCCAGCAGGCCATATATTTTACCTACAATTTTTAAGTTTAATTTAAAAATTAAAAATATTTAATATATAAGCCTAAAGACAGCAGCAGTAATTTCAGTATTTATTAGGAAGGTGTACTTAGTTTACACCAAAAAATTATATCTACTGTCACTTGTATCAGTTGTCAACATGGCAAATGCTCCTGTGTTTATGCATCATACAAATAAAATGTGTTGCGCCATACTTTTAATGGAGAAATTAGGAGCAACAGTATACAGAACAGAAAGTAAGTGCATCTAAAGAGTAATAAACTGTTGACATACTGCTCTCGAAATATAATAGATAAACAAATTTGTTATTTTGAATGGGGCAGCTGCAGTACCCAAATTGAAGTCAATTTCTGTAATGATGTGCCAACTGATGAGATAAGTATGTATTACACAAGCTGAAGATGGGTTAAATTCTAAAATGTATGTTGGTACAAATAAAATGTCATACAAAGTGGCTGCTTACTACATTGTTTAAAGCAGTAAAGAAATTTGTTTAGTTTAAGATTACACATTATGTTCATTGTTTTCAACACTGATCTCTGAAATTTTTCTAACTAAAGAAAGAACTGGAATGATAGAGGAGCAGGTGCATAAGATCTGTGCCCTTCAGATGCAGTTGAAAAATGCACAGGAGGAGCTAGATTGGATGAGGAGGGAGAAGGGGGTTGGGGAATGGGAGCTGGCTGTTGGCAAAAGATCTGCTAGGAGAAGGAGATCTTCAGATAGTTTTACTATTGGTGTATGTAATAGATATAACCAACTGTCAGAGTCTAGTGGAGAGGAATCTGTAGTAGCTGTAGATGTAGGAAGTATGCAGCAGGCCTCAACAGTTACGGTGGCTAGGACAGTTGCAAAGTCTAAGTGAAAGAAGAAGGTTCTGCTGTTAGGTAGTTCTCATGGTAGAGGTGTAGGCCAGCAGTTGCAGGAAGTGTTGGGGAGTGAGTATCAGGTCACCAGCATTGTGAAGCCTAGTGCAGGATTGGCTCAGGTGACTGTCAACATAGGGGGGTTATGTAGGGATTTTACTAAAGAGGATCAGGTATGACTGTGGGTGGGGCTCATAATAGTATTGATAGGGATGGGGAGTATGACATAGGTGGTGACCTGGAAAAGATAGCCACTCAGACTGGTAACACGAATGTGCATTTCGTGGAACTGTTTCAGTGTCACAATTGGCCTCATCTTAATACAGCCGTCAAGCGTAATAACATGAGACTTGGGGGTGTGCTGATGACAGAAGGCATGAGTCACATTTCAGTGGTGTCGGTGGAGTCTATCAGCAGGACAGGTTTCACTAGACATGGCCTGCATCTCAACAGGTATGGAAAGGGGAGGTTGGCAAAGCTTATAGGTGACAGCATAGCTGGGGGTGGTGGGATCACTCATGGGAAAATTCCTGTATTAGTGGGTGTTAGAGCTGCACATTTTTTTTGACTGAAGTCAGCTGATAGGTATTCCTGCTTAAGGGAAGTCTCTCTAACAAAGAAACCGCTTTCGACAAAGCTTAGGTATCTGAGTAATGAGGGAATTAGTATATTTCATCAAAATATACAAGGTATTAGAGATAAAGCTAGTGAACTGCTCATAGATGTTGACTCTGAAATTATTGGTATATCTGAACACTTCTTAAATAAGGAGATAATTCAGAGACTTCCTTTACCAGGATACAGGTTGGCTGGCAGCTTTTCTAGGAGCTCTTTGCAGTCTGGGGGGTAGCCATGTATGTGAAAAAAGGTATCCCATTTGAGTCAATTGATGTTTCAAAGCACTGCACTGAAAAGGGGTTTGAATGTTGTGCAGGTGTGGTTAAATTTAGTGGAGTTAAACTTCTAACTGTTGTTATTTAAAGATTCCCAGATTCTGATTTCACAAGATTTTTGCTAAAGCTAGACGAGGTTCTTGCTTCACTTTATAGGAAATACAAAAAATTAGTAATATGTGGTGACCTCAATATTAATTGTATAAATGATGCTGGTAGACCTCCTTAATTCATATAATCTTATGCAAACCATATTCTTTCCAACGAGATTAAATGGGAACAGTAGAACAACCATAGACAACATTTTTGTTCATTCCTCATTACAAGAATGGCATTCTGTTAGCAAAAAAGTGAATGGCCTTTCAGATCATGAGGCACAAGTTTCAACTCTAAAAGATTTTTGTGCTGCAACACATGTTAAATATAGTTATCAACTTTTTAGGAAAGCTGATCCAGTTGCTGTAGAGACCTTTGTAAACCTTATCAAGGAACAAGAGTGGCAAGATGTTTATAGTGCTGATACAGAAGACAATAAATATAATGCTTTTCTCAAGACATTTCTCGTGCTCTTTGAAAGTTGCTTTCCATTAGAACGTTCAAAACAGGGTACTAGCACAAACAGGCAGCCTGGGTGGCTGACTAGAGGGATAAGAATATCCTGTAGAACAAAGTGGCAATTATATCAAAGCATTAGAAACAATCAAAATGTAAATGCAGCAGCCCATTACAAACAGTATTGTAAGGTGCTTAAAAAAGTTATTAGGAAGGCAAAAAGTATTTGGTATGCAGATAGAATACCTAAGACTCAGTATAAAATTAAAACCATATGGTCAATCGTAAAGGAAGTGGCTGGTCTGCAGAAACAGATCGAGGATATAGAATCAGTGCATAGTGGGAATGTCCGTGTCACTGATAAGTCGCATATATGTACAGTATTTAATAATCACTTTCTAACAATAGCAAATGAACTAAATAGAAACCTGGTCCCAACAGGGAATCATATAGCGCTCGTAGAAAAAAGAGTTATGAGTCTGTTACCTGAAATGCTCCTCCATGATACTGACAAGAGGGAGATTGAGTTAATAATTAAATCACTAAAGACCAAGAACACTCATGGATATCACGGGGTATCTAGCAGAATACTGAAGTATTGTTCTATGTTTGTTAGCCCAGTACTTAGCCGCATCTGTAACTTTCCCTTTAGGAGTGGTCGGTTTGCTGACCAATTAAAGTACTCAATAGTGAAGCCACTTTATAAAAAGGGAGACAGGGATAATGTTGACAATTATAGACCTATTTCTATGCTATTGGTGTTTGCTAAAGTTATCGAGAAGGTTGTATATACAAGGTTAATGGAGCATTTAAATTCACATAATTTGCTGTCAAATGTACAGTTTGGTTTTAGAAATGGTTTAAGAACTGTAAATGCTATATTCTCTCTTCTCTGTGAGGTTTTGGACGGATTAAATAAAAGGTTGGAAACACTAGGTGTTTTCTTTGATTTAACGAAGGCTTTTGACTGTGTTGACCACAAAATATTACTGCAGAAGTTGGACCATTATGGAGTAAGGGGAGTAGCTTACAATTGGTTCAACGCTTACTTTAAGAACAGAAAGCAGAAGGTAATTCTCTGCAATATTGAGAGTGGTAGTGATGTTCAGTCCCAATGGGGCACTGTTAAGTGGGGCGTTCCCCAAGTGTTGGTGCTGGGGCCGCTGCTGTTTCTTATTTATATAAATTATAAATGATATGCCTTCTAGTACTACAGGTGACTCAAAAATATTTCTGTTAGCTGGTGACACCAGCTTGGTAGTGAAGGATCTTGTGTGTAATATTGAAACATTATCAAATAATGTAGTTCATGAAATAAGTTCGTGGCTTGTGGAAAATAATTTGATGCTAAATCACAGTAAGACTCAGTTTTTTACAGTTTCTAATGCACAATTCAAGAAGAACTGATATTTTGATCAGACAGAATGGGCATATTATAAGCAAGATGGAACAGTTCAAGTTCCTAGGCATTCAGATAGATAGTAAGCTGTTTTGGAAAGCCCATGTTCAGGATCATGTTCAGAAACTAAATGCTACCTTATTTACCATTAGAACAGTATCTGAAATAAGTGACAGTTCAACATGAAAAGTAATCTACTTCACATATTTTCATACGCTTATGTCATATGGTATTATTTTTTGGGGTAATTCTTCTGATTCGAAAAGGGTATTTTTGGCTCAAAAACGGGCTGTTCGAGCTATATGTGGTGTATGTGCGAGAACCTCTTGTTGACTCCTATTCAATAGTCTGGGAATTCTGACATTGCCCTCACAGTATATATTTTCTTTAATGTCATTTGTTGTTAGCAATATTAGCTTATTCCCAAGAGTTTGCAGATTTCACTCAGTTACTACTAGGCAGAAATCAAATCTGCATGTGGAATGCACTTCCTTGACCCTTGTGCAGAAAGGTGTGCACTATTCAGCTGCATCCATTTTCAATAAGCTACCACAAGAATTCAAAAATCTTAGCAGTAGCCCAAGCGCTTTTAAGTCCAAACTGAAGAGTTTCCTCATGGCTCACTCCTTCTATTCTGTCTAGGAGCTCCTGGAAGAGCTGAAAAATTAAGCAAATTCCACTGTTACATTGTTGATTTACTTTATTTAAACTTAGGAATTGTCACCTGAATATGTTTCTTGTACTTCATTTTATCTGTTTCTACGATCATGTTATAATTTCATGTACTGACTTGTTCCATGACCATGGAGATTTCTCCTTAATTTGGTCCCATGGAACAATAAATAAATAAAAAAATAAATATATGCTAGAAGGCCTATGATACATCCAGAAGACAATATCTTCAGGCTATCCAGTGAAGACAACTTCTGAGAAATGTTCCAAGTAGACTGATACCCGAACACATAAATATGCACTGTGAGCTGTTTTCAATATTCTGAACAAAATGGCTACTTATGTTCTCAGTAGTAGTAGTAGTAGTAGTAGTAGTACGCCTCTCATCTAAGTGACGTAGTACTTTATGAGTACAGATTTCAAATTTTCTGAATGACAGCAGTGACAGGCCAGTGGTACTTGCAAGTTATAAAAATGTATCTACATCTACATCTACATTATTACTCTGCAATTCACATTTAAGTGCTTGTCAGAGGGTACATTGAACCACAATCATACTATCTCCCTCCCATTCCACTCCCGAACTGCGCGCGGGAAAAACAAACACCTAAACCTTTCTGTTCAAGCTCTGATTTCTCTTATTTTATCTTGATGATCATTCCTACCTATGCAGGTTGGGCTCAACAAAATATTTTCGCATTCGGAAGTGAAAATTGGTGACTGAAATTTCCTAAATAGATCTCGCCGCGCCGAAAAACGTCTTTGCTTTAATGACTTCCATCCCAACTCGCATATCATATCTGCCACACTCTCTCCCCAATAACGTGATAATACAAAATGAGCTGCCCTTTTTTGCACCCTTTCGATGTCCTCCGTCAACCCCACCTGGTAAGGATCCCACACTGCACAGCCATATTCTAACAGAGGATGACCGAGTGTAGTGTAAGCTGTCTCTTTAGTGGACTTGTTGCATCTTCTAAGTGTCCTTCCAATGAAACTCAACCTTTGGCTCGGCTTCCCCACAATATTATCTATGTGGTCTTTCCAACTGAAGTTATTCGTAATTTTTACACCCAGGTACTTAGTTGAATTGACAGCCTTGAGAATTTTACTGTTCATTGAGTAATCGAATTCCAACAGATTTCTTTTGGAACTTATGTGGATCACCTCACACTTTTCGTAATTTAGTGTCAACTGCCACCTGTCACATCATACAGCAATCTTTTCTAAATCACTTTGCAACTGATACTGCTCTTCGGATGACCTTACTAGATGGTAAATTACAGCATCATCTGCGAACAACCTAAGAGAACTGCTCAGATTGTCACCCAGGTCATTTATATAGATCAGGAACAGTAGAGGTCCCAGGACGCTTCCCTGTGGAACACCTGATATCAGTTCAGTTTTACTCGATGATTTGCCGTCTATTACTGCGAACTGTGACCTTCCTGACAGGAAATCACGAAACCAGTCACACAACTGAGATGATACCCCATAGGCCCGCAGCTTGATTAGAAGTTGCTTGTGAGGTACGGTGTCAAAGGCTTTACGGAAATCTAGAAATACAGAAT
The DNA here is from genome assembly GCF_023864345.2 of Schistocerca serialis cubense. Lineage (NCBI taxonomy): Eukaryota > Metazoa > Arthropoda > Insecta > Orthoptera > Acrididae > Schistocerca > Schistocerca serialis. The sequence continues at coordinate 809,651,583 of NC_064642.1, forward strand.
CAACTTTATATCCCCTGTCGATAGCGGCCATTACTTCGTGCGAATAAAGAGCTAGCTGGGTTGCACAAGAATGATGTTTTCTGAAACCATGCTGATTACATATCAATAGATTGTTCCCTTTGAGGTGATTCATAATGTCTGAATTTAGTATATGCTCCAAAACCCTACTGCAAACCGAAGTCAATGATATAGGTCTGTAGTTCGATAGATTACTCCTACTACCCTTCTTAAACACTGGTGCAACCTGTGCAATTTTCCAATCTGCAGGTACAGATCTATCGGTGAGAGAGCAGTTGTATATGATTGCTGAGTGTGGAGCTATTGTACAGCATAATCTGAAAGGAATCTAATCGGTATACAATCTGGACCTGAAGACTTGCCCGTATCAAGCGATTTGAGTTGCTTCGCAACGCCTAAGGTATCTACTTCTAAGAAACTCATGCTAGCTGCTGTTCGTGTTTAAAATTCTGGAATATTCCATTGATCTTGCCTGCTGAAGGAATTTTGGAAAAATTCGTTCAGTTACTCTGCTTTAGCCATCGGCACTGCGCAGCGAAGGTACTGACTGCGTCTTGCCGCTTGTGTCCTTTACATACAACCAGTATTTCTTCGGATTTTCTACCAAATTTCGAGACAATGTTTCATTGTGGAACCTATTAAAGGCATCTCGCATTGAAGTCCATGCCAAATTTCGCGCGTCTGTAAATTTTAGCCAATCTTCGGGATTTCATGTTGTTCTGAACTTCGCATGCTTTTTCCGTTGCCTCAGCAACAGCGACCTGTTTTGTGTACCATGGGGGATCAGTTCCATCTCTTACCAATTTATTAGGTATGAGTTTCTCAATTGCTGTTGCTACTATATCTTTGAATTTGAGCCACATCTCATCTACATATGCATAGTCAGTTCGGAAGGAATGGAGATTGTCTCTTAGGAAGGCTTTTAGTGACACTTTATCTGCTTTTTTAAATAAAATTATTTTGCATTTGTTTCTTGTGGATTTGGAAGAAACGGTATTGAGCCTAGCTATAACGACCTTGTGATCACTAATCCCTGTATCAGTCATGATTCTCTCTATTAGCTCTGGATTGTTTGTAGCTAAGAGGTCAAGTGTGTTTTAGCAACCATTTACAATTTGCATGGGTTCGTGGACTAAATGCTCGAAATAATTTTCGGAGAAAGCATTTAGGACAATCTCGGAAGATGTTTTCTGCCTACCACCGGTTTTGAACAAGTATTTTTGCCAACATATCGAGGGAAGGTTGAAGTAACTGTATGAGTGGGGTATTTATTTGATACGAGACTCAAATTTTCTCTGAACTGTTCAGCAACTATATCATCGGAGTCTGGGGGTCGGTAGAAGGAACCAATTATTAACTTACTTCCACTGTTAAGTGTAACCTCCACCCATACCAATTTGCACGGAGTATCTACTTCGACTTCACTACAAGATAAACCACTACTGACAGACACAATCACTCCACCACCAATTCTGCCTAATCTATCTTTCCCGAACACTGTCTGTGACTTTGTAAAAATTTCTGCAGAACTTATTTCAGGCTTTAGCCAGCTTTCTGTGCCTATAACAATTTCAGCTTCTGTGCTTTCTATTAGCACTTGAAACTCTGGGACTTTCCCAGCACAACTACAACAATTTACAACTACAATTCCAACTGTTCCTTGATCCAAGCACGTCCTGTATTTTCCATGCACCCTTTGAGATTGCAGCCCACCCCGTACTTTCCCCGAGGCCTTCTAACCTAAAAAACCGCCCAGTCCATGCCACACAGCCTCTGCTACCCATGTAGCCGCCAGCTGAGTGTAGTGAACTCCTAACCTATTCAGCGGAACCCAAAACCCCACCACCCTATGGCGCAAGTCAAGGAATCTGGAGCCAACACGGTCACAAAACTGTCTGAACCTCTGATTCAGACCCTCCACCCGGCTCTGCACCAAAGGTCCACAGTCGGTTCTGTCAACGATGCTGCAGATGGTGAGCTCTGCCTTCATCTCATAAGCAAGACTGGCAGCCTTCACCAAATCAGATAGCAACTGGAATCCAGAGAGAATTTCCTCAGATCCAAAGCGACACACATCATTAGTGCCGACATGTGCCACCAACTGCAGCTGGCTGCACCCTGTGCTCTTCATGGCATCTGGAAGGACCCTTTCAACATCAGGAATGACTCCACCTGGAATGCACATGGAGTGCACACTGGATTTCTTCCCCTCCTTAGCCGCCATATTCCTAAGGGGCCCCATTACGGGCCTGACATTGGAGCTCCCAACTACTAACAAGCCCACCCTCTGCGATTCCCAAGGACTTGAAGGCTGAGAATCATCCTCTGAAACAGGGCAGGCTGCTGCATCTGGCTCAGCCAGAGACAGCACCTGAAACCTGTTTGTCAGACGCACTGGGGAGGCTTTCTGATCAGCCTCCATGGACGTCTTTCGCTGCCTGCCATGCCTTGGAACGACCTCCCAATCAACCACAGGCGAGGGCTTAGCCCCACTGCGGGCAGCAACCGGGGCAACAACAGCGGCAGACCGATCTGGGGACAGACGGGATGAGGTTGACATCCCCGTGATACCCAAGTCCGGCTTCCCACAGTGGTGCCCTTTGGCAACAGCCTCAAGCTGCACAACCGAAGTCAGCGCTGCCTGCAGATGTGAGTGAAGGGATGCCAACTCAGCCCTCATCCGAACACAGCAACCACAGTCCCTGTCCATTCTAATCGCTGTTGAACAACAGTTACTGAAACACGAGTCAATGCCTAGATAACACAAGGGAAACACGCAAAGAATTGGCACAGCAGGAACTGGAAAATCATTTTCTACTGCCGAGTTGATAAAAGAATGCATTAATGATGCTGCAGATTTTCTGCGTCCACTGAATACAAATTGGTTTGGAATAATCAGTCCTTCTTGGCAGACTGTACATCAATTACCTGCAATTAATAAGTAAATTGCAGGACATCACTGCATTTTCCATCACACTTGATGGGTCCACAGGCTTTTGAGGTAGTTTGCAAGTAGTAATTTATGCCCAAGATGAAAATGCTGATCTGATATAACTGAGAATGTTTTGGACTTAATATTTTTAAAATAACATACAAACAGTGACTAAACCTACACCATATTTCCTTCTTTGGACAACTTGGTGTACAGCACTACATTCAAATTTTGAATTGTAGACTTTAGTATTACTTCAGTATGACTTTCACATTGAAGTATTTGTTAAAATGTCTGCTGAAGAAAAGGTAAATACTTGTAAAGTAAAATGTATTTTGTGATGAATACCCAAATGTTCAAATTATGAAGCTTGTGGCTATGTCAAAAACCATAAGTGATCTTCTGACTTGGTTAGCGTGGTGCATCTAGCACACATTTCTGCTAGAACATTGATAAAATAATTTTTTTTCCTTACTTTGCTTTGATTTCCCACTAAAAGTAACTGGTTTTACCCATCCTGATCCACCTCCACATGAAATTCTAAAAGATTGTGAAGCAACAGTAACTTTTGGAATTGAGATTTGATGCCTCTGATACATATTTATTTTTCCTGCAGTTGCTACGGACACTTTTATAGATGTTCCTCTTAACATGGTTGTGTTTTGCATACTCTTGTGTTACATTCATTCTGCACATGTTAATAAATGCATTTATGTCCACTTTCAAACCATAACTGCATGATTATTTCAAGTTCAATAAAAACAGGTTACGTGCCCAGAAGAAGGAGTTAAACATGAAACCACTGTTCCCTACACTCCAGAACAAAATGGTGTTGCAGAAAGGTACAATAGAACAAACATGGAAAATGCTCGATGTATGTTATTTGAAGCAAAATTACCTACACATTTTTGGGGGGAAGCAGTCTCCACCACAGTTTAACACTGACAAAAGCTCTGAACAATATAACGCCCGAGGAAGCTTTCTCAGCAAAGAAACCTGACCTCCACCATCTAAGATTATTTGGCAGTAAGGCATTTGTCCACATATCAAAAACCATTAGTTGCAAATGGGACAAGAAATGTGTTCAGATCATACTCGTTGGATACTGTGAAGATGGCAAGGCATACCAGTTGTTCCATCTGGTTCAACAAAGAATCATTAAATACAGAAATGTGATATTTAAAGAAGAAATAATTCAAGAGAATAATAACAAGCCAGGAACATGTGATCATTTGCTGGAACCAAATCAGATATTTATTCCATTCACAAATAAGTAGGAGAACATTACAACTCAAGATGACTCAACAGACAACAGATCAGATAATAGCATTTCAGAAGAAACAGGCTCAGTCGAAATAGAAGGAGAATCTGAACTGCCTCAACAACAAGTGCTCAGAAGATCTTCCAGAATACCCATACCGAAGAAGATGGATGATTATGTGACCTATCGTACTAAAGAAGATTCACAAGAATCAGAGCCACCAACTTTGGAAGAAGCTTTGCACTCCAAGAGTTCAGAGAAATGGTTTCAAGCAATAGAAGAAGAACTGAAGTCACATGTGGGAAATAAATCTTGGGAATCAGCTATCTTGCCTCAAGGCAGAATAGCAATTGATGCTAGGCAGTTCTTTAAGATAAAAAGAGACTTACAAGGACATAAAGCTCGACTTGTAGTTAAGGGATGTTCACAAGTTAAAGTGTTAGACTATGAAGAAACATACTCACCAGTGATAAGACAGAAATCACTCAGATATTTGTTTAGTCTAGCTGCTAAATACGACTTGGACATTAATCATTGTGATGTGGTGACAGCTTTACTGCAAGGCGATTTGAAAGAAGAAATTAATGTTAAAATTCCCACTGTTGGCTACGTGACAAAAACAGTGTAATATGAAGACCCAAGAAAGCAGTGTATGGACTTAACCAGGGAAGTCGCTGTTGGAATATCAAACTGGACAAAGTTCTACTAAGTTTAAATTTCAGCCATTCCACAGCTGATCCATGTGTTTATCACAGAAACCAAGGAAGTGATCTTTTAATTGCAGCTGTTTATGTAGATGACATGCTGATATTTTGTAACAATATGCAACAGAAAATTGCATTTAAAGAACAACTAAAGGAACAACTTAAACGAAAGGACCTTGGAGAAGTATCCAATTGTCTAGGGATGACTCAAAATAACACTTACAAAATAAACACAGTATACATTCTATACGAGACAAAATGCTTATTCCCGACCCCCCACTATTGAATCAGAAATAGTACAAATAGTACACCATCTGAAAACAAAACAAAAAATTGAGGGATTAGATGGTGTGAAAGTTCCTGGCAGATTAAAACTGTGTGCCGGACCGAGACTCGAACTCGGGACCTTTGCCTTTTGCGGGCAAGCGCTCTACCAACTGAGCTATCCAAGCATGACTCACGCCCCATCCTCACAGCTTTAATTCTGCCAGTACCTTGTCTCCTACCTTCCAAACTTCACAGAAGCTCTCCTGTGAACCTTGCAGAACTAGCACTCCTGGAAGAAAGGATATTGTGGAGACATGGCTTAGCCACAGCCTGGGGGATGTTTCTAGAATGAAATTTTCACTCTACAGTGGAGTGTGCACTGATATGAAACTTCCTGGCAGATTAAAACTGTGTGCCGGACCGAGACTTGAACTCAGGACCTTTGGCTTTCACGGGCAGTCGCTCTACCGACTGAGCTACCCAAGCACGACTCAAGTTTCATATCAGCACACACTCTGCTGTAGAGTGAAAATTTCATTCTAGAAACATCCCCCAGGCTGTGGCTAAGCCATGTCTCCGCAATATCCTTTCTTCCAGGAGTGCTAGTTCTGCAAGGTTCACAGGAGAGCTTCTGTGAAGTTTGGAAGGTAGGAGACGAGGTACTGGTGGAATTAAAGCTGAGAGGACGGGGTGTGAGTCGTGCTTGGGTAGCTCAGTCGGTAGAGCGCTTGCCCGTGAAAGGCAAAGGTCCCGAGTTCGAGTCTTGGTCCGGCACACAGTTTTAATCTGCCAGGAAGTTTCATATCAGCGCACACTCTGCTGTAGAGTGAAAATTTCATTCTAGATTAGATGGTATATCCACTAAACTAATTAAATGCTGTTTACAGTGGGTAGTAAAGTCATTAGCCCATGACAAGAGATCATAAGCTTGGACTTTTATGGTTGGATCAGACTCATTATATAAATCAGATTTTATGAGAGTATAACATGGAAGACTGTAATCCAGTATCCACTCCGTTTTTCGGCTCATTTGATGATTTAATACTTGGTTATTGTCAAGCAGACAGAGACGGACATAACATGAAGTCCAACATAAAGAAGCCATACATAGCTTAATGTATGCACAACTAGGTACTAGACCAGATCTAGCATACACAATTAGAGTTGTGATTTGGTTTAATAATAATCCTGGAATATCGCACTGGCAAGCTGTAAATAGAATTCTAAGGTATCTAAAGCGAACTAAAGACTTCAAGCTACAATTTTCCAAAGAAGATCATGACATCACAGATTACACTGATGCCAACTGGGCTGGGGACATAGGGGATAGAAAATCAACCATTGCTTTTTTATTTATGTAACAAGGTGCAGCAATTTCATGGAATAGTATAAAAACAACCAACAGTAGTTCTCTCGATGACAGAAACAGAATATATGGCTTTAACTTCTGCATGTCAGGAAGCACTTTGGCTGCAACATCTGCAAAGAGAGATATCCCCTTTCCCAAAAGAGGGCAAATAAGATTGTTTTGTGACAACAAAGGTGCAGTTGATCTGGCAAAGACAAGTGGATACAAAGGTCACACTAAACACTTTGACATCAGGTATATTTTCATCAGGGAAAAGATAGATACAGGAGAAATCACAGTGGAGCAAATTTCCACAAATAGAATCCTTGCAGATATGATGACAAAGCCACTGCCAAGATCCAGACGTCATCAACTAACATAAGAATTTGGACTCCGAGAAAGAAGTAGTGAGAGACATTGCTTCTAGTGGGGGTGTTGGAATTTAGAATCAATGCCTCTGATACATATTTATCTTTGTTGCAGCTGCTACGGATGCTTTTATAGACGTTCCTATTAACATGGTTGTGTTTTTCATTCAATTGTGTTACATTCGTTCTGTGCATGTTAATAAAAGCATATACGTTCACTTTCAAACTGTAACCATGTGATTATTTCTAGTTCAATAGCAACAGAAACAAAAGGTCCCAAATGTGTTAATATAGGAGGAGGAAATGATGGATACAAGAACAAAAGTGTAAATTCAACCAGGGCTCTAAGACAATCTTTAGGAAAACTTGTACGTTCCGATATGTTGGAAGCATTCCATACAGGTACGATCTGACAGAAGCTTCAAGTGTAAACTGGGAAATCATCAACACAAACAGAAAAGTCAGGAAGACATGTAGCAGTTTCTATAATGTTACATTTATTGAAGCAACAAGTTCAGTGAGGGAACATTTCACAGAGATTTGCCTGCACAGAAACAACTATGGTAAGCAAATTCTGTGCAAAAATATATTAGACCAGTATAGGGTTCTAGTTGAATTATCCAGCAACATAGGAAGCCAGAAAAAATATTTAAAAAGTTTAGGCAGACTGCCATTACATTGATATTGCATGTCCATTAGCAAGTAGGGAAATAAAAATTGGGTCACAGTAGATGTTAAAAGGAAGAGGTGAAAAGCATGTATGAAAATTGTTAGTTAAGGCCATCACTGTCATAACATAGATGCATATCAATTTGTATGTAGGGAAATAAAAATTGAGTGACAGTAGAGGTAAAAAGGAAGAGGGAAGAGGTGAAAAGTATGTATGAAAATTGTTGGTTAAGGCCAAGCCAAGAAAATAGGGATGCATGTAGGGAAAAGAAAAAAACATACACCAACCTGATAAAAGATACAAAATCAAAATATTATGAAAATGTGATAGCAACCTCAACAATAAATAATAAAGGAAGAAATGAAAGGTGTAGTCATGGGAAATGCTGAAAACATAATGCTTGAGTTAAATGGCAGGTAACTCAGGGATGCACAAAAGTCCGCAATACTTTAAACAGACATTATGTTTAAATTGGGGACAAATTAATGACTCAAAATAATACTTCCAAAATAAACACAATAAACATTCCATATGAGACAAATGCTTATTCCTGACTCCCACTAATGAATCAGAAATAGTACAAATATTACACCATCTGAAAACAAAAAAAACATTGAGGGACTAGATGGTATATCCACTAAACTAATTAAATGCTGTTTATGGTGGGTGTAAAGTCATTAGGCTGTCTAATAAACTTACCTATAGAAAAAGGAATATCTCCAATGTGACTGAAAAAGAGTAAGGTAATCCCTATACATAAAGGAGGCTGCACAAACAACTGAGGAAATTACAGACCTATCACTATTACACCCGGATTATCTAAAATACTAGAAACCATAATAGAAGACAGAATATTAAATTTTGTACAAACATGCAGTATTCTTAATGATGAACAACATGGATTCAAAAAGGGCAAATCTATCAAAACAGCAGTACCTGAATTCGTAACACCTGTAACTAAAGCATTTGGTGACTAGAAAAAAGTCTGCAGTATGTTCCTGGACCTATATAAAGCATCTGATTGTGTACACAATGACAACCTATTAGAAAAGCTACATTGTTATGGTATAAGGGGGAAAGCAGTAGACATCCTTAAATCACTTCTGGAAAATAGAAAGCAATGTGTAGAAATAAAGCAAAAAATAAAAAATAAAATTACAAGTGTCTTTTGAAATTTTGAAATTGTGAAATAGGGAATTCCTCAAGAGCCCATCCTTGGTCCGCTACTTTTCATTCTGTATGTCAATGATATGACCAAATCAGAACCTGATAGTTTAGTCATGTATGCAGGTGACATTCAATTGTTATTACCAGTTCTAAACCAGATGACCTGCAAGAGAAGGCTTCACTAATAATGAAAAGTGGAAACAATTATTTCAGGGAAAACAGTCTCTTTATAAATGGAAACAAAACAACATGTATGCAGATACATGCAAACAAAAAACATACTTTGGACATCACTGCCAGGTTTGTCTACAACTAAAAGAGACAGACAGAATAAATTTCTAGTTGTAACAGTGAATAGGTATATGACATAGTGAGTCACATAAATAACATTTGCAGCAAAGTAAGTTCAAGCATAATTCTGATGAGAAAAATGCCAAAGTTGGTAAATATATAAACTCTTCAAGCAATGTACTATGGACTACTCCATTTGCACCTCAAATATGGCATCCTGGTTTCAAGAATTGGTGCAAATGTGCACACACAAAGGGTATTAAGATTACAAAAGAGAGCAGTATGGTGCATTGCAAAAGTATCACCTAGAGAATCCTGCAGAAATAAATTCAGGGAGCTAAAATTTTTAACAGTAGCATCAGTATAAACTGTGTGTTTATAATTAAAGCTAAACTCTCAAAACGGTGTAGAAATAACATCACTGGTGAGGATGATATCAAATTGCAATTGAATATTATCAAAGGAGGAAAAAACATATGGCACAAAAAAAAAAGTGTGAAAATTGATCAATAAATGGTGTTGTATGTACCAGAATACGTAAATGAAAACACGTGTTGTGTGCATGACCCACTGAAGGTATAAACATGCTGGGTAGATTCGCATCTTTGACATTCACTGTGACTATCTCAATGCAGGATCATGCTCTGCTTGTAAAGCTGTATTACAAGAATGATGACTGTGCACATGTTGCTCTGCAGTAGTTCTGGACACTGAAGGGTTTGAAAAAAGGCGTTGGACAGATGACTGCCGTGGGTGTGGAGAAAATTACTTGGAAATTCGAAAAGACAGGTTCTTTTGGTGTGCAACCTGGTAGAGGGAGAAAATGAATTGATTTGACATCAATGGAAGCAGTGGCCACAGCAATGCAAGAGATGACTGGTGGTGAACAAATATTCAGTGTATGGAGAATTTGCTGGCTACTGGACATACCCATGAGCACGGTGCATAAAATTCTATGAAACATCCTTCTTTGGTGTCCATTCAAAATTACCCATGTGCACGAGTTGCTTCCTGTTGACCTGCCAGTAAAAGAGACCTTTGTCCACTTCCATGCAAGCAAGAAATTCTAGGACAAAGATTGGCCGTGAAAGATTTTGTGGACAGCCAAAGACCACTTCAATCTGACAGGATGTGTCAATACACAGAATTGTCAAATATGGGCAATGGAAAATCCACAGGCATATCAACCAATAATACTTCACCCTGAAAAGGTAACTGTGTGGTGGTGGTTTATGGTATCATTTATCATAGGGCCATATTTTTTTTGAAGAGACAGGTGCTTTCAGTCCTGTTAGCTGTACTGTCACTGGTAAGTGTTATGAGTCTCTTTCGCACAGGACTGCTACGGTCGCAGGTTCGAATCCTGCCTCAGGCATGGGAGTGTGTGATGTCCTTAGGTTAGTTAGGTTTAAGTAGTTCTAAGTTCTAGGGGACTTATGACCTAAGATGTTGAGTCCCATAGTGCTCAGAGCCATTTGAACCATTTGAATCTTTCGCACAACCATGTCATTCCAGCTTCCCAACAGTGTGGATGTGTGGATGGGATCATTTTTATGCAAGATTTTGCACCTCCACACATTGCAAATTCAGTTAAGCAGCTGCTGAAACACCATTTCGGAAATACTAGAATTAACAGCTGCCATTTCCCTATCACATGATCTTAATCTTTACAATCAGAGCACTGAATACAACATCTTTCAGATAGCCCCACAGCCAAAAGTCACAAACTTAGCTGCATTGAAGGTACATATTGTGCAACACATTCTGAATGTGACTCCAGAAACACTTCGATCAGTTGTGGAACATGCTGTTTCTTGATTTCAACTTGTTGCAGAAACTGGTGGACAGCATATTGAACATGTTTTGTGCCAGCCACGTGGATATTAATAATCGATTTGACTTTCACTGATGCTTTTTATGCAGTTTTTGGCCTTAGGATAATTAAAAACCTATTTTTTCCATTGGATGTTATATGACATTGCAGTGGTGGATGGGCTTACACAACTAACAGCATCATATCTGTACACCCATGCACACTGAGAAGTACAGTTTGTTTAATGTCAGATGTACACTTTAGGCATTGTTGTATGATGCATTTGTCATTTGCAGTAGACCAATATTAAATTATGATGCTTACAGTGCCATCTATTGCCACATTTTATAAGTATTTATTTTTCCTCTCCCATATGTTTTTCCCCTTCTCCAATGATATTCCATTGCAATTTGCTGTCATTCTGACTAGTGGTGTTATTTCTACAGTGGCGTGAAAGTTTAACTATAATAACCCTCTATATATGAAACAATTATCTACTTAAAAACTAAATGTACTACATTGCTAAACGGAGAATATCAGGAACATAATACAAGAATAAAAATGACTATCATATAGAAGGAAGTAGGCTAAAATTAACAGACAAAGAACCGGTAAATTCTGGATGCATACTGCACAACAGTTTACCACAGTGTATGAAGATGACAGAAAGTTTCTCTCTTTTTAAAAGAAAATGAAAAAGCCATCTAATCAGTATTTGCCCTTAAAGTGGAAAGGAATACCTTGAAATAAAAAATTAAATAGTGTGTCAGTATACGTTGCAAATGGAAACTGCAACAAATCTAAAACAGAATCGCTTCAAGTATATCTGATGTACGAAATTATATTTTGTGACAAAACACCGCTGCTGCTTATCTCTCCTCTTTGTCTTTTTTTCTTGGAGTGCTGGGTGAAGAAAGACTTACAGAAAAATGAACTATATTATCATTGGTGCCTTCTATAATGTACTTTTAATGATATTTTTTGTGAAAATTATATAAAATATATGTATATTTACTATCTTTTTGTAATTAGCAAATATAGGTTAGAGTCATACACAAATTGATCTATACCACTGTATTTTTTCACTGTGTATAAGTGGGCTTTATGTAAACATGAAGTATCCAATATCATTGTATGAAATGATCCACAGATAGATAAGCAACATAAAGAACATGAAATAACTTCAACCAAGTGAGTGAACAACATACTTAAGTTGTTATGAGCTTTTACAAAATGTGTCATTTCTTTCTTTGAACTTCTTAGTGATTGTTATGGAGTTGTGTGTTGGATTTCGCATGTGGGTCTGAGTCTTGTGAAAGTTGTTTGAATTGTGAAAAGTGGAGAAAGATCTAATGTTTGTGAAACTCAGAGCAAACAATGTATCACAATCAGGAAGTCTCAATAACTGATGTGTGATCAACAGTGACATTTGCATTCAATAGGCTGGGAGCAGTGCCTCCTCTCATTGAAAGCAACAGAAATCATGGTGTAGTTCATCACTACATTATTCATTTGAATGTCATCAGTTTGTTCACTGAGTGCAGAGAGAAAGATCAGATTCCACCTGTCCCCCTTGACCCATGGCATATTGTGTGAGGTCATGAGTTTATAATGATCAGGATTTAAGTGGCCTGTTGTACGTTTTCTGTGGATGTCTTAGATTACAAACATCATAGTTACAGCAGTTACTATGCTCTTTATTCCAAATATGTTGTGACTTATGAGGGTGTTGCCAGGATGGAACCTGAGAGCACAGCTTAAATTCTTGCTAGGAAAACTATATAGTAGAAGTGATATTTATATTCCTGTTCTCACAAATATTTGCCTGTTTCCTTCTGCATCTGGCATGACATGCGAGGATAAGGTTAGCCTGAAATTTAATATCACAATTTAAATTGTTGCATGTGGAACAGTTAGTGATTATAGGTATAATGTTTCTTACAATTATTTGACTGTTTATGTAAGGGCTAGGTAGGCCAGCTACTTAGTGCACAACTTAAATAGTTGCGAGTGAAACAAGTAGTGATCTCATTTATAACTTTGGTTCTTACAAATATTGGTCTGCTTTTTTCAAATGTGCGGTCATGGAGGTGTGGCATATTTGAAATGGATTGTTTTCTAATGAGCATGTTGTCATTAGTAATGATTGACACTTTTGACAGATGTGGTTGTGTTGGGAATATTGTATGGTAATGATTCAGTTTAATTGGATTCAGTCTTCGGTTTTTGTTTGTTTTTGGTACTTGAGCTGTTAATTTTTGTTTGCAGTTTGTTGGTATCATAACTGAATGTTTGTGTTTGTAATTTGCTTTGGAGTTCTGTTGAATATTTTGTTGTTTGCAGTATTTGTTTTCAGTTAGTTTCATTTCTTCAAAAATTACTCGTGCATTTTATTTCTGAATCAAATTAATTTGTAAAGAGACTTAAACAGACAAATTTCCAATAAGTCTATCTACCTTTCCTATAAATATATCTACCTTTCATCTTGGATAATTATCTCCACAGTTATTTACATAAAACAAATAGTATTTGATAACGCCCTCCTTTCCTTTACATGTAACATTCTTCTGTATGAATTGGTTTCCAATTTATTTACACTGGAAAAAAATTGTTTCTCATTCTTACATAAAGTCTATGTTGATATTGCCCTTGTGAATTTGTGACTTCTTAAACAGCTCAAATTTGAAAAAAGAAAGAAAAACATTTCCTGAGAATTTCAGTTCTGGGGAGCAAGATTTTATCATAAGTTCCTGATAATTATCAATGAGCAGGGAGAGATGAAGTATTTCACAATGACTTTTCTCTTACCTCTTAGCTGAGAACAATGCAGTTTATAAACATTGTTAATTCATCTGGAATAATGCTCATGTAATTAAGATGTTTTCAAATTACAAGTATTTTAAAATTTGAGATTTATAAAACTCAAGAAATTAAAATGTCAGGGAATTGTGTGTTTTCAAACTACCATTGAAATTTAATGCCATTTCTGAAATTACTCGAGATTTCTCTGATTTTCCAGGTAAAATGTAATTCCTTTAGAATTCCAGATTTTCAAAAGGGACTGCCACATTAAATCTCATGGATAATAAGCAATTAACAACACAGGGATTTTAAATTTGCCAGAAACATTTGTCACAGTTAAACATGAAACCCTGCTTAGAAAGACTGAAAGACCCCATATGGAACAGTGCTCAAATATGTGGATCCACTTATTCCTGAAATACATTGAACAAGTGATTTGACTGGGGTACAGCTACCTCTACATACATACATACTCAAAAAGCCACTGTATGGGGCATGTTGTAGGTATCTTACACCACTCTTAACCATTCCCTCTCCTGTTTCACTCACAAGTGGAGTGTGGGGAAAAAAGGAATATCTATATGCCTCCATACGAGACCTAATCTTTCTTATTTTTTCTTTGTGCTCCTTACATGAAATGTACATTGGTAGTAGTAGAATCAGTCTACAGTCAGCATCATGAAGCATCTATACCTCAGTCATGTGTTGATTAAACCTACTAGTAACAAATCTAGCAGCATGCTTCTGGATGGTTTTGATGTCTTCATTTAGTCTGAGCTGGTTGGGATTCAAAACAGTCTAGAGGTATTTAAGAATGGATCAGAGAAGTACTCTATATGTGGTCTCCTTTAGAGATGAACTACAGTTACTTGTTATTCTTCCAGCAAACATTTACCTTGTTTACTAGTGTACTTACGTGTTCATTCCATTTCATGTTGAATTGCAACATTAAGCCTAGATATTTAATTGATGTGTATTATGTGGCAAGAGACAGCTTTCACTACTGTAACAGTGCACCATCCAAAACCAATAAATTTGAGGAATTTGTACTACCAAAATTATAATGTGAAATTAGGCAAGTATAACTATACTTGTGTCCAAACAAAACCAATAGTTTGCACAACAACCTGACACCAGCCAGTGGCTGGAGGGCACACGGACTGCAAGCTCCAAGGCTGCCGTCTCCTCATCAGATCCTACCACTACAGCAGGTAAGCCCTCTTGTGTTCCAGTACTCTAAAGTAGTTGAAGAGAGAAAGAGAAAGAGAGAGAGAGAGAGAGAGAGAGAGAGAGAGAGAGAGAGAGAGAGAATCTTGGGAGAATCCACCTCATGATATCAGGGGAGCCACATCCTTCATCTCATCAGACTCAGAACCAATTTTGTCAATGTTCTTCCATTCCAAACAAAGGAAGAGGAACCAAAAATTGGTCATCAATAGAGGAAGCTAAAACAGCAGTTAGCAATGATGGATGCCATAATGAACAACATGACTCAAGACATTAAAATGTGCCTCCCATGAGTATGATCCTTTTTGGAGACAAAATATTTGTCATACAATTTGAGAGATCAGGAAAAACTTGCAGGAACAATACTGCAACTGTTTTCTGTTCAAACTCTTCCTACCTCACTATGAAGTTTCAAGTGTTTTGGAATTACAGTTTTAATATGCACACTAGCACTTGGGTAGAACAGTGTGCTTACTCACTGGCTCTCTTGTGCCCCTCTGGTCACAACCTTTAGGTTGATGCACAGGACCTTGGATGGGGAATTCACTACCATTATCCAGACTCTTGCTTGCAAGTGTCCCATCTCCTGTCATGTCTTCCTTTCAGCCTACTGGTCACAACCAATGTAAGCTCATATCAAACAATATCATGCTCAGAAATTACAAACAATCAGATTTTTTAGAAGTCTTTCCCATTTCCTTGGATACATGGTTCAAAAGAAATGATAATTTCTGACAATTCAAGTAGTCACACAGAACTGATTATCATATATTTGACAAAGTTACTTGTAAGGCTAATGCACATGGTACTACCAAACTATTGGTTCAAGTGGCTCTGAGCACAAGGTCCCCTGGACTTAGAACTACTTAAACTTAACTAACCTAACACACATCCATGCCTGAGGCAGGATTCGGACCTGTGACTGTAGCAGTCACCTGGGTCCGGACTGAAGCACCTAGAATCGCTCGGCCACAGTGGCCAGCTAGCAAACTATTGCAAGGACATTATTCAAGCATTTCAAAGCCTTCTACAAGAATCGGATTTTGTTAACTTTGCTTCCTGGCTGAATATTGACTAGGTATTGAGGATACTCAAATGTCTGGCTTCAGCCATACTGACCAAATATAACAGAATCTCATTCAGTTATGAAATTTTCCATCAGATTGCCAGGGACTAGTGTTTTTGTACCCCACAAGGCATAATAATAATTATGGAAGATCAGTTTAGTATAAATAGCCATGACTAGGGGAGATCAGTGGCATACAAAGGTTTAAACATTGTTAACCCTTGACTGCTATGGATAGCATCTCTAACCACTACAGTTTTTTGACACACCCCTGTGACATGAAGCAAACTCTTCTGTGTACCTTCCTATTCGACAGCAAGCTACATGTGCCATAAATCAGGCATTGTTGTTACAATTAATGTCATATTTTTG
This sequence comes from Schistocerca serialis cubense, assembly GCF_023864345.2. Lineage (NCBI taxonomy): Eukaryota > Metazoa > Arthropoda > Insecta > Orthoptera > Acrididae > Schistocerca > Schistocerca serialis. Next base: position 809,667,889 of record NC_064642.1, read on the forward strand.
GGTGTTGGGATGTCTCAAAGACATACCACAGTGTTTGTGTGTCATGTTTATGTCGAACATTACCATTTCTCCTGAAGAGGAAGGCTAGACCTCCTATACAATGTTTTCTATGCAAGATAGATGTGAGTGTTCAAGAACGCATCTGTGAATTCTCAGATGAAAACGTTGATAACAATGATAATGACCTTGACTGCAATTATTTAGTGATCACTACACTGATTCGGAGAAGGAAACTGAAAGTGAAGAAGATGTGATAGATGACAACAATGGAGAAGCATCTTCTTCAGTAAGAACAGAAAGATGCTTTTGATGGAGAAAACTAACATAAGAACAGGGCAACTCAAAACTGTCTTTTAGCTGCCTCGACTGCAACTGATTCTGCAAAGTCTCAGAGTAAACTTGCTGTTTTGGAAACATGAGCCTCAGATACAAAAATACTCTTTTGAAAAACGAACAAGGACAACAAAAGCTGATGTTTTTCAAAGTGGAAAACAAGGTATCTATGTCAACAGTGCAGTGATCTGATTTGGTTGCAGAATTGTAAGAGGGTCTGCGTGGAATGCATGCAAGCTGAAAGTGAATAAAATTTGCTTCAGGACCACAGAAGAATACATAAAGTAATTACTTTCTCCTTGATTTTCAAATTAAAAATTTGGCAAAATTTCTCCCTTGACAGAATTATAGAGTGGAATAACCAGTCTAAGGCCGAAATGATGATTGAATTTGGAATCAACTTTGAGTTTACTAATTTGTCTTAACTAAAACATGTTTCACCATGCACTTATGTTGCAAATATCTAATACTCTCTGCCTGATAATAATCTGTGAGTGAGTAGAGAGGTAAATATGTGCTGTTATTTTAGTAATACACAAAATAAAAATAAATTGCAAATTTTGCTGTGTTTTGGTTTTCAAAATGTTTCAATTTCTTTAACAATGTTGTATTTAAAATTCCCATAAAGTCTTTTCCCAAGAAGTGTAACAAACAACAGGAAGCCATGAAATCATAAATTCACCAAAAAAGTGGTTTTATACATAAAAAAATGAAAAGGCCATCTGACAGACCCCTGCACAGCAGTCATGTTCCTCTCAACATCCATAGTAGCTAAGGGTTAATGTTATCGGCAAACCTATGAAATAATTCTATGGAAGAAAGTCCCTCACCAGAATGATGAGTCAAGTGGTAACTGATTCAAGAGAGAGGGTAGAGGAGAGCAGATTTAGCAGTGCTGGTTTTGTACATCTTGCAGTTATATGGGGATTGTTGTCTGAAGTAAATCAGGCCTTGGTGGTTCACCTTGTCATTATTTTTGTTGATGAAGTCTTTCCCTCTCACATTCTTGATAATGAGTATCCTGTGAGACTGTTTAGTGTCTACAAGAAAGAGGGTGTCTTGCCAAACCAGTCACAACCAGTAATGGAAGTTAAGAGAAGTATTGTGGGGGAGGAGAAAAGTTTGAATGCAATACTTTGAACTACATGTGGCAATGACATAAGTATGCAGCCAGTTTTGTCACTGTTGTGCTTCTTATCACACACACAATCTTAAGGGTAAATTATTTGAGTGAACAACAAGCAGTATACAATTTCAGTGGTGGTAAAGTACAGCTGACAGCAAATGGTACCCTGTGTTGTTAAAGAACCTGCACCAAACCCGTATTTGCACTGAAGACAACAAGAACAAGATATGAAAATTGTATTTTGAGACAAGATATTATAACCAATCAATGAGCAGTCCTGATTGACACTTTGTTGCAGATTATAGGCGACACGTGCAGATTCCAAGTGAGCAAGGAAAGTGCCTCCACGTGTGCATTTTACTTACATGCTACATAGAAGAAAGTAAAATGCCGGCGCTCCCTGGAAACGTTGCCCAATGGGACAACGGCCAAACCTTCCACCACCGGAAACCAATGCAATCAAAAGCCAAAAACAAAAACAGGTCCTCTTCAGGGCCAACCCTGACGATCGTCAGCCTGAACGTCGAGTGAATCACCAAGAATGAGGAGGATGTAATATCGCAACTATGCCGATCAGAAAAGTGAGACGTACTGTGCCTGCAGGAAACGCATAGAGATGAAACAGCAAACAGATCCAATATCAAAGGAATGTGCTTGGCAGTAAAAGCACCTCCCAGAAGGAATGGGAGCGCAATATTTACCAGACCTGAGATGCTGCTCTCTTCCACGAGTAAGACAACCACCAACACCATTGAAGTGTTAGCGATAGAGAGTGGATCATTTACAATATGCTCCGTATATAAACCCCCCCGGCCAGAACTTACACACTTCAACGCCAGAAAGCTTCAACAACCAAAGGACACACTTCGTTGTGGGCGACTCTAACAGCCACAGCACCACCTGGGGCTACGACGAGACAGACGCCAATGGTCAGCTGCTAGAACAATGGGCTGAGGCAAATAACCTCTCACTTCTCCACGACCCCAAGCTCCCCTGCCCCTTCAACAGCAAAATTTGGAAGCGAGGTTACAATCCCGATATTTGCTTTGTCAGCCGGAACATCTACGACACCTGCTGCAAAAGAGTATATGATGCAATCCCAAAGACACAACATTGACCTATTGGAATCCAAGTCTACTCAACAATCAAAACAACCAAAATACCTCTCCGTAGCAGATTCAACTTTAAAAAGGCTAGGTGGTCAGAATATTCCCAAGTGCTGGATGAGGAATTAGCCAGTCTGACCCCAACACCAAATAATTACCTTACCTCTGTTGAGACATTGCGAAAGGTATCTAGACAATATATTCCTAGGCGTTGCAGACAACACTATATCCCAGGGCTCTCAAATGCCTCAAAGGACATCCTGGAGAAGTATCAAGTATTGTTCGCGGAAGACCCATTTAGTGACGAAACCATCACCTGTGGCACAGCTTTAATGTCAGCCCTCAGCGAGGCACGCGAGAAGAAGTGGATAACAACCCTAGAAAGAATGGATATGTCCCACAGTAGCAAAATAGCCTGATGGTGACCCAAGGCTAAGCAAGGCCCCGGCCAACGTAACTCCAAACCAGGTGGCCAACCAACTCCTTCTAAACGGCTAGTTCAACTCCAAACGTCAGAAAACCAAAATCACATGCCTACTGCCAATGGAAAACACCAACTTCCAGAAACCATTTAGCATGAGAGAGTTGAACAATGGCATAAATACCATGAAGAATGGGAAAGCTGCTGGGTTTGATGATATTTGCATGGAAAAGATTAAAAACTTCGGCCTTGGCACCAGGGACTAGATACTTGGACTTTTTAATGTGTGCCATGAAACCTTTCAAATCCCGAAACTGTTGAGGAAGTCAAAAGTGGTGGCTCTCCTTAAACCCAGGAAGGACCCAGAGTGTCCGAAGAGTTATCGATCCATAAACCTTCTCTGCCATCTGTTTAAGCTCTATGAAAGATTGATACTCAACAGAATAGAGAAGATCATTGACTTGAAGCTAATTCCACACCAAGCAGGTTTTAGACCTGGAAAGTCCTGTACCAGTCAAATTCTAGCATTGACGGAACATATCGAGGATGGGTTTGACATTAAACTAATCACCGGGCTGGCACTAGTCGACCTAAGTTCCGCCTATGATACAGTACATCACTGGACACTACTGCATAAAATCTACGAGACCCTGAAAGACTACCACCTATTCAAGATAATCGAATCCCTGCTCCAAAATAGACAGTTCTTCGTAATGCTTGAGGGGAAAAGAGTCGATGGTGGAATCAGAAAAATGGGCCCGCCCAAGGGAGCGTGTTGGCGCCAATCCTATTCAACATATATACAAATGACCAACCAACTCCAGACAAAACCAAAACTTTTGTATATCCAGACGACCTGGCAATAACAGTTCAAGGCAACAGATTTGAAGCCATCGAGGAGAAACTAGAAACCGCCCTTTCTATAATGTCAACCTACTACAAAAAGAATTCTCTAAAACCCAATCCCTCCAAAACTCAAGTGAGTGCATTCCATCTGAACTCGAGGCAGGCAAAGTACAGGCTCAATGTTACCTGGGATGGGACATTACTAGAACACACAGATACTCCCACCTACCTTGGCGTCGTGCTGGACAGAACATTGACATACAAATATCATTGCGAAAAATCACGCAAAAAAGTAGAAGCACAAAATTACCTAATAAGAAATCTGTCCAACAGCAAATGGGGTGCCAAACCTACCGTGGTCAGAACTTCGGCCCAAGCTTTGTGCTTCTCAGCTGCAGAATATGCCTGCCCGGTATGGTGCAGATCTGCCCACGCAAAAAAGGTAGATATTAGCTTGATTGAAACATGCAGGATAGTGACAGGCTGCATGAAACCAACTCCCGTAGAAAATCTTTACAGGGCCGCAGGTTTCACAAACCCTGGCTCACGTAGGAAAGCCCATGAACATACCGAGAAGCTAAAACAAACCTTTGATGCTCGTCACTCAATATTTGGCCTAGAGTGTGGCCCAGCAGACTCATATCCAGACGCCGTTTCCTAAGTTGCACCTTAGATGAGCCCCCCATCCACTATCCACTAAGAGAGGACCCACCAAGGGGCGTTTCTGGTGATTGGAAAACCTGGAGAATGCTTAACTGCATCAGAACTGGGGTGGCTCCTGTGAAATCTAATCTGATCAAATGGGGTTCGTTGGACAAAAATGATAACAAAAGAGACTGCGGCACTCAACAGCATATGGAACATCTCCTACAATGCCCAGCCTGCCCGCACAGGTGCACCCTCGATGATCTATGGCTGGCTAAAGAAGAAGCATTGGACATTGCCCAATACTGGGCAAACAAATTGTAATTTCCGGACACGAAAAAGTAAAGTAAGTCCAAGTGAATACAGTGATATCAATATAATGGAAGGAAACATTCCACGTGGGAAAAATTATATATATATATATATATATATATATATATATATATATATATGATGTGTGGATGGATATGTGCGTGTGTGCGAGTGTATACCTGTCCTTTTTTCCCCCTAAGGTAAGTCTTTCCGCTCCCGGGATTGGAATGACTCCTTACCCTCTCCTTTAAAACCCACTTCCTTTCGTCTTCCCCTCTCCTTCCCTCTTTCCTGATGAGGCAACAATTTGTTGCGAAAGCTTGAATTTTGTGTGTATGTTTGTGTTTGTTTGTGTGTCTATCGACCTGCCAGCGTTTTTGTTCGGTAAGTCACCTCATATATGAATACAGTGATAGGAAGAGATGAGACAAAATAGAAAAGTTAATACAATGATGAAAAAATTACAGCAAAGTATTAGAAAAAAATTGCACTTAAACGAATTAATTCAATTCATCTAATAATCAAACTCTTTTTATTAGATTTAGAAATAAAAAATATTGGTGTATTTGATGAGGTTACAACCTACGGGCATCTACACATCAAATTTTTACAAGAAAAAAAAATTCCATTTAAACCAATTAATTAAATACAACTAATAATCAAAGTATTTTTATTAGATTTAGAAATAAAAAATATCACTGTATTTGATGAGGTTAGAACCTACAGTCATCTACATGTCAAATTTTTACACTAAGCACAGCGTTTGCTATTCTACTACAGAGCGGCAAGTTATACCCTTGACTATAGTGACACAGCTGCAATGATGAATTTTAGCCTTTAAAAATTTAACTATACACATCATCTTCCCAAGCTTATCTAATGTAATGTAAGCTAATCTCTGTAATTTTAACAACTGAATGAATAGCACTGAATCACATGTCATGCAGAGGGATCCACTAAAATGGCTAGTGTGGCTAGTGCTGTGTATGAAACGTGTTTTTTCATTACTATCGCACGTGTGTTTGTGAGCACGTGTGGGGTGGTGGGTTAGTTTATGATGTGGTTATCACATGTGATGAAACATGAAATAAATGGGCCAAACCCAGGAGTCAGCATCCAAACACATCAATAAAAAAAAGTTGGATAAGGAATTGAAAGTGAATTAACCAAATGTTGTGATAGTTTTGCAACAGCAAACAGTTTGGGCCTGATGTTGAGCACTCTGAAGGAAACCAGCTCCAAAGTGTGAAGCACCAACTATTAAGTAATTTTAATCTGACTATAGGTGACAGAGATTTCTTATTCCATCTACATCACAAAATGAACTAGAATCCTTTGTCAGTAATCAAAACATGACATTCTGACCACACCTATACCTCCATCAATCTCCTGGGGTCTCAAAAACAACTCGGGATGACACTGGTAATGTAGATGGTTCTTCAGATTCAGACAGTCTATAATTGGTCGATATTTTGCAATATCAAGCTCATACAAAAGGGAGGCATAGAAAGAAGCAGGACTAGGAGGATATGACAGCAGAACAAATGCTCTCTACAGTTTTCTTTCTTTAAAGTGGACAAATAGGTTAGCCAGTGTGCAAGATGTAACCACATGTCAATTTGGCTAGTGTAAAACATTATGGCAGGACACTTCCTATACTTATAAGTCATCTGTTAAACAGAAACAGAGGATAACATGGAATTCATAAGAGAGTGCCCATGCATTAACTTTATGAGACCTCTCCACAAAGTCACTCACTTAGAAAAGGATTTTTTTACTTTCACAACTACACCCTCAACAATGAATGTACATCTTCCAGGTTATCAGGTCTGCACTTAAATTCCTTCATGCATCTGTTAAGCGTTGCTGTACATGGGAGTTGATCCAAAGTCCGATGCTCAGGATATCAAGATTCATGGGTTGTATAGGCAACTAGTTTATTACAATTGCTGACTAGTAGTGTGCTCCAGACTACCATCAAGACTGTCAAAGAATCTGCAACATATGCTGTACCTGTGACATATGATATACATACAGAAAATATCAGGTATTAAATGAAACCTTTTCTGAATCCAGCAGGTAACAGCAATATCATATGTGTTTCCTTCAACAAACCACATCTGTTGAAATTGTACTGAATTGAGGGCACTGACAAGAGGCATTCTGCTATGTAATAAATTGGAAACTGGATAGTTCCTCTGTCGTGGTTTTTGATAACACCAAAAAAGTGACTTCACAATAATGCACCAGATTACCAAAATGATCTTTAGTGTAAGTGGATGAGCAATGTAGAATGGACAGCAAAATGTATATTTTCAATACTAGCAGTTCAGACATTTGAGTATGTTCTATCTAATGACACTACTGATGTTCTTCAGTACATCAAAGATGTCTTGAACTCCAAACCTCCAAATGATAAATGTTCACCTCCATGTAGTGGATTTGAAATCAATATAATAAGTCCAGAGAATACTAAAAAAAGAGATCCTTGGATGTGTTCAACTAAGCTAGTTCGTGATGATGGATTGTTGCCTTTCCAAAAAGGTTTCGTTATGGCAATAAAATGTTTTTTTTATCTTTCCATAAACCAAAAATGTATGAATATCAATTATGGTTTAACTTCCAGCTTAAATCAAGATTATGTGTAATCAATCTGAGAAATAAAATTTTTTATAATAATTCTACACCATTTAGAGTAAGGATCCTACCCCCTGGCATAAGGAGATGTACCCTGTTCTTACTTGACAACTACACATCAGTAACTCATATCCTGTTCTTCTTCTTCTTCTTCTTCTTCATCGATGGATCGCTTAGGACCTCACATAATCAACATTTGTTGGCCTTCCTTTTCGCCCAGTGTTCCTTCATAGACAATGAATGGTCTAGGTTTCGTTGTGCAGACCACCTATGTTGGTTAGTTTTTCTCTCTTCTTCCTCAAAACCCCGTGTGTTTGTGATTTTTCTTATTTCATTTCTATCGTGTAGATTTGGAGACCCTAATTCTCTCTGGTCTTTTTCTGTCTGTTTGTACCAGTTCAGTCTTTGTAGTTTTGTTCTTTAAAAATGTATGGATTTTGTGCGTTAACCTGTTTGAGTCAATTCTTTCAAAGTCCCCCACGAATTGGATTCTTCTCATGCACATTGTGTCTGTTATTTTGGAGATATTTTTATATATTTCTGCATTGGATTTTGGATAATGCTCACCATCTTTAGTTCTTGGTCCAAGGACTTTCCTGATTATTTTATGTTCTTTCACTTCTAATTCCTCTTTTAGTGTTCTGTGTTGAAAGTTTAGTGTCTCAGATGCGTAGAGAGCTTCGGGTTTAATTACTGTTGTGTAGTGTTGTATTTTGCAGTTCCACGAAAGACTCTTTTTGTTGTAAATGGTTTTTGTTAATTGAAATGCTGGCTCCATTTTCAGGACTCTTGATCTAACAGATTTCTTTTCATTACAATTTTCTGCAATCCATTCACCTAAGTATTTAAATTCATTTACTTGAGAGATGGTTATTACCAATTTTGAGATCAGAAGGTGCATCTTTGATGTCAGTCATAAATTGTGTTTTTTCAAATGAAATTTGTAATCCTATTTTTGCTGCCTGCTCTTGTAATAATGCTAGCTGTTTCTGTGCATTGGTTATGTCTTGTGTGATCAGTGCCATGTCATCAGCAAATGCTAAACAGTCTAATTCTATGCTCTTATGTCTTGGTCCCAGTCTGTGTGCTGGTGCACCTGCTTTTCTCCATTCTCCAACAACTTTTTCAAGAGCACAATTGAAGAGCACTGGGGACAGTACACCCCCTTGCTGTACTCATGTGTCTATTTCAAATTCTGTGCTCAAGTCTCCCATAAATTTTACTTTGGATTTGGTCTCTGTGAGTGTTTCTTTTATGATGTTTGTTGTCTTTTGATCTAGTCCAAATTCTGCTAATACTTCAAAAAGAGATTCTCGGTCTATACTATCATATACTTTTTTAAATTCGACAAACATTATGACATAAGTTTTGTTTGAAGTACTATGAAAATATTTCATTGAGTTTTTCAAGTTAAGGATTTGTTCTACACATGATTGACCTTTTCTGAACCCACCTTGGTATTCACCTAGTTTTGAATCCAGCTGAGGTTCTGCTCGGTTTAGTAGGGCTTTAGACAGAATTTTGTATGTTATTGACAATAAAGAGATTCCACGATAGTTGTTGGGGTCTGTTTTACTTCCTTTTTTGTACAAAGGATGCTGTCTTCCAATCTGTGGGGATTTTTTCAGTTTTCCAGATTTCTTGTATAATTTCTTTGAGTTTTGCAATAAGATTTTCTCCTGCAATTTTCCATAATTCTGCGATGATTTGGTCTTCTCCTGATGCTTTGTTATTTTTCAGTGACTGAATTATCTCTTTAATCTCCTTTAAACTTGGCGGCTTTGAGTCTGGGTTTTGTTGTGTGTGATGGAACTCAAATTTTTCTGCAGGCTTTTCACAATTCAGTAATTTAGAAAAGTATTTTGCAAGAATTTCACAGTTTTCAGAGTTGGTATGGGCAATTTCCCCATGTTCATTTTTGAATTGGAGTGATGGAGGAGAGTACTTTGTTAATTTTTGTTTGAATACTCTGTAGAAATTTCGGGAACTGTTTTTCTTGAAATCATTTTCTATGTCTTGCAATTTTTTGTCTTTGTGTTGTTTACGGACTGTTCGTATTACTTTTGTGACTGTTTTCCTAGTATCTTTGAGATCTTCTAGGGTCTTTTGATTTTTGTTGCACAACTAATTTTGCCATGCCTGTTGTTTGAGATTTATCAGTGGGTCACAATCATCTGTCCACCATGGATGTTTATGTGTTCTTGCTTGCGGTGCTACAGTTTCAGCTGCTTTTAAAAGTCCTGCTTGCAGTTGTTGCCAATTTTGTGGTTTTAAATTTTGTCTTTCTTTTGTAAATTGTTCATTATCATTTATCTTTTGTACATCATATTTACGGTGTAGAGATTTCTTAGAGAATTCTGTTCTATTATTATTGTCCTACATCAACTGATCAGATGGCACACCCAAATCCTATTGACAGCTAGGAGTAACTCTGTTATGCCTGACCTTCCTGGCTGTTCCAATAATTTGATCAATGCTTTTTATGATAGATCTGCATTTAATGCTGCTGCAAACATCCCAGCATGGAAATATTGACCTCTATTTCTACTCAGAGCATTCACATCTACTGAACACAATGTGGCCTATCAGTTCCATATACTTCAGTCACAGCTCAATCCACAAATTTCCACACAACATGAAGTCATTCCAAGTACCTGAGCTGGTTGGTTAATACATAAACCTGGATAGTCTGCCTTCACATTTTGATTTTAAGAGTGAACTGAGTCTCCTCGAATATGATGTAAAAATTACAAGTCTTGGTTTAGGCCAACTGACAACCTTGTTCCAGCAGACTCCCATGCACTCAACATCCAAATATCACATTGGCCCCATTAGCAGAGAGGAGATGGTTCACTTCACAATACACAGAATGGGAATCTGGTTATCTCTGAGTACTAAATTGGAGACCAGTCAGTTCTAGCCTTGTTCAGAATGTGTACTCTTGTTTTTCCTAATATGTGAATCATCTCCATTATGAAAGTATGGTGGAGGACAGATGTTTTCTGCATGTGTGATAAACACACATTGTAAATTTTAAAGATCTTTATTCCTGGTGTTTAGTGAATGAAATCTGGAAACAAATTCTGTTCTACTGGAAAAATGATACTCAAATGATACTGACCAGTGGATAGCCATCTGATATATCTAAGTCTTTTACTAGAATCCTGATAGCACTCTGTTATGTAGTAATGTGCTGCAAAAGAATATATTGGTGCAGCCAAGTAAAAATTTAGGCATCTTCCCTGACAAGTCAGCAAGCAGAGGAAACCAGGCCAAGCTGTAGTAATCAAGTGGAGTTTCAGTTTGCTGATACTGCCAATATTTCAGTTATTATGTCTGATTTACAGAACACATGGCTACATACCATATGAGCTCGGCAGTCCGACACCTACGCAGCAAAATATCTTAAGAGAGAGATGCCATCTTTCTGTTGACTGTGCATGATTAAGTAAGAAACTGTAACTTACATGCAACAGCAGTATACTGACGCTACAAAATGTAGTACCCAGAGTGAGTGAAATGGAACATTGGGACATCACAGGGCATTCAGGAAAGCTGATCACATGGGCAAAGCAGGCCAGGTGTGTCTTTATAGGTTCACAGTAGCATGACAAACACGGAGCAGCCTTGCATAAAAAACTGCTGATTTCCATTGCAGCTACGCGTGTCTGTAGCAGAACAGCCTGGATGGGGGACCTAAGTCAGTCTGCTCTCTTCTCATCTAGCTGGCTATGACATTCTATGGGACAGCAAGACCCTTTGTGTAGCCTCTGATGCTGTTGGTGCAGCACGTCATCGATCAACATCTTAATGACCATCTTGCAGTTCACACAGAAGGGCCTGCCAGGGGTTCACTTAACAGCATTCACATTATTTCTGTACTGTTCCACTCTTTAACAACACACAGGGAAGATGAACACTTAAATCTTTCTGTGCAGGCTCCGATCTCTCTTAATTTATTACATTGGCTTCCCACAACCTTATTGTTTGTGATCATTTCAATTTAAGTTGTTCATGACTGTAATGTCTAGATATCTAGTAGAACTGACAATCTGTAGAGTTACGTGATTTATCATGTATCGAAATTTAATGGATTTCTTTTAATACTCATAAGGATGACCTCAAGCTTTTCATTTCTTGGGTCGTATTGCCACTCTTTGCATCATACAGATATTTTGCTTATATCATTTTGAAACTGATTTTCGTACTATGATGTATTTCTTACTCAGTAAATGACAGCATCATCTGCAAACAGTTTTAAGGGGGCTACTCAGACTGTCTCCTCCTAAACCATTTATACAGATTAGGAACAATAGAGTGCCCATTACACTTCGTTGGGGAATGCCGAATACCACATGTGACATCCTGACAGGAAATTACGAATCCACCTGTACAACTGCAACACACTCCAATGCATGCAATTTGATTAGAAGCTGCTTGTAAGGAACATTATCGAAAGCCTTTTGGAATTCTATAAATAAGGAATCAATTTGAAATTCCCTGTCGATAGCACTCGCTACTTGGAAGAAAACTGTCTAATGGCAGATATTCAGCACTGGTTCAGAAATTATTTTTCTTATGAAAGCCAACTAACTCTTCACAATCACAAAGTAATTCACAATGTTGGAACACAGTATATGTTCCAAAACCCTACTACAAACAGAAGTCGGTGATATGGGTTAGTTATTCATTTGGTTACCATTATTTCACTTCTTGATTAGTGGTGTTATTGAGCAACTTTCATCCAGCAACTGGCTGTGTATGAGTGTGAAGTATGGAGCTATTATGTCAGCATACTCAAAGTGATTTCATTAATTGGACAGGAGGACTTGTCATTATTAAGCGATTTCAGCTGCTTCGCTAAACTGACGGTACCTACTTCTAAGTTACGCATATTGGAAGCAGTTCTTGATTGAAATTCTGCTGTATTTAATTAGTTTTCATTACTGAAAGACTTTCAGAGTACACACTGGGTCTTGGCAGACCACTTGGAGGGCTCCACTGTGACTGCTGCTGCCTTCCACCCAGTATGTTTGCAAGCTCATTTCCATTATGCTCTATCAGGGCCTGGGGATAGTAGAGTGGTGTGGTTGCCTCTAGTGAGAGGTGGAAGGTGGGGGGGTGGGGGGGGGGGGGGAGTGCAGTTAGTGGAAATGATGCTCTTCCTTTCCATTACCGCATAAAGTTTGAGGTAGGCTTCGGGGGCAAAGTTGGCCGGAACCTGGTGAATAACACTTTTGCACAGCTCTGCAGTCTTCTAAGAACCAAGCTTTAGTAATTCAGAATCTGGTTTAATATACTCAAGTTACTAGATAGAAATGATTCAGGATGAAATGTAGGACTGTGTAATTTATTTGATCTGTTTCAGAGTAAACACTAGTTGTGAACTCTGCTTTGTTTGTGTGAAGTAGTTACAATTTCGGACTTTGACCTAACTTAATGTTCAAGCTGTTAACATCACTGTTTATTAGGAAATGGCAGAAATTAAATTATACATGTATTTAATTCAGATGTTAATGATATTTCCTTGTTTGAGCTATGACCGTAGAATCCATCCAGTAAGTGGTTTTTTAATTCGATACCCACCTCATCTAAAGCGATCTAACAGCATTTCCATGTCCATCACCCTCACTGGTACACAGAGAATGGACTGATCATGTAAATTCTAAGAAGTCATTGCTCATTCGAAACACTTGCAATGTGCATCATCTTACTGCCACATATTTGTGAATTTTATGTAGATTCATTTTAAGCACGTCATGTATGCAGATCTTTTTGCATACATTCAATGATACCATGCAGGACTATATAGGTGCAGTATTTTAGATTTTGTCATCTATCAAGTGACAGATCTGGATGATTGACTAATCTCACCCTGTAACACTAACCAAAACGGCCTTGCTGTTTTGGTACTGCGAACAGCTGAAAGCAAGGGGAAACTACAGCCGTAATTTTTCCCGAGGGCCTGCAGCTTTACTGTATGATTAAATGATGATGGCGTCCTCTTGGGTAAAATATTCCGGAGGTAAAATAGTCCCCCATTTGGATCTCCGGGGGGGGGGGGGGGGGCGGGGAACTACTCAAGAGGACATTGTTATCAGGAGAAAGAAAACTGGTGTTCTACGGATCGGAGTGTGGAATGTCAAATCCCTTAATCGGGCAGGTACGTTAGAATATTTAAAAAGGGAAATGGATAGGTTAAAGTTAGATATAGTGGAAATTAGTGAAGTTCGGTGGCAGGAGGAACAAGACTTTTGATCAGGTGAATACAAGGTAATAAATACAAAATCAAATAGGGATAATGCAGGTTTAATAATGAATAAAAAAATAGGAGTGTGGGTAAGCTACTACAAACAGCATAGTGAACGCATTATTGTGGCCAAGATAGACGTGAAGCCCACACCCACTACAGTAGCACAAGTTTATATACCAACTAGCTCTGCAGATGATGAAGAAATTGATGAAATGTATGATGAGATAAAAGAAATTATTCAGGTAGTGAAGGGAGATGAAAATTTAATAGTCATGGGTGACTGGAATTCGAAAGTAGGAAGAGGGAGAGAAGAAAACATAGTAGGTGAATATGGATTGGGGGTAAGAAATGAAAGAGGAAGCCGCCTGGTAGAATTTTGCACAGAGCACAACTTAATCAGAGCTAACACTTGGTTCAAGAATCATAAAAGAAGGCTGTATACATGGAAGAAGCCTGGAGATACTGACAGGTTTCAGATAGATTATATAATGGTAAGACAGAGATTTAGAAACCAGGTTTTAAATTGTAGGACATTTCCAGGGGCAGATGTGGACTCTGACCACAATCTATTGGTTATGAACTATAGACTAAAACTGAAGAAACTGCAAAATGGTAGGAATTTAAGGAGATGGGACCTGGATAAACTGACTAAACCAGAGGTTGTAGAGAGTTTCAGGGAGAGCATATGGGTACAATTGACACAAATGGGGGAAGGAAATACAGTAGAAGAAGGATGGGTAGCTTTGAGGAATGAAATAGTGAAGGCAGCAGAGGATCAAGTAGGTAAAAAGACGAGAGCTAGTAGAAATCCTTGGGTAACAGAAGAGATATTGAATTTAATTGATGAAAGGAGAAAATACAAAAATGCAGCATTTGAAGCAGGCAAAAAGGAATACAAACGTCTCAAAAATGAGATCGACAGGAAGTGCAAAATGGCTAAGCAGGTATGGCCACAGGACAAATGTAAGGATGTAGAGGCTTATCTCATGAAGGGTAAGATAGATACAGCCTACAGGAAAATTAGAGAGACCTTTGGAGAAAGGAGAAACACTTGCATGAATATCAAGAGCTCAGATGGAAACCCAGTTCTATGCAAAGAAGGGAAAGTAGAAAGGTGGAAGGAGTATATAGATGGTCTATACAGGGGCGATGTTCTTGAGGACAATATCATGTAAATGGAAGAGGATGTAGATAAAGATGAAATGGGAGATATGATACTGCGTGGTTTGACAGAGCACTGAACGACCTAAGTTGAAACAAGGCCCCGGGTGTAGACAACATTCCATTAGAACTACTGACAGCCTTGGGAGAGCCAGCCTTGACAAAACTCTACCATCTGGTGAGCAAGATGTATGAGACACGCGAAATACCATCAGATTTCAAGAAGAATATAATAATTCCAATCCCAAAGAAAGCAGGTGTTGACAGATGTGAAAATTACCAAACTATCAGTTTAATAAGTGGTAGTGGTGGTGGTTAGTGTTTAACGTCCCGTCGACAACGAGGTCATTAGAGATGAAGCGCAAGCTCGGGTTAGGGAAGGATTGGGAAGGAAATTGGCTGTGCCCTTTCAAAGGAACCATCCCGGCATTTGCCTGAAATGATTTAGGGAAATCATGGAAAACCTAAATCAGGATGGCTGGAGACGGGATTGAACCGTCGTCCGCCCGAATGCGAGTCCAGTGTGCTAACCACTGCGCCACCTCGCTCGGTTTTAATAAGTCACAGCTCCAAAATACTAATGCGAATTCTTTACAGACGAATGGAAAAACTGGTAGAAACTGACCTCTGGGAAGATCAATTTGGATTCCGTAGAAATGTTGGAAAACGTGAGGCAATACTGACCCTACGACTTATCTTAGAAGAAAGAGTAAGGAAAGGTAAACCTATGTTTCTAGCATTTGTTGACTTAGAGAAAGCTTTTGACAATGTTGACTGGAATACTCTCTTTCAAATTATGTAGGTGGCAGGGGTAAAATACAGGGAGTGAAAGGCTATTTACAATTTGTACAGAAACCAGATGGCAGTTATAAGAGTCAAGGGACATGAAAGGGAAGCAGTGGTTGGGAAGGGAGTGAGACAGGGTTGTAGCCTTTCCCCGATGTTATTTAATCTGTATATTGAGCAAGCAGTAAAGGAAACAATAGAAAAGTTCGGAGTACGTATTAAAATCCATTGAGAAGAAATAAAAACTTTGAGGTTTGCTGATGACAGCAAAGGACTTGGAAGAGCAGTTGAACAGAATGGACATTATCTTGAAAGGTGGGTATAAGATGAACATCAATAAAAGCAAAATGAGGATAATGGAATGTAGTCGAATTAAGTCGGGTGATGCTGTGGGAATTAGATTAGGAAATGAGACACTTAAAGTAGTAATGGAATTTTGCTATTTGGGTATCAAAATAACTGATGATGTTCGAAGTAGAGAGGATATAAAAAGTAGACTGGCAATGGCAAGGAAAGCATTTCTGAAGAAGAGAAATTTGTTAATATCAAGTATTGATTTAAGTGTCAGGAAGTCATTTCTGAAAGTATTTGTATGGAGTGTAACCATGTATGGAAGTGAAACATGGATGATAAATAGTTTAGACAAGAAGAGAACAGAAGCTTTCGAAATGTGGTGTTACAGAAGAATGCTGAAGATTAGATGGGTGGATCACATAACTAATGATGAGGTACTGAATAGAATTGAGGAGAAGAGGAGTTTGTGGCACAACTTGACTAGAAGAAGGGATTGGTAGGTAGGACATGTTCTGAGGCATCAAGGGATCACCAATTTAGTACTGGAGGACAGCATGGAGGGTGAAAATCGTAGAGGGAGACCAAGAGATGAATACACTAATCAGATTCAGAAGGATGTAGGCTGCAGTAGGTACTGGGAGATGAAGAGGCTTGCACAGGATAGAGTAGCATGGAGAGCTGCATGAAACCAGTCTCAGGACTGAAGACCACAACAACAACATCAAGTGATAATGGACAAAAGTGGATCAAAATTCTGTGTGTCCAAATGTTAGTACCAGCAGTATGACCGTAGTGTATGTTTTCAAACTTAGTAACTGAGGTCATAGCAGACACGTGACTATACCCTATCGCATGTTAAATTATGCAGCCATAATTTGTACCTCATCTTGTGATAGTGGGGGAAACATTGTGGCCATGTGTGCGTCTGTATAGCTTAAGCTACTTCTGTGTCCGCATCTCCTTGAGGATTAGTTTGCGATAAGCATGCAACCGTTTATTTACTTCAGATTATTATTTCTGGAAGGTGAATGAGTGACTACATTCTTCCAGCCACTCTTTTGTTGTGGTTACCATTCAGTTGTTCATTGAAAAAGAGGAGGGTGCAAGAAAAAATTGGAACAAATTCCTTAGTAATTGTGTTCTGTGTGAACTGGTCATATCTTGAAGTACTGCAGACCTGAGTGTTACTGAATACCAAAAACACAAAAGTTAATCAAAACTAGATCCCAAGGTTAATAGCCATGATCAGTCAAACCAGACGTAAATGCTAGGCATAAAGGTGTTCAAACCAGTGCATGATAAATGAAAGATAAGACTTGAAAGTGAGCAATGTTTCACAGATTAAGCTTTCACAGAATATATCCAGTAACTAAGGCACTGTTTCAACATGTCAGCTGTGCACGACTGACAGGTCTGGTGATGTTACACAGCCAGAGACGATGACACCGCTGCTTGCCTCGGTTCCAGGTAGATGCATCCTGCCACTGCCCCCACCAAAGTCAGCTGCCTATAGTGTAGAAACATCAATGTTTGTAATTTATTAACAATACCAGTTTGGTGTCTTAATACTGTTTTACTAATGCCCACAGGCATGAGACCAGAATCCACTCACCAAACCTGATGTGACTGTTGGACAGCCTGCTGAATGCAGTCTGACCTCAGAGGCCACCCAGCATAATAACGTCCCACCCCAATGGCATTGCATCCGGTAATGGAAGTCATCTGGCATCAGAGGTAACTTCTGCCTCACTTTGCAATCCACTGCTAAACTTTAGTAAGTGATTCTTGGTTTTGAATACTTTTTCTGTGTTACAGGTACAATTAGTCCATAGGACGTTCACTGTAGCTTAAAAGTCCCTTTGCTGAAGCATCTTGAGCCTGCAGACCTTTCACATTTCATGAGCAACTGTAAAGAATGCATTCAGTTATATGTCAATGCTGCAGTTTGGCAACTTGTGCCCAGACAAACACAATAACAATGCCAGCTACACTGTATCATGGCCAGACAAGATTCGGAGCACTGCTGCACTCCATAACCACAAACTTCCATGAATGCTACACATAAGGTTTAATCTTAGTCTTTGGTTGTTTATTTACTGTGGTGACCCAGCATTTTTTGTATTATCAAATGGAGATTGCACAAACAATGGAGACATGAGCAGCACTGGTGAACAAAGTGGTCAAACTTTTCAAATGCAACAGTTTTCAGCAACTCTATTATGGTGATGTAACACTGCATTACATGAGCTCTTTGGAACTTGGGAAGCTTTTAGTCAGTGTGAACAAGCTGAGGTGGTAGAGGTAAAAGACACATTGAATATCTATATCCCTCCTACAGACTCTACTGCAGCTAATTTGGTGCCTCCTTTTTTGTGCAAATTCACTTAGGATGCGTTAGTATTTATTAGCAATTTGCGCCTCACAGTACATGACGTAAAACATCGTGTCTCCATTCAACCGTAATTAAGCAAACTGGCCAGATGAGACATGCTTGTGTACGGCTAACTTAAGGGCAGCTTTCGGTCATCTGAACAGTTTATAAAGGGGCTTTACCAATTGTTTTGAAACAAAACAGCTCGACACTTTTTAGAGAAAAGCTAAATGGCTTGTTGCAGAAATTTAGTCAATCTGTAGAAGCATTTTCAGACACAATTACGGAGGTCAGCCCACAACCCTATGTGTCAAGGCAAAAAACGGAAACTTATAGACTTATTCTGCTTAAGGCTAGATGCTGTTTATGTTTTTTAAGAGCACCTATGGAATACATCGAGACTACATGATATAGGTCATGTCGAGCAGGAGACAATGATGTAGTGTCATTGGCATCAACATGACTCAGTTTCACTGTTGGATTAAGAAATTTTTGGGAGCATATGGAAGTATTGCTACTTGTTGGTGATGGGTATTGCATAGTCATGGTCCTAGATTTTCTGGTTATGTGGCAACATTCTAGCTGCAAACAACCACTGTTAGTGTGACACTGTTGCAAGTTTCACATGTAATGAAACTGGTACCGTATAAACTGCAGACATGTTGACTCTGGTTCAGTTTGCATGGTATGATACCAAGAGGTACAGAAATGATTGACTTGGTAGGTCAAGGCCCACACTCACTAAGACTGATGGTGTTTGCAGTGAAGCCGTTGGAATCCTCTAAAGAGATGAATACATTGTATGTAGTATTTTGTGCATGGTAGTGTGGTAAGTGTAAGAGAGATAGATGTAGATTATATAGTTCTGATACATCCTGCACTATGACAATTTAGGTATGTCGAGTGGAGACCATCATTCCACACCAACTGTCAATCCATCTACATCACAAGAGAAGTTGAGTCACTTTGTGGAAAAGAACAGAATAGTGATAAGATGCACTGGTACAATTTAGACTTTTTTTTATCCTGTAATAACAATAACAATGCAACATACGATACCAGTGGATAGTATTGGTCTACTTCACAGGAAACCATACAGAATCACAAAAGATCTACAAACCATAAAGGAAGAACTACTAAATCAACTGGTTGCTAATGGCATTATTGAATGTAACGATGATCCGTGGGATACAGCTGTTTTAATTGTTGCCCAAAAATTCATCAGACGGAACAATAAATAATAGGTTTTCATGAAACTACAGATAGCTGAATGTAAGAACTACCACTGATGCATATCCTGTAACAAATATAATGGAGACTCTGGACAATTTGGGTCTGTGTACATACTATTTGACGATGGGGTTGAAAAGTTGTTATCACCAGTAGCTAGTAGTTCCTGAAGACTGGCCAAATACTGCACTCACTGTCCCATGGAATTGCTCTCAATATCGCAGGATGCCATTCAGCTTCAAGAATATGTGAGCTACTTTCCGAAGGCTATCAGAATTACGTTGTCAAGACAAGCCATCCATTTCTCTGGTTTTACAGCACTCTATTTCCTAAGGATACGGAAGAGCATGTATAGCTCTTAGAGTAGGTATTAAAAAGACTGTATAGCAATTTTAACACTGAGTGTTGATGAACGTCACTTTGCAGCAGCAGAGGTTCAGTTTCTGGGTTACATAAATTAGTCATGAGAGGGTGAAAACTGAGCCAGATTTAATTTCTACTGTACATATCACCTTGTCCACTGAGAAAACAAAGCTGTTCCATCATTTATAGGAAGCATTTTGCCATAGTTACTGAGATATTATAACACCGAGTGAGGTGGCGCAGTGGTAGCACACTGGACTCGTATTCGGGAGGACGACGGTTCAATCCCGCGTCCGGCCATCCTGATTTAGGTTTTCCGTGATTTCCCTAAATCGCTCCAGGCCAATGCTGGGATGGTTCCTTTCAAAGGGCACAGCTGACTTCCTTCCCCATCCTTCCCTAATCCGATGAGACCGATGACCTCGCTGTTTGGTCTCTTCCCCCAAAACAACCAACCAACTGAGATATTATATGATTCTTTAAGGAATGGGGCAAAAATTCAGTGTTCTACTGACTGCCAGGCCATGTTTGAGAATTTAAAACGAGCATTAACAACAACCCAATCATTGGTGTTTCCAACTTTAAAAAGTAATTGGATCATGTGACACAAGTTATTTGGCTGTCAGGTGGATTCTTAACCAGGGCATGGAAGGCAAGGAACACTCAGTGGCATAAGCATTGAGGCAGTTCAATAAAGCACAATGGAATTATTCAAGAATTGGAGAGGCTGTCCATTATTGGGTGATCAAAAAGTCAGTATAAATTTGAAAAGTTAATAAACCATGGAATAATGTAGATAGGGAGGTAAAAATTGACACACATTCTTGGAATGATATGGGGTTTTATTAGAACCACCCCATATTGCTAGACGAGTGAAAGATCTCTTGCAGGCGTCGTTCGGTGATGATAGTGTGCTCATCCGCCACTTTCGTCATACTTGGCCTCCTAGGTCCCCAGACCTCAGTCCGTGTGATTATTGGCTTTGGAGTTAGCTGAAGTCGCAAGTGTATCAAGATCAACCAACATCTCTAGGGATGCTGAAAGACAACATCCAATGCAAATGCCTCACCATAACTCCAGACATGCTTTACAGCGCTGTTCACAACATCATTCATCAACTACAGCTATTGTTGAGGAAAGATGGTGGACATATTGAGCATTTCCTGTAAAGAACATCATCTTTGCTTTGTCTTACTTTGTTATGCTACTTATTGGTGTTCTGATCAGATGAAGCGCCATCTGTCGGACATTTTTTTAACTTTTTTATTTTTATATATATATATATATATATATATATATATATATATATATATATATATATATATATATATATATATATATATATATATATATATATATATATTTTTTGTTCTAATAAAACCCCATGTCATTCCAAGCATGTGGGTCAATTTGTACCTCTCTATCTACATTATTCTTATCCAATTTTCAAATTTATACTGAATTTTTGATCACCCGGTATATGGTATTACATACCTACATTGTTACCTGCAGGGAAGAAAATTTAATGTTGTGGCAGACCTTGCTGTGCTAAAGAGGTTGCTAGGAGTAAAACACTCTTCAACATGAGCAAGTAGAAAGGTTCAGGTACTGTGAGCAATGGATAAGAGCACTGCTGAGTGGCAAGAAGCATGGTCTGCTGACACTGACTGCCGACTTTGTGTGTCGCAGACTGTGGTTGTGCCCTAAAGGCTTGCTGACTGTGGACTACACATGGTGGCATCGGCAGCTTTCAAAGAAAGTACTAAGACAACCATATGACAATGTTTCAGCATGGCATGGAGCTCGGAGAGCAACTGATTGATCAGTAGCCCAAAAATTTTGGCAGTGGACCATGAGCAGGACTTTGAGTAATAGATTAGAAACTGAATACTGTGTGCACAACATGCCAATCTCAGACCTCAACTACTAAGGTGGTTGGAAGCATCCAAACCATTTGAAACAGTGGGGACGGCTGTTGCCAGACCATTCAATGCAATACCAGTACGCTACTAAAATTTCATGTTGCTGACAACAACCACAGATCAGAGTACCAATTATACAGCTGATCTAATAGGAAAGATATCATAGTTGCTATGCATTCACAAGTTTAGGACTAGACCTTCCCTACCAATGGAAGAAAACAGCCCATTCATCATAAAACTGCCAAATTTAAATTTATATATGAACACCAACCAAATAATAGAGGCATGACTCCCATGTGCTGTATCAGCATATAACTGTAAAAAATTCAGCAGTATTGTGCTCACATGCTATGAGATAGTATATGGCATGAAGATGCTTTCACCTTTTAAGATAGTAAAACCTCTATTTGGGAAAAATGTGGGCTCAGTGCAATATTTTTGGAAACGACTTTTTTAGAAATCATGAAAGAAAGTGATTACAAAGCTGCTCAAGCATGGGGAACAGAGGGTAGTAGGTCAGTATGTTCCCTCAGCATAAAGTTGGACATTGGGTTTGGTTGACAAATCCCTATAAATGGTATCACCTGTCAATGTAAATTATGAAGAAAAGCACTAATGTGGTGTACTGTGTGTGTTATAGGGCATCACATACTGGCCAATACTATGACTGTGTTAGTGACTCATATATGCACATTTTTGCAAAGGGGAAAAAACTGACACCAATTCCTTTTTGCCAGATAGCTTATCTCCATAGTATCTAGGATGGGGATCATAGTTCAGTTGGTTCCACACTTCAATAGGTGAAGAGTAGTGGATGTACTACTGGTTCAGCTGGTTAAAGCAGGAGTACTATTTGACAGACAAATTGACATCAAATTTACTAGTAACAAGCGGAGGTTGAGAGTGTGGCTACTTCTAACTTTCGTATTCTATTTATTACTTCCCACAGACAGATAGGTACAAAATTTACTCAATGCCCATAGTATTGCACCTGTTGAAATTAAATGAACAATTTCAAATTTATCAAACTCTAGAACTAGGGGTCGTTACCAGCTCTCCAATTAGCTTGTAAAGAAAAGAATAGATTTGATAGGCAGACCATTGTCTTCCATATTTAACAAATGTTTAGAAATTTTAAGGGAATTAGGACACACTGCAAACTTTAAAGTTCTTCCAGTATTCAAAAACGGTGATAAATATCTACTGTATTTACTCGAGTATAAGACAACCTTGATTAGAAGACGGCCCCATTTTCCAAGGGATTTCTTTAGTGAACATTATTTTTAATATATTGTGACTAATCACAATCATAAACTGTTATAGTATCTGCCTACAAAGTTAACATAATATCCATTCTAAATTTATGCCATTTATTGATCGTTTACATTTTGATGGTGTAAGGAGAAATAAAATTAAAAAAATAAAAATGGTTTACATTAATTTGCAGACCATTTTCTTTTCCACATTTTTCAGTTACCAACCCTGTCATCTGTGGTATCATCTTTTTTTAATCATCATCATCTTTTTCTTCTTCTTCTACATCTTCTTCTTCTTCTTCTTCTTCTTCTTCACTGCACAGCTGTGAACTTTATACCTTCATTGTCTTAGATATTTTGCTGTTTCATCCAAACATGTTGCAATTTCTGAGATTGTGATTACAGTGGGATATCAGAATACAATTGTTTTGATGTATATACATAAAGGATATCGCTCCTACACCGCCATGAGACTATTGGCTCCATACATAGCGTCTGCCCACTGCTCTCTCAGGGGCTGCGTAGATCCAGCATCTGATACACCCCGTTTTGTTCCTGACATAAATCACGGTTACCGTCAACTACACAGCATTATGAGACACTTCCATATGACACTGGTCCCCATCTACACTTTTACTATCTCCTGTGGAAATGAAGACTTTTCTTTGGTATTTGTCCAATTTTACAGCCAGTTCAATTCTGATTACAAATGGATTCATGCCAACTGTAATTTAAACACGGTATATGTTTCTAAAAAGCCAAAGCACACAGGATAGGTCCTTATGGTTGGCCAACAACATGATGTAATTTGCTGCCTGCTCACTATTCACCTGCCTGTAATCAAGTTCACAGCTAAGCTGGTAGCACTGTTCCCCTCCAACCCTCCTGTAGTGCTCTGCCTCAGCAACAGTGAAACACTTACTGCAATATCTTCTAAGGTGCAAGTCATATGTTACGGCAACAGGTAATATATAAAGTGTTTCAGTCCAGTTCTTGAACTTGAGCTCGGCCACCACCTTCTGACGTTTACCATTACCATCTCCACAACAGGTCTTGCCACTGTAATTCATACTTATATCGTTTGTTAGAGATTTCATTCTTGATAAATTTTCCTTCTTGTTTTATCAATATGTCAGCATCATGCTCTAAAGCTGATTGAAAACTACTGACATTTTTATCCAGTATTCAAATACGTGAACAGTGACCAAAATACTCATTTGAAATGCACTTAGGAAATCATTACAATCTCTTGTAATCAAAGTACTGATCTGGGTTCTTCATCAAGTAATGTTTTCTGAAGGACAATATTTTCACTTCGAACACACAGTATTCATATGTGTATGAGTACTCTTGTTGTATTTTAACAGGTTTGCAATAAGAGTTTGTGAAATGATAGAATATAGTGATGCTTCCTCCTGTGTGTCACAAAATTGTCAAATTTTACACTGAATAATAGATATCTGTAGTAGCTGTTTCATAGTTTCTGCCATTTCATTTACACTGGCACCACGTGAGTCAAATATCACGTGACTAATCGTGCCTCATCAATACTGTATCAAGTGCTTCATCATATCGGAAAATCTTGGGCCAGTTTGAAGTCAAGCGTCGTTTGTCCACCTCTGCCTTCTGGATCCTTCGGAATAAATTCTCATGTGACCTCAGTAGCCAAAACTTCACCTGCAAATGTAAGACAACTGCTATATACTCTGCTAAACAATGTAAAAATGTTAGCCTCAGCAGCAATAGCTTAATCAGTGAATATAAGACACCCCCGTATTCTTTGAATGACAAATTGGGAAAACACTCTTCTCATAATTGGGTAAATACAGTATATCTAAGTTATCACCCAATCTCAATCATACCAATATTGTCTAAGGTATCTGAATCACATATGTATACCCAGTTAGTTGTTTTATGCAATCTAAGCAAAGCATTTGACTGCATTCCTTTAGACATTCAGACAGCAAAACTAGGATTTTATGGGGTAATGAAGCATTAGCACTGACAGGTTCATATCTTCACAACAGAAGGCAGTCTGTCACAGTTAAAAATAAACACTCCCCTGTAAGTGTTCCACAGGATTCATGGCCTGGACCATTCTTCCTCATCATTGCTGTCAATGACCCTCCTTTCTACATAAATAGTACTCCCATATGCAAGGCTGATGATGCGACACTGCTCGCCATGTCAGAACATCTCAGCCTTGGATAACAGTAAACAAGTCTGACTCAAATCTTCCATCCACTGGTTCTCATCAAATAAATTAATCTCTAATACAGATAAAACCAAACACCTTCTTTTAGGATTACCCAAAACCACAGAAAACAAATCTGTAAAATTGTTAGGAATGCATATTGATTCTACACGTAACTAGGAAGACCATGTATGTCAGGTATGCAAGAAAGATATCAAGGGTCTCCTATGTGCTTTGGAAACTTACAGACATGATTATTGAGGACTTAATGTACTTTGGACTCTTGCAATCACATATTACTTATGGCCTTGTCATTTGGGGAGACACCACCTACACTAACAATATTCTGAGACTACAGAAGAGAACGTTACGCATAATGTGCAAAGCAGGTTCCAGGGAGTACTGTCTCCTCTCTTTGCCAGGCTCAGACTATTGACTGTAGTCAACTTGTACATATACATGTACATGTAAAAACCAGAGGCATGAAAGGTCCTTCCAGGGAAGAAATTCATGCTACAACGCTAGAAAGAAGGAAGATTATGACATACCAAGATAGAGATTAACAACACCTTACAACTCACACAAGGTGAATACTTTAAAAATCTTCAGTTAATATCACAAACTGATCAGACCCTGCCATTAAAATTACTTAAGGAGAGACTGCATAACTGTAAATGCCACTATACGCATTCTCCAGTAACCAAACAGATCTCAGCACTACTCAGATCCCAAGACTTTCAAATAGTAAAATGAACTGTTTATTCTGATTATGAGGGCCTATCAATTAACAAAATAATGTATAATCATTATCAGCATGTAATATAATAGCTAAATTCACTGTCTATAGACAATAATTTAACATAAATGATGCACAACATTCTTTAGTCACTGTATTCACCATATTAGTATATTTTGCGTATGTCAGCTTTGTATGTTAAGTGTATTAACCCAGTTAGTGAATGTAATGTGGTATGAACATTGTATATAGTGACTTACTATGCATGGTATTTACAAAATCCTCGTATATCAACTATCTGTTTACTATAAATAGTCTCCAAAAATTTTATTATGATTTGTACAAAAAGAAGCCTATTTCATTCTGTATGATCAATGGCCAATAAACATTCTTGATTCTTGACAGTCAATTATTTCAGATCCCATTTTTCACACACCAACAGTTTCAAATGTTCAAATGTGTGTCAACTACTAATGGACCAAACTACTGAGGCCATCAGTCCCCCATAATTACACACTATTTAACGTATGCTAAGAACAACACTTACCAGAGGATTTGACAGTTTCAGAAAATTTCAATTGAAACTGGGGAAGAGTACCATGAAATACCAAACCACAGTGAAATCTGGTAGCTTAGCTGCAGAAATTTCCTGAAAAGATTTTTTCATTAGAGAATGCCAATAAACCAGTTCCTAAAGGCCAAAAGAAGGCATCACTGCAATTAGAATATCCAGAGTAGGTTGTCAACCTTGGCTTTTCATTGGATATTACACTACATGAACATTTTTAACACTAGCCTGCAAGGTGAGGATCATTTAATCTGTGAACTGACAAAAATATAAACCACTGTCTTGACAAAACTTGCGATGTGCAAAGACAACTGGGATCAAAAAATGCAGCACACTTCTCTGCTCTGTATTTTGTCCATGAAAAGAATTACAAGAACTACATTCTTCTGATTAGTACAAAAAAACATGAACTTATACGATTTATGGATATACTAAATCCATTCCAAGTTTTCAAAATTTGTTGAGACCAGTTGTTACTTCTGTATATGACACTCCCGCAATTTGCAAATGGAATTATTACATGGATTTACAATGTAATTCTCCTCCGCTAGGCATGTTTTTTATGGCAGGAAGTTGAATACAATTTTACCAGAGCTCTGAACAGAAAGAGTTTCCTCGTCTTCATTATGAGCCCACAAAAATAATGTCAATGATTGGTTTGACATACTTTTGTGAGAGACTTTTTAATACTAAGAAAATTAATAAATCATGGTTAAGAGCAATCAGTGATGACAATTTATGTAACTGTTTGCTTTTATCTATTTCTATAAATTTTGTACTGGACTTCAACCGCACTGTAAATTTGACGTGTGATACATACATGAAGTGGATCTCGTGTAATGCCCTTCACAACTATAATTTTTTTCCACCTGTCTCACTGAATCTGGCTTCCTTATTTAATGATGAAATAAATTTAAGGCAAACACATTAGTAACGCATGCAGAGGGTGGAGATTGAATAGAGGAGGGGAGAAGAAAGCAGTCGCCTGCCCACCTCGTGGTTCACTTCACATGAGCTCTAGTCCCACCCGCACTTACACCAGGCTGTACGGAGTTTCTTGTTCCTCGTGACAATTTTAATACTACTTTCGTGATTTTTTTTGGGTGCTGTAAAACTAAACTCTGTCTGAACAGGCCTTGGAAGGCCCAATGGTACAATATGGCTGCCATGTCATCCTCAGCCAACAGGTGTCACCAGATGCAGATATGGAAGGCCATGTGGTCAGCACACCATTCTCCTGGCTGCATGTCAGTTTACAAGGCTGGAGCCGTTATTTCTCAATCAAGTAGCTCCTCAGTTGGCCTCACAAGGGCTGGGTGACAGTGGACATTGAAATTTCTGAAACACGAACCAAATTCCATAAGTCAAACTCTTTTCAATGCTTGCCCTCCAGAGTAAAAACATATGCATCTCAGTTGTGGTGTAGGCACTGAGTGATTTACTTTTATTTTATTATGGAAAGCTTTTTTTAAATGGCATTTCTATTGCTGGAAGACTTGAAAAATGTCTGAATTTAAGGGGAGAAAGAATCACAGAGGAAAATGGTACAAAAATAGATTGAAAGAAGTGGTTAGATGTGTAATGGAAGGCAATATGTCACAAACAAGAAAAGATATGGCCTCTCCCAGTGAGAATCTGCAAGAGACTGATAGGATAGGTGAACAGGCATGCAAAGAACGTAATATGTGCAAAACATGGCGTTTCACAGTCTCTCAAACCCTCAGTCAAGGATGTGTAATGTGAGGGTCCACTTTCAATACATTGGGTGGCTGATAACAGTATCTTACCTTTTATTTTGAAAATGGCTTGTCTAAGAAAGATTAGAAATATGATAATGGTAATAGAAATACGGCCTTGCTTTAAGGTAATAGTCAACATGGTGGCAATTCTTAAATATGCCAGCTCAGATTCAACACACATTGTTGAACTACAAAGGGGGGTCAAATGTGGCACATCATTTTTGGCTTCACTTATGTGAACAACAACAATATGCACTTATTTTTTATCTGCCTGTAACCGTGAATAACATGTGCGACGGATCATATAGCCCAACTGCTCACTATCCCTGGACTAGGGAATGTCCACTTGCAGTATGTGTTATGGCAGAGTTTGCAATAAATGTGGTATAAATGTCATAAAAGAGAGAGCTTTAAAGGATGAGGACTACAGTTAAACATGTTTGCCGAGCCACAGGAAACGTGAGCACAAGACAATGGGCACTACCATCCACCAGAACTATTTGCAGCCCTAGACGCACAGACAGTGTATCTGACATGCTTTGTGAGGTCAAGTGAGAGGGTGCATGTGTTGAAGATGTGCATCTTACAGCAGTGGCATTTACTCACAGTAGGTGTTAGTAGTGGACAGTGAGTACAGGCACCAGGCCCCTATTCTTCCCCTAATTCCTGCCATATCACCAAATAATAACTGATATTTACAACCAAAAAACAAATTTATTTCGAAAAATTACTGACTGGCTACAATACCTACTTGCTTATTAGCTTTGTGCAGTGCACAGTTCTGCATGGACCGGATAGTGATGTAAAATTAAACATGAATGATCGACTTAAATAAACCAACTCGATGATCAGGAATTTCCCTGAATTTGTCTGTGGTGTTGTGATGTTTGTTTTGTTTGTTGTTGTCATCACTGACTGGGCTCTGAGGTATTCTTTGGTTAAATCATCGTTTGCCTGTTTTGTTTTCTGTTAGCAACTATATTTGGTGTAAAATATATACTGAATTATTAATAAAGAAGTGGAAATGGTCATATCCTAGTGGTTCTGCAAAAAAGGAAAAGAGCTGTTCATCAGAAAGAAGTAATTGAAAAGTTACCAAAATTAACAGCAAATTTTAGTACTACTACTACTACTACTACTACTACTACTACTGCTGCTAGTACTACTGCTAGTACTACCACCACCACTATTGGAACAACTTCTGTAAGCATCAATCAAACAGTGAATCTTCCACATGATGGATCATGTCAATCACAAATTGTGGGAATTTCTGAATGTTCATGTTCTACACTAATTTCAGATTTCTACTAATTTAGGAAAAGAGATTCGATCAGAAAGATACCATTCCTATGACAAAAGTGCAACAACTTCATTGACTATACTAACATGGACAACTGTCAGCTGGACAACAGTTTTCTAACCCATAAGAAGTATCACACATTCCTGCTGATCATTTTCATGAAAATTTTGTAGAAAGAAGTCATGAATTTTTTATTCATAAGGGATCTGTATATTTTCAAAATAGAGGACCTGACTTTTCCAAGGTGGTGGGAAGTTCCTAGAGTACCAAACTTTTGACGTCATTGGTCCCTAGGCTTACACACTACTTATTCTCACTTAAACTAAGTTATTCTAAGGACAACACGTACACCCATGCATGAGGGATGACTCGAACATTGGATGGGCGGGAGCTTTAGACCAAGCGGCTACCCCGTGTGGCTTTTTTTCCGAAACATCCAGAAGCAATGAAAATGGTAATCAGCAACTAGGTATTTCAACAAAGCGTTATCTATACATAAATTAAAGAATGATGGAAGCATTGAAAGAAAATTGTGGTTGTATTTGCCTTTCGAAAACTGTATTTTGTCTTTCACCCTGCTTATTTAACCCTCCTGATGTAAATTTATGCTCTCTGACTGGATGCAATGATTGGAAGCACATTAAGCACATAATTTTGACACATGAAAATAGCCCACCACATAGGCAGTCCATGGTGATTTATCTAGCATGAAGTACAGCAGTTGGTAGAATAGATAAAGACTATCTCAACATCAAGAAGAAGTGGATTACTGGAAAAACATACTTAAGCAGATAGTAGCTGTTGTAAAATTTTTGTCATCGATAGGGCTCCCATTTCACTGTGACAATGAAATCTTAGGATTTCCCACAATGGAAATTATTTGTGATGTGTGGAATTACCGAATGAACTCATTCCGTTTTATGCAGATCACTTACAAAAATTTGGGAATCTTGTAAAACTTAACACTTCTTATTCATCAGTGAATATCTGTAATGAGGTTATGGATGTAATGGGAAAACAGATCTTAAAAAAATTTTAAATGAAGTTCAATTAGCAAATATTTTTCCTTTAGCACTCACAGTACACCTGTTCCCTCTTATGTTGAACAGCTAACTGTTATAATTTGATACATAGAAGACCATGTTTCTGTTTAATGGTTTCTGAAATGTTTACCCATTAAAGACCATAAATCTGAGTAATTAGCAGAAACCATCTCAAGTTTTTTTTTTTTTTTTTTTAAGAGAATCATTATATTCCTATAAAAGATTACAGGGGACAAAGACATGACAATGCTTCAAACATGTTGTGGAAGTATACTGGTCTACAAGCAAGAATCAAGATGAAATGTAATTTCACCACCTTCATACCTTGGCAGGACATTCTGTAAACTTGATAGGTGTTCAAGCTGCTGGGTGTGTATCAGAGCCAACAAAATTTCTTGAAATGGTTCAGAAAGTGTAAAACCTTTTGTTGAGCTCTACGCACTGATGGAATATATTGACAGAACTTTTAGGTTAAAAAAAATTGTTAAGTGTCTTTCACAAACCAGGTGGTCAGACTGAACTCATGCCTTGGATGAAGGTCATAAACAAACTATAGAAACTTTGATGTCCACTGCAGAAGATACAGAACAGGCAATAGAAATTACAGACAAAGCCCTTAGTCTATCCAGAAGAATGGGAAAGCTAGAATTTATTATATTAATGGAAGTTTTGAGCTCTGTATTGGAAAGAATAGACAAAACAAATACCAATCTGGTTCCTTTCAGAGTATGCAGACACAATAGCACCTTTCTTAGCAATAATATACAACCACTCACTCGACAAAAGGTCTGATCCTAAGGACTGAAAAGTAGCACAGGGAACACCAATATTCAAGAAAGGAAATAGGAGTAACCCATTGAATTACAGACCCATATCACTGACCTCAATTTGCAGCATGATTTTGGAGCATATACTGTACTCTAACATTATGAATCACCTTTAAGAAAATGACTTATTGATACATAACCAACATGGATTTAGAAAATATTGCTTTGTGCAATACAGCTAGCTCTTTATTCCCATGAAGTAATGAGTGCTGTCAACAAGGGGTCTCAGATCAATTCCATATTCCTACATTTCCAGAAGGCTTTTGATATCGTTCCTTGCAAGTGACTATTAATCAAATTGCATACATATGGAGTATCGTATCAGTTGTGTGACTGGACTCATGATTTCCTCTTAGAGAGGTCACAGTTCACATTGATACATGGTAAATCATCGAGTACAACAGAAGTGATATTTGGCATTCCACAAGGTAGTGTCATAGGCCCTCTGCTGTTCTTGATTTACATAAATGATCTAGGTGATAATATGAGCAGTGTCCTTAGATTGTTTGCAGATGACACTGTAATTTATTGTCTAGTAAAATCATCAGACAATTAATTCCAATTACAAAATGATCTAGAGACAATTTCTGTATGGTGTGAAAGGTGCAATTGGCACTAAACAAAGAAAAGTGCTAGGTCATCCAGATGCATACTAAATGAAATCCGATAAATTTTGGGTATACGATAAATCGCACAAATCTAAGGGCTGCCAGTTCGACTAAATGTCTAGGAATTACAATTACGAGCAATGTGAATTGGAAATACCACATAGATAATATTGTGGGGAAGGCAAAACAAAGACTGTGCTTTGTTGGCAGAACACTTAGAAGGTGCGACAAACCCACTAAAGGGACGCCCTACATTACACTTGTCCATCCTCTGCTGGAATATTGCTGCACAGTGTGGGATCCTTACCAGGTAGAATTGATGGAGGACATTGTAACGTGCAAAGAAGGGCAATCCATTGCGTGTTATTGCGCAATAGTTCTGAGAGTGTCACTGATATGATATGCAAGTTGGGGTGGCAGTCACTGGAACGAAGGCGGTTTTCTTTGTGGCAAGATCTATTTACGAAATTTCAATCACCAACTTTCTGTTCTGAATGCAAAAATATTTTGTTGACACCCACCTATGTAGGGAGAAATGATCATCGTAATAAAATAAGTGAAATCAGAGGTGGAACGGAAAGGTTTAGGTGTTCCTTTTTCCCATGCATCATTCGAGAGTAGAATTGTAGAGAAGTAGTATGAAAATGGTTCAATGACCTTTCTGCCAGGCACTTGAGTGTGAATTTCAGAGTAACCATGTAGATGAAAGTGTAGATGTATCTTCGAAAGAAACATTAACATTGCACTTTACAACTAGTTTGTTCCTTTCACTTGATGATTTTAACATTAACCTCAGGGATAAATTTGATGACTTTGAATTGTCAGCGAAGAAAAACCCAGAATCTGATTACAAGAACTTATCTCAAAGAACAAAACGTTGAGCTCATGCTGGAGTTTTTCTGATGGCTCTGCACCATCAGTCCAACTGAATGAAAAAGAGAAATTCAATGTAGAAATCATTCTTCCCATAACTGATAATCACTTTTTTAGATGAATGCTCATGTTAAGTTCATATGAGAACATTAGTCAATGTTTTGGTTTACTTTTTTGCTTGAAAACTGAATGTTGAAGAGCTGAGATGAAGTTGCATAGGATTTACTGAAATTTATTATGAAGATGTTAATGAGCAAGAGTTGGAAACTGAATACCTGCATTTAACAGAATACTTGAAAATTACGCATAATAAAAATGGAGGAATGAATAGTATATAGGAAATATATTAGCTTTCGGAAAAAAAAAAAAAAAAAAAAAAAAAAGAAAAAAAAAAAAAAAAAAACTAATATTTCCAAATGTGGGAATTGCATTGAGAATGTGTATCTTGGGGCACTCCGTCTACCGGAAGCCCACACACACAGATCTGTATTTGCAGGCGACAAGCTGCCACCACCCTGCACAAACCATGGGTTTGTTGCGTACTCTGGTGCACCGGGCACGTGTGGTATCTGATAAGGACAGCCTTCCTAAAGAATTAGAACATTTGCAATCTGTCTTCAGGGGAGAATGGATATTCTACATGCCAAATCCGCACAACTGTAACAAAGAAGAAATGTAAAGAGAAACAAGAAGAAGAAGACAAAGAGGTGGTCAGGTCCAGGGCGTTTATTCCGTATGTGGGTAACCTCTCCTCCAAAATAGGAAGGATTTTAAAGAAGCATTGTGTTAAAGTGATCTTCCAACCACCTACAAAAATATCGGCTTTGCTTGGCTCTGTGAAGGACGATCTGGGTCTGAGGAAGGCGGGTATTTATAAGATCCCTTGTCAATGTGGCAAATCCTACATTGGCCAAACTACTCGCACAGTATGGGAAAGATGCGTGGAGCATGAGCGCCACACACGTCTTCTACAGCCCAACAAATCAGCCATAGAAGAACACTGTATTTCGATGGGACACTCCATGGATTATTGTGGAACAAAAATTTTAGCGATAACTACATCTTTTTGGGAATCCATTATCAAGGAGTCCATGGAGATACGATTGGCAGAAGATCTTAATAATCGAGACGGCGGCTTTCAGATGGATAAGCATGGGATCCTGTAATTTCTTTAATCGCTTCACAGAGACATGGGTCTGCATCTAGTGCGACAGCTGACGAAAATTGATTTTCTACTTTCGACTACCGCACCTCAGCTGCGCGAAGGCGCTTTACGACAGATAGCGCAAAGGTAGGTACATCACTATGCATGCGCGGCCCGCTTTTGCTGCAGAGCGTGCCAAATTAGATAGGGGCCGCGGTATTACCCTTCTCCACTGCGCAGGCGCCGCCGCACCAATTTTCGGTATATATAGAACGACGCGCACCAGTAATCTTCAGTCTCGTACTCACCTGAAGATGGCTGCATGTTTGTTAGCCAAAATATCGTGCCAAGATGTCAACGTGATCCGGCTGCAAGCCTGAAATATGATGGACCAGCATTGAGAATATTTTTAGGCATGATGGTAACCATTTGCAGTGCAGAACACTCCTACTCCAAATTGGAAACAATAAAAAATGAATTAAGAAGTACAATTCTTCAAGAGAGATCAACCACTTTATTGCTCATGAACATAGGAAGTGATATGCTCAAAAATAAAGATATTGAAGATGGGACTAACGATTTTGCCTCTCAAATTTAGATTTTTAACCTCTAACCCTTTTAGCATCACACGTTACTTTTGTGGGGTATATTAGATTATTTATTCATTTAGTGTGAATGTCAAGAAATAAAAATATGTCTAGAACCTCGCTTCTCCACTTTGTATATTCTAACAAAATAGTGCTCTGTCAAGGTCATAGGAACCCCATTAATGTATAGGAGGCCCTGGCCACACTAGAATAAAGATGGCTCTGCTGGGTACATGCGTGTTTAACCATTCAATGCTGGGGTTGTGAAGATGATCTTTGTTACAGAGATTACTGAAATGGTGTGCAATACCCATGCTGTAGTACAAATACTAATGACGGAGATGATACAGACCTATCAACAGATTACGCAACTACCGTACATTGACAGGAGTGCTGCATGGGAGATGTTGAACCTGTTGGAGCAACATTTTGAAGGATATCTATCATGTTGGAAAGACAGATTCTGTGGAGTGATATTCATGATAGCACAAGAGATGGGACAGCAGGGACATCGTCCGACAATGCTACACCACTGAAAAACAACATGGCAAACAGATCCAGATCCTATGACCTATCATGACCTCCCATCCCCTATTTCCCCACCAATTGTGACATACAAACAATTCACACCAAGAACCTCACAGAGGATTAATGATAGTGTGGAGGTTAGGTGAAAATCTGTAGCAGTGACTGAATGCAGCACATGACAACACCGGAGAAGGTGTGGCAAACTGTTACAGCTCTTAAGTCTGGTTGTACTACAGAACACAAGGTTGCAA
Source organism: Schistocerca serialis cubense (assembly GCF_023864345.2). Lineage (NCBI taxonomy): Eukaryota > Metazoa > Arthropoda > Insecta > Orthoptera > Acrididae > Schistocerca > Schistocerca serialis. The sequence goes on from NC_064642.1 coordinate 809,703,349, forward strand.
GAATTTGTTAGCATACATACACCAAATTCCATGAATCATGTGACATAGTACGTTAAATTCATTATTGGCATTTAAACACGTGGGTAAAACAAGCAGCTATCACCCTAGGCATACCTAATTTTAGGGCCAGCACCTATTTTCTTTGTCACTTCCAATGCCACTATAAAATAACATTATGCAAAAGGTTTAAACCAAAGTGAGGAAGAGCACTGGAGTTTGTGCCAAAGTTGATGGATTATATTACTGACAATCACACTAAAGCCAACACTGTTCAATATAGACCAGAGTTGATTTGAGTATGATAGTATCCAGTTTACTGTGAGTTCAGTGACTGGAGGGAGGGCAACTGAACTCTTCATGCTATTGCCACATATACTTCACACTGTTATAAAATTCAAGTGCTTTTGTCCACGTCAGGACACATTACAAACAAATTGTACACCTGCATTCAGGAATAGTGTGGCAAGTTTAGCAAACAAGTGTCCCAACCACTACAATGGAACAAAACACTGAACATAGAATATGCTGCATTGTTAGTGCGACGGTGACTACAACACTTGTTTTGTCTTGGATGTGAAAGGTACTGGAAACGGAAATAATGAGATCTGTCATTCTGTTGTTGTATTCGTAGAAAGCTCAAACTGACAAGTTTTCTGACCAAATCCTTTTGCAACAGGGATATGCAGTTGTAGAAAAAGATTGATTCACCGAAAGTACTGCCAGCCTCTAGACGTTTACTTCTTTTGCCAATATAAACTATTGGCACATCGAACGGGGGTACATATGTGCTGATGAATATCTTACTATCAATCTGCATGTCAAACTCTTCATTTTCAGAGTACATTCTTTCATACATTATCAGTTCTGAGCACCAAAATATTGACTTGTGCTCCACCATGCATGGAAGGTGTCTTGATATGTGGAACACGACATGCCTCTGTCAGTCCGTGATATGTTGGACATCAGCTTGGCTGCAGCTGACATATGCAATGCTTCTCACTGTGAATGAAGTGCCACTGTGATCTGCTCATGATGTAACCAGCCACTTTGCCAACAGCATTGCCTTCTCCCACCACATTACAAGGCAAAGGACTACAGTAAGTTGTATGGGCTTTGTATGATATATTTTTATTTGTGCCCAATGTTTCATTTGTGTATAGTCCAATTTGGAATTCAGCTCATGATCTCAATGAGGATCATAGAGTTAAGATTTAGACACAATGAGCAAGGAACGCTCATGACAATGCCTGTACTGCAAGAAGAAAGAAATACATTGCAGAAATATTTTGTTTCTGTGCAGTGAGTGTCACGGAAACATGTAAGAACTACAAGGAATACATCATTTGGATCTATGGTATCATAATATCTGTTGCTGTGCATTTAACATACGAGAAACACACTAATGGAATGTACGTGCAGCACCTCATGTTATTCATATTGACCCTGATGTCCATATCTCTTATCCTTTGTCACACCATTAACATACCCTGTATGTGCACAGGTATTGCAAGCCATTGTGAAACACCATATTTTGCACATCTTCTTTTCTTTGCATGCCTGTTCACCTCTCACAGGCTCTCGCAAATTCTTATTGGGAGATCCCAGTGCTTCTCTTGTCACAAACAGTGGTCTAAAACCCACCACAATGAGAGGACTTGTAGAACAGCAGAACCATAATAAGTGATTTAAATGCCAGTGAGGTGGCATGCTCTTAGGCCCAACAGCACCCTGTTTTATTTGACAGGACAGGTCAGTGTTACACATCACTCAGTTGGTGTGGAGCCATCATACAAGGTGGAAACATGTAATTGTTTATTACACTTGTGACATGCACACCATAGCATTGGTTTCCACTGACTAGAACCCACCAACCCCACAGACTGCAGTGGGCATGTGAACACCATCACTGTTACACTGAGTGGCAAGATGTACTTTTTTCAGAGAAGTCAACCTCAACTCGTCCAAAGTGATGACCGCATAGGCTTTCAACATTGCTGTGGTGAAGCCAATCTGGCTGACTGTATTTGTGAGCGCCATAGTGGAAAAACGCCATTTGTGAGGGTTTGGGCGCCATTGCATGCTATGTGTGATCTTGTTGCCTATGTTTTGAGGACAGTCTGAACAGCTACCACTATATGAGAGAGGTTTTACAGCTTGGAGTACTGCCGTTAACACAGGCAGTTCCTCTTGGCATATTTCAGCAGGACAACACCCAACTGCATGCAGCAAGAAATGTGCAAGTTGTCTTCAAAGAATGAATGGTACCACCACTTCCCTGGCACATCCATTCACCTGACATGTCACCTACTGAACATGTCTGGGATACAGTCTGTCAACAACTCGTTCCTTCAGGCTTTCTGCAGTCAAAGATGATACTCTGTAGACATGCCTACAAACCATGTGGTACAGTACACCTCAGCAGCATGTTCACGTACTCCGATTCCATACCACGATATCTAGGGATTCTGACTGCAGCTCGATGGTGGCACTTCTCTGTACTAAACTGCCACAGTCACAGTGTTTACAGCTCCGTAATGTTAATCATTTGTGTAATGTCAAGTCTCTAATCAGTAGTATTAATTTCACATTGATGATCACATGTCTTGGTTCAGTGTTTCCCTTTTTCAAAGCAGCAGTGCATAACACAAATGTCCAGAATGGATGTCACTCACCATTTTATACCTACACTTTTCAATTTTCAGTTTCCCTCAGATGAAACTGAATAATGATGGTCAGTTGATGGTATGTTCAAAAGCAGTACTTTTCAGTGGAGCTTCTAAGAGCAATTGGATGAATCAGCACGTGTTCTTGCAATGGTTGTACTATTTTAAACAGCACACTCTGCCAGTGGGAACAAATCCAGTCCTCTTAACTATGGATGGCCATGCTAGTCATAAAGACCTGGCAGTTACAGAATATGTAGGTAACAATCACGTTTGTATGCTGAATATGCCACCGCATAACATTCTTCAGTTACAGCCATCGGACAGGATGTTTTTCAAGCCTTTCGAGACTGCACTTTGAACTGCAAATTCAACACAGACAGGATGACATCACTTGTACCCATGGTCTAGGAGTAGCGTCTTTGATTCATAATCAAAACGTCTTTGGTCCCGGGTTCGATCACCGCCACTGCCTAAATTTTGATAAATAATCAGCAGTGGTGGCCGAAGACTTCCGGCATAAGAAGTCAGCCTCATTGTGCCAACGGCCTTGTCAAAGAGGGCGGAGGAGCGGATAGATGTTCAGGGCACTCTCTTGTCCTAGGGGTGGGAAATTGCCCCTAAAGGCAATCAGCAATGATCAACGACATGAGGATGCAGAAGGCAATGGAAACCACTGCATTAAAGACACGTAATGTGTATCCACAGGGCATGGGGCCTGTAATTGAAGAAGTGTCATGATGATCTCTCCATTGGCAAAAGATTCCGGAATAGTCCCCCATTCGGATCTCCGGGAGGGGACTGCCAAGGGAGAGGTTACCATGAGAAAAAGAATGAATAATCAATGAAAGGATAACGTTCAACGAGTCAGGGCATGGAATGTCAGAAGCTTGAACGTGGTAGGGAAACTAGAAAATCTGAAAAGGGAAATGCAAAGGCTCAATCTAGATATAGTAGGGGTCAGTGAAGTGAAGTGGAAGGAAGACAAGGATTTCTGGTCAGATGAGTATCGGGTAATATCAGCAGCAGCAGAAAATGGTATAACAGGTGTAGGATTCATTATGAATAGGAAGGTAGGGCAGAGGGTGTGTTAATGTGAACAGTTCAGTGACCGGGTTGTTCTAATCAGAATCGACAGCAGACCAACACCGACAACGATAGTTCAGGTATACATGCCGACGTCGCAAGCTGAAGATGAACAGATAGAGTAAGTGTATGAGGATGTTGAAAGGGTAATGCAGTATGTAAAGGGGGACGAAAATCTAATAGTCATGGGCGACTGGAATGCAGTTGTAGGGGAAGGAGTAGAAGAAAAGGTTACAGGAGAATATGGGCTTGGGACAAGGAATGAAAGAGGAGAAAGACTAATTGAGATCTGTAACAAGTTTCAGTTAGTAATAGCGAATACCCTGTTCAAGAATCACAAGAGGAGGAGGTATACTTGGAAAAGGCTGGGAGATACGGGAAGATTTCAATTATATTACATCATGGTCAGACAGAGATTCCGAAATCAGATACTGGATTGTAAGGCGTACCCAGGAGCAGATATAGACTCAGATCACAATATAGTAGTGATGAAGAGTAGGCTGAAGTTCAAGACATTAGTCAGGAAGAATCAATACGCAAAGAAGTGGGATACGGAAGTACTAAAGAATGACGAGATACGTTTGAAGTTCTCTAACGTTATAGATACAGCAATAAGGAACAGCGCAGTAGGCAGTACAGTTGAAGAGGAATGGACATCTCTGAAAAGGGCCATCACAGAAGTTGGGAAGGAAAACATAGGTACAAAGAAGGTAGCTGCGAAGAAACCATGGGTAACAGAAGAAATACTTCAGTTGATTGATGAAAGGAGGAAGTACAAACATGTTCCGGGAAAATCAGGAATACAGAAATACAAGTCGCTGAGGAACGAAATTAATAGGAAGTGCAGGGAAGCTAAGATGAAATGGCTGCAGGAAAAATGTGAAGACATCAAAAAAGATATGTTTGTCGGAAGGACAGACTCAGTATACAGGAAAGTCAAAACAACCTTTGGTGACATTAAAAGCAACGGTGGTAACATTAAGAGTGCAACGGGAATACCACTGTTAAATGCAGAGGAGAGAGGAGATAGGTGGAAAGAATACTTTGAAAGCCTCTATGAGGGTGAAGATTTGTCTGATGTGATAGAAGATGAAACAGGACTCAATTTAGAAGAGATAGGGGATCCAGTATTAGAATCGGAATTTAAAAGAGCTTTGGAGGACTTACGGTCAAATAAGGCAGAAGGGATATATAACATTCCATCAGAATTTCTAAAATCATTGGGGGAAGTGGCAACAAAATAACTATTCACGTTGGTGTGTAGAATATATGAGTCTGGCGATATACCATCTGACTTTCAGAAAAGCATCATCCACACAATTCCGAAGATGGCAAGAGCTGACAAGTGCGAGAATTATCACACAATCAGCTTAACAGCTCATGCATCGAAGCTGCTTACAAGAATAATATACAGAAGAATGGAAAAGAAAATTGAGAATGAGCTAGGTGGCGATCAGTTTGGCTTTAGGAAAAGTAAAGGGATGAGAGAGGCAATTCTGACATTACGGCTAATAATGGAAGCAAGGCTAAAGAAAAATCAAGACACTTTCATAGGATTTGTCGACCTGGAAAAAGCGTTCGACAACATAAAATGGTGCAAGCTGTTCAAGATTCTGAAAAAAGTAGGAGTAAGCTATAGGGAGGGACAGGTCGTATACAATATGTACAACAACCAAGAGGGAATAATAAGAGTGGACGATCAAGAACGAAATGCTCGTATTAAGAAGGGTGTAAGACAAGGCTGTAGCCTTTCGCCCCTACTCTTCAATCTGTACATCGAGGAAGCAATGATGGAAATAAAAGAAAGGTTCAGGAGTGGAATTAAAATACAAAGTGAAAGGATATCAATGATACGATTCGCTGATGACAATACTATCCTGAGTGAAAGTGAAGAAGAATTAAATGATCTGCTGAACAGTCTAATGAATATACAGTATGGTTTCAGAGTAAATTGGAGAAAGACAAAGGTAATGAGAAGTAGTAGAAATGAGAACAGCGAGAAACTTAACATCAGGATTGATGGTCACGAAGTCAATGAAGTCAAGGAATTCTGCTACGTAGGCAGTAAAATAACCAATGATGGATGGAGCAAGGAGGACATCAAAAGCAGACTCGCTATGGCAAAAAAGGCATTTCTGGCCAAGAGAGGTCTACTAATATCAAATACCGGCCTTAATTTGAGGAAGAAATTTCTGAGGATGTATGTCTGGAGTACAGCATTGTATGGTAGAGAAACATGGGCTGTGGGAAAACCGGAACAGAAGAGAATCGAAGCATTTGAGATGTGGTACTATAGATGAATGTTGAAAATTAGGTGGACTGATAAGGTAAGGAATCAGGAGGTTCTACGCAGAATCAGAGAGGAAAGGAATATGTGGAAAACACTGATAAGGAGAAGGGACAGGATGATAAGACATCTGATAAGACATGAGGGAATGACTTCCATGGTACTAGAGGGAGCTGTAGAGGGCAAAAACTGTAGAGAAAGACAGAGATTGGAATACATCAAGCAAATAATTGAGGATGTAGGTTGCAAGTGCTACTCTGAGATGAAGAGGATAGCACAGGAAAGGAACTCGTGGCGGGCTGCATCAAACCAGTCAGTAGACTGATGACCAAAAAAAAAAAGGATGACGTCCTGCAGCTGAACCACTGACTATGATACGGTTCCACTTCTGCAGTCATTTACACCCCATTCCATATAATTCTCTCTTCAGATATAATTAACTGTATCAAACTAGTAGGTGAGCACATAGTCACAGGCAGTTTCAATGACAGAGAGAGAGTGCACTAGGAGACAACAACAGATACAAAGGGCACAAAATTAGAACAAGTCAGGAAATCCACCACTCGCCCAGCTGCAGAACAACACATGGCAAGCCCCACACCTCACTACACAGTCTGCATGCTGACCCAGTACATTTCTTGTTATACAGTTTAATTACTTTTCTTATTTGTTGCAAGCGTCTACTGTGGCAGTGGTGTTGAACTGAAGTGATGAAGAGAACTGCCAATGCTAAGACTGGCTCTGCTGGAATTGCAGCAATTTGTTACAATTTCTATTACAGTCACATCACACTAATAATCAGATGCAGTGGCAGCCATTGATAATGCAGGAGCACACAACTGATGCCCAAACTCTTGCCACCAGGTGCACAATGACGAGTAGCTGTCACATTGTTTGTGGGCACAGGAATTCTGGGAAATGCCTGTCAAGACAGGCAGGCTTCAGTCTGACTGTGTGCCATCTTCAGCAGAGATCTTGTTTGGAGTAGCTGGCGCAGGATGGATATCTGGCAACAAACTTATCACATAATAGCCATGTGGTTCCAGAAATCTCTTCACACAAATTAAGATGTTTCTTTATGACCAGTAACTCTCCTGCCTTGAGCAAACTGTGAGAGGAAAACATCAAGCATACTGCAGAAACGACAGACAACCCCAAACCACTTTCCAATCCTCAAAATGTGCTTCCCTAATAAATGAATGTAAGGTCATACAACTTCATGCCTTCCCTGGTATATAATATTAAGAATCCTGGAAAAAGTACTATAAATTATATACCACCTTAAAGACATCACATTCTGCCATGATTGTTACATACTGTGTAACTGGACTTATCTTTATTGTTTATTGCATTTGGGGGCATCACTTCCCCACATCCAGCTGGAGAAGTAGTGTTATCCTCCAGAATCTACTAGTGACTGGGATTGTATTACAGGATCCTCTCCAGAACAGCAACCTGTCAGTGACAGGAAGGAAGGAAGGAAGATTAATGAACTTGTTGTCTTCAGAACAATGAACACTAACATGGAGTGGTTGAAGATAACAGCACGTCGTGTCCAAGGGCTGCCAGTACCTCTTCAGTTCCTACCCCAACAGGGTAAGTCCTTTGAGAGTATCAATTCTCCAGAGCCACTGAAGAGGGAAAGAAGAAAACTTGGGGCAGTGCTACTCCAAGTAACCCCACAGGTCAGATCCTCTCAAGCCATCAGACTCAGAACCTGCATTCATCGATGTCACTCCATCAAGCACTGAACATATGGAATGAAGCATTGCTATGTGATGTCTTTGGTGTGAAGCACAAAGTCTACATTCCATCAGCAGAGGAAACTAAAACTGTGGTAAGCATCACCAATGACAGCTGTAATCTGAATGGAGGATGCCATAGCAATGATTACTCCAGAGACACACAAATTAAATTGCAGTCAAAATATTCAAAGATCAATGTGTTTGTTTATATGTAAGTTCTTTGCTATCAGTCCATATTGTTTTATTTGCATTTTACATGACATATTTTGGGAAATGATTCCCTTTTTCACTACCATGTTTTCTCTTTCTATTTTGCCATTCTTATGTAGTGTTTTTGATACATGATATTCTGTTTTAATTTGTTCACTAAATTTTCTGATGGTCCATCTGTGCAGAGTTTCACAAATGTTGGATACCACACACAACTTCCAGTGCACAGTATACATTGTGAATAGCTTACATAAACAGTTACAAAGATCTTTGTAGTGTCTTTTGGTGCAAGTTATTATCATTGTATACTGTTCACTGGAAGCTGTGTGTGATGTTTAACATCAGACTTCATAACAACAAAAGTAACAACACCAAGGACAACAACAACACCAAGGGAAGTTGAGTCAACAGTTAAGGTAACAGAGACGGGACTTAGCAGCACTCATTTCATTCATCATGAAGATAGAAGGGGATGGTGTTTCATATGTGTTGTTTCATTTTCTGTACATCTACATACATACTCTGCAAACCAACGTATGGTGCATGGCTGAGTGTATCCTGTTCCACAACTAGCGATTCACTTTCCTGTTCCACTCGCAAACAGGGCTTCTATGGAGGCATATAGGAAATCTGTTGTCCCTCACTCTAATCTATCTAATCTTATCCTCATGGTCCTTACCCAAAATGTACGTTGTCAGCAGTAGGATCATTCTGCATTCAGCTTAAAATGCTGGTTCTCTAAATTTTCTTCACAAAAGGAGATGGGAAACTTAAATGGGGAGCCCTGAAAGGAAAACTATCTCTGTAATATGTGCATGTTGTTCAAACCTATCAGTGACAGATCTTGCAGCCTGCCTCTGAATTGATTCAATTTTTTTTTCTTTAATCCGACTTGGTGCAGATCCGGAGCAGTCATTCACACTGCGATTATTTTCGTTGTTGAAGTGTTGCTCTTCTGCATGAAGTGGTGTTATAGTTATCAATGATATCACATTTGGTAAATGTGAGGATTAGGCAAGAAATAATAAAAGTTACAGTAAAAATCGTGGAGAAAGAGAAGTTTGAATTGTGGGAAGGAGAAAGATTCAACAGAAATTAAGTCGGACCAGACATACTGGGGCATAACCTGGTGATAAAACTGTGTAGGTGACAGGAAAACTATCAGAAATTTTAACAGTAGATTTTTAAAATTAACACTAAACATACTGAGTTTCAGTGGCGCAGACATAAAGCTTAGAGTACATGTTGTTTTTGTGTTGTTAATGACAGCTGCATGAAAGCAGTATTTGGACTGAAGACCACAACAAGAACATGGTTTGAAAGCTGTGTCTTGGGACATGATATTGGAATTGGTTGACTGAGATTTCTCAGTCCATCTAGATCACAAACTGAGCTAGGGTCATTTGATGAGAGTACAGGTGAAGTCGCAATGTCATGTGATCATAAAGTGTGTCCTGAATTGTTTTCAAGACAACTTTCAGACAGATTAAAATTGTTTGTCAGATTGGGACTCAAATCCAGTAACTTTGTCTTTCATTGTCAAGGTTTGTACCTACTGAGCTACCTAAATACAACTCATGACCTGCCCTCACAGCTGGATGTCTGCAAGTATCTCCTCTCTTATGTCCCAAATTTCACAGAAATTCTCCTACATATGTTGTGGGACTATCACACCTGGAAACAATCCCTCAGGCTATGGCTATCCATGCCTCCAAAGTATCTTTTCCTCCAGGACTGCTTGCCCTATAATGTATGGAGGAGAACTTCAGTGATGTCAGGAAGGTACGAGATGAGGCTCTGGTGGAAGCGAAACTGTGAGGATGGGTCATGAATCCTGCTCAGATAGATCAGTTCGTATAGCACGTTCCCACAAAAAGCAAAGGTGCCACATCTGAGTACAGCATACAGATTTCATCTGTCAGGAAAGCTCTAGTTCCTAATCAGCAAACACCCCACAGCAGAGTGGACATTCATTTTCCAATTCTGGGTAAATGTGGTAACATTGAAAGTTCTTCAGATTCAGGCAGACTACAACTGTTATCATTGTGCAATTCCAGTCCCAGATGAGAGGGAGGCAGGGAAAGAAGCAGCACTAAAAGGATGGAACATAGCCTTGAGAAGCAAAGCAAATGCTCTTTGTAGTTTTATTTCATTAAAGTTGACATGCAGGTTAACCGTTGTGGTAGATAAAACCGCATGGTACACAAATATAGGCAGCATTCTGTCCAAATATCTTACAACACAAAAACAGAAACAAAAAGTGAAGTGAATTTAATGTGGCATTAACCACACACTAACTCAAGAACTGTTTCCAGATAATTGCACTCTTATTGGTGGAAGTAACTACTTCCTCTGTCACACAGCGCACACTTCACAAATCCATCCAAACTTAAATCCCACCCAGGTATCCTCATAGATGTCCCATATTTACCATTGGAGGGGATACCACTAGGTCGACACTCCAGTGTTCATGAAATGTGTTCCCAGTTGTGAATATTGTGAATACGGGCAACCATCAGTTGTATAATGCAATGACAACAATCAAGATTTATGATGGACTGAGATTCTAACCAAGATTGAGACTTATTGCACATGGTAGCCTGATTATTAGTCTACCCGAGTATGACTTGTGGGCAGACCCAACTTCAGCTCACATTCTTACCTTAATTATGTATACTGCTGTAAGGGCCAAACATTTTAATTTAAATTCACATTTTAGTTGAAAGTCACTTACCCACCGTCAGCAGATACATAGGCTAACACAATGCCTATGCTGTTCAGAAGCACACTGCAGTGTTCCTTTGGACATTCATGGCTGTGCGAAGGAGAATTGCTCCATAAGTCTGAGCAATGCGAGCACTGCATTATCACACTCGAATGATCAGATTGCCACCACTCACAGATTGTAAAAGAAACCGGGTTATTACAATTACTGTGCAGTTATGGCTAGTAGCTTCCTTCAGACTTTCATCACGGTTGTCTAAAAATCTGCAACAGTTATTGTAGCTGTGACGCATAATACAGATGTAAAAAATTCCAAGTTTGTGTTCACCTAAACACACCATATTCTGACTCAACAGTAGATGTTTTTTCTTCAACATCACATCTGTTAAAGTTGCCTCAAAGCCATTCCATAAACAGCATAATGCCTCTATGTAATGGACTGCAAACAAAAAGTTCCTCTTCTTTGTTGTCCATAACTGAAGAAAAGAGTGGCATAACAATAAAAAACTGATCAAAATATCCACGGGTGTACTGCTGGTCTACTGTGTCCAATGGGCACAATATTTTGGTGATCATACATGTCGCCATCATCAGGTGAACTGACGGACTGAGCTCCTGTGAACGTGCCGGCACAGAGATCCATAAACTCTGGCTGCTCAGAGGGAACTGGTTTGGTCGCGGCGGCGGCCGATATAATTACCCTCCGCCCGTGGTGTGCTCCCTCCACTGTCCATGCCCCGCGGCACGGTCGCGCAGTGAAACAGATTGTTACGGTGTCTGAGATGACATAGGAGCGATGGCTCTGTCCACTGTGGATGACACATTCGTCATCTGGGCACACTGGGCACATGGTATGGATAAACTCCTTGACTTCCTTACACATCTAAACTCCATACACCCCAACATCAAATTCACTATGGAGACTGAAACAGAAGGTAAATTACCTTTCCTTGACATCTTGGTCAAGAGAAGGGCTGACGGCACCCTAGGCATGGGGTGTATTGGAAGACAATGCACACTGATCTGTATTTGCACACAGACAGCTGCCACCACCGTTCACAGAGGAATGGGGTACTTAAACCTCTAGTACATAGGGCGCGTACTATCTCTGACGCAGAGAGTCTACCCCAGGAATTGGAACATCTGAGAACTGTATTTCGAAAAAATGGGTACTCAGAGTGGCAGATTCAACATGCTCTCCACCCAACCACTACAGCACAATCTGTGGAGATGGTTGAAATCACGAGGGAGGAGGCGGGCACTGCGTTTATTCCATATACAGGCGCACTCTCGGGGAAAATCGCCCGCATTTTGAAGAAATACCGGGACAGAACTGTGTTTTGTCCTCTGAATAAAACTTGTGCACTGGTGGGGAGCGCCAAAGATGGCCTCGGTTTGAGGAAGGCCCACGTGTACCAGATTCCATATCAATGTGGCAAGTCGTATATTGGTCAGACGATGCATACCATCGAGGATCGATGCCATGAACACCAGAGGCACACTCGACTAATGTATCCGAGCAAGTCGGCAGTCACTGAACATTGTTTGTCAGAAAATGGAGTATGAACGCACGAGGATTCTGGTACAGACATCGAGATACTGGGACAGTGTTATTAGAGAGGCCATCGAAATTCGCACCAATGACAACCTCATCAACTGTGACTGTGGCTATAATGTTAGCAAGGCTTGGGAACCAGTGATTGGGTTAATCAAGAGTAAATCGAGCAAACGTATAGTTGTGATGACCACGGCGGACAGAGCCATCACTCCAACGTCATCTCAGACGTCGTCACAATCTGTTCCACCGCGCGACCGTGGCACGGGGCACGGACAGTAGAGGGAGCGCGCCGTGGGCGGAGGGTATTTAAATCAGCCGCCACCATGACCAAACCCAGTTCCCTCTGAGCAGCCATAGCATACGGATCTCCGTGCCAGCACATTCACAGGAGCTCAGTCCGTCAGTTCACCTGACGATAGTGACATGTATGATCGCCGAAATATTGTGCCCATTGGACACTGTAATCCAGCAGTACACGCGTGGATATTTTGACTATCAAATATGCCGAAACAAACTCAAGAATCACAATAACAAACTGTATTACCTAAGTGAGCTTTAGTGAAACTGGATGAGCACGGCACAATGTAAGGATGACATCACGCCTATTTTCAAGACCAACAGCCCATTCCTTGAAATAAGTTCTATGGAAAGACACTACGAGTTATTCTATTGAAGTCATTAATGACATATTTGATGTACTGAACTGCAGAATTGTCCGCAGCTCGTGGTCTCGATGTAGCATTCTTCCTTCCCAAGCACAGGGTCCTGGGTTCGATTCCCGGTGGGGTCAGGGATTTTCACCTGCCTTGAGATGACTGTGTGTTTTTGTTGTGTCGTCTTCATCATCATCATTCATCCCCATTATGGTAGGAGGAGGGCAATGGCGAACCACCACCAGTAGGACCCTATCTAATACGGCGGTGTGGGACTCCCGCATTGTCCCCTATGCTCTGTCGAGGATTATGGGGACTTAATTATCATCACTACAGAATTCCCAAAGATAAAGGGTTCCAAATCTGTCCCAGAGAGATTAATCATCTAACAATTCAGCAATTCGACATATAGCGGAGATCCTGAGTCACAATAGGCACTACAAAAAGATTCACACAGTTACATTCCATCCTGGATTTTCCATTGTTTGATTAACAATTCATCAAAATACTATAAAAATTGTTCTATGTGATATTGGCAATATATTGACTGGTACATGGTTAGCCTGAAGGCAATGGAACTTGAAGATAGGAAATCTAGGCACCCAAAGCAGGGAGCAGCCAGAGTGATAGTATTTATGATACCAGAAGCAAATAGTATTCCTAGAGGCCTTCAATTTGCAGCTGTACCAGGGGAAAAGTATCACTTCAGAAAAGTAAGTGACAACCCCATCCACCTCCTAGATGCTGTTGTACAGTATCACTTTAGAAGATGGCCAGCCAACTCTTTCTCCCTCACTCTCCCCTGCGCGCACACACACACACACACACACACACACACACACACACACACACACACACTCACACACACACAAGCTTGGTACTTGCCCCTGTGAACTGCAGTGTCAATGTGTTTACAAAGGCTTGAATGAGGTGAGAAATGGGTAACTGTGCTACAACAGCACTCCCCACCTACAAGAGGCCTCAGAGCAGTGCCAAGTAATGTAGAACATGACTGTTGATTCCCATAATAGGAAGGACAGTGATGTTTAGCTTTCAGCTGAATGCAGTTGCTACCAAACTCGGAGTGTTAATGTAATGGCCAGAAACATCCCCACCTACAGAGGGATGGGATCTAAAGTTGGTTGGCCAGAGATGCAAGCGAGTTGCACAGCTCCATGCAAGACTGGCCAATGTGTGTAAAGTGTCGGTGGATTGTCAGGCTAACTACAGATATGGAGAAATTGTGCACTGCCACAATCCCTTAAAAACCCATGATATTTTTATTCAGCGTGAGTTTCTGTTGAAAATGTTGGGGTGCAAACTCTATGTCACTTGTTGACACCTTCTAGTAAGCTCCAGCAAATCTATTTTATCACTTGGAGTGCTACCCTCAAAGTTTGTACTTTACAGTGCTGTAAGTGGGATACAGCCATTCGCTCCAACCCTGCGGACACAAACACTGATTACCATTGAGCAGTGAGTCACTTTCTTTGCTTTTTATAATGTTAACAATTATTGTTCAGTGTAACAGTAAGTCACGGGCATGAATAACAAAATTTACATACAGAGTTTCTAGAATTTCCTGCCACAAGTAGCCTTAGGTACAGATTTTGGGACTCCACTCACAGTTGGTCTGTGACTGTTGGGCACTGAGCAAAGCTATCAACTTGCCATCCTTGGAAGTTTATCTTTCTGCATTTGCTCCTAACCACTCAGGGAGTGCAGACTGACATGTAATGTCTGTCATCACCAACTGCAGTAGTTTCTTGTCATAACATCAGACAGAGGGAAGAAACAGTGTTGCAGTTCCACAAAGGCTTCATTATGTCAATAAAACTTTTATTTGGTGGTTTCAAAATCCTTAAAAGTATGTAGATTAGTTAGATGTTGACTTCCAAACAACATCAATATAGCTAGTTTTTCGTTCTTGCATATGGGAATTGTGTAATTTTTATATTAAATATTCTATTTTATGCAAGGAATAGAGTGGTGTCACTACACTAATTCCACAAACTGGTAAGGTCACCCAATGATCCTATTTGATACTACAATATTGCCAACATATCTCCTGTTCATTTACTATTTTGCTCCATCATTTGATCAGATGACACAGGCAAATACTAAAGACGATGGCTTTCATTATAATCTTAACTTGACCTTCCAGCCTTTTCAGATAATATGGTCATGGCTGTTTATGGGAATTATTCAGTTAATGCTGCCAAAGGCACATCAGTATGGAAACATGATAAGGAAACAACTGAGGGCAAATGTCTGTCCAGTGCCTGCACATCTACATGACATGGTTCATTCCAGAAACTTCCACACACTGTGAACATATGAGAAGTTACCTTAGCTCATTATTTACATACATAGACCCCTACACTCAGCTTTGACATTTTGATTTCATTAGTGGACTAGATGATCTCTATTTTGAAGTAAAAATTACAAGATTTGAGTTAGATGAGACAAGACATTGCTCCCGCAGATTGCCACAACATTGGATGTCTGATTATTATATTGGCCACATTACTGGAGAGGAGATGGTCAGCTTCACAATAAATGTAGTGAGAATCAGGGTCTCTGCAACAGTACTAATAGATAGCCAATCAATGCTAACCTTTCCTCAGGTAACTTGTCTCTCGTTTTTCAAGCAGGTGAATTGTCTTACTTATGACCCCTGCACGAATGCCAGGACTTATGGCTTCTCAAACATTGAACATCTCAAGGGGAGAAAATATCTGGTCTGTCATGCACCCCTCTTACCAGACATCAGAAACATTTTGTATACACGCTAACATCCAATGTAAATTACAAAGACTTTATTCCTCATATTTAATGAGACGATATCATAACGAATTCTCTTCCCTTGGAAAAACATCAGATGCTGCCAGCTGACCCAACCTAATGCGCATAGTTGATAATGCACTGCTACGAAGTTTTATTCTTTCGTCACACGCATGATCAGTTTATTGAGCACAAGAACACATCTGCGAACTTGCGACCAATGAGATCTAACCATATGCATACTTTACAGAGTTGAAATCCTAAGGGTCTACCTTATAGAGGTGTCACGTACCTATGGCGACTTTCTGAGATTTATTTCCACAAGCCACCAAAAGGCAATAATCCAGAATATGACAAAATGATCATTGTTCAGTTGCAAATAGAAGTGTGTCCTTCAGTGAAGTAATGTCTAGTTTTAGATTCATATAAGCAATCAAAATGAAGAGACAAGCACTCAAATGATGCCATCAAGGATGGAGACCATATGGAGAATGATAAGATTATTTCACCCTATCTCCAACAAGTGAATCAGCCAAACAGTGTAAGTACTAGGTAGCAGAAATTTTATATATTGTTTAAGGTGAATGACTGTTTCAGGTGTTAGTTATTAAGAACAAAATATGGAGAAGCACCTGATCTGGTGAGAGAAATCTAGATTTTGCATCCTCAGCCTTCATTACCAGTGAGCTCTACATACCGGGTGTTCAAAAAGTCAGCATAAATTTGAAAACTGAAAAGTCACAGAATAATGTAGATAGAGAGAGAGCTACAAATTGACACACATGCTTGTAATGACATGGGGTTTTATTAGACCAAAAAAAATATAAAAATTCCAAAAATGTCCAACAGATGACGCTTCATCTGACTGGAATAGCAATAATCAGCATAACAAAGTAAGACAAAGCAAAGACGAGGTTCTTTACAGGAAATGCTCAATATGTCCACCATCATTCCTCAACAATAGCTGTGGTCAAGGAATAATGTTCTGAACAGCAATGTAAAGCATGTCCAGAGTTATGGTGAGGCATTTGCATCGGATGTTGTCTTTCAGCATGCCTAGAGATGTTGGTTGATCACGATACACTTGCAACTTCAGGAAACCCCAAAGCCAATAATCGCATGTACTGAGGTCTGGGGACCTGGGAGGCCAAGCATGACGAAAGTGGTGGCTGAGCACACAATCATCACCAAACGAAGCGCATCTGTTGGACATTTTGTGAACTTTGTTTCTTTTTCTCTAATAAAACCCCATGTCATTCCAAGCACGTGTGTCAATTTTTGCCTCTCTCTCTCTACATTATTCCGTGGTTTATTAAGTCTTCAATTTTACACTGACTTTGTGATCAGCCGGTACATGCCATCAATTAATTCACTAATTCTGAAATTTCTCATGCTGATGGTTAAGGAAGTTTATTAGTCTTTGAGCAGGTGTGCTGGGGTACTGAGTACCTCACAGAGGAATTTTGTAGAATTGTAGTGGAACGCAGAGCCCTGCAACGTGGCAGGACGAAAGAAGTAGCTTACAAAACGCTTGTTCGTCCGATTCTTGAGTATTGCTCATCAGTATGGGACCCTTACCAGGTTGGATTAATAGAAGAGATAGACATGATCCAGCGAAAAGCAGCGCGATTCGTCATGGGGACATTTAGTCAGTGCGAGAGCGTTACGGAGATGCTGAACAAGCTCCAGTGGCGGACACTTCAAGAAAGGCGTTACGCAATACGGAGAGGTTTATTATCGAAATTACGAGAGAGCACATTCCGGGAAGAGATGGGCAACATATTACTACCGCCCACATATATCTCGCGTAATGATCACAACGAAAAGATCCGAGAAATTAGAGCAAATACGGAGACTTACAAGCAGTCGTTCTTCCCACGCACAATTCGTGAATGGAACAGGGAAGGGGGGACCAGATAGTGGTACAATAAGTACCCTCCGCCACACACCGTAAGGTGGCTCGTGGAGTATAGATGTAGATGTAGATGTAGATGTAGTGTCTAGAAACCAGTACGAGTCCTCACCAGAAAGAAAACGAGCACCGTAATTGTGGTTAGAGAGAGCAAGTCTTGGGCAACAGTGGCTGTGAAAAAACAAATATTAACTCATTGCATTGCTGCTGACAGGCTAACAACATCTTCCAGTTACAGCCTTGAATGTAGGAGATGTCTGGTAGTTGCAGACACTGTTTCATCACATGAAAATGAAGATCAATTTCTAAAGGAGAGCAGGCTGAACCATTGCTTCTAGCAGCAGGGGCATTTTCCAAAGTTCCAGGTGGGGGTGGGGAACTACAAATAATCTACTAGATTGCAAAGCATACGATACTTCATGCTGTACTCTATCTTCCTGGTTTCCTCTGTCCTTAGCACCTCTCTTCACTCTCTCTTCCTTCCTCTTTCCTTCCTGTGACACGCCTGGAATCACATGCAGGCAACCCTTAAATGACCATAACCGTCCAATGTTTACTATCATTGTTCTCATTAGCAGCTGAAGTTTAACATTAACGGGAGATGTGGTTTCTACAACTTCGTATGGCCCTTGATACATCATGAGGAACTCCTTCATTTTCCCTTTTTGCGTATAGGGGCTGGACAGCATTACCCATTGCCCCACCCTATACTGCAGAAAACGTCCTTTCCGCTTTACTGTGTCTTCCTGCCTTTCCAAAGCCTTTGTATTTCCCTTTAGTACCTTTTTTTTCAAACATCTCAATTGTTCTCACAAATTGACGTACTGATTCAATGGTCCTTCCTTTCTGTAGCTTCACTAAATCAAACAGTGACGGTATTTTCTGCCTGTACTCTACCTCATATGGAGACAAACCAGTATTTGTATGGACTTTTGCATTGTATGTGCATACAATATGCCTAAAATACTCATCCCACTGATGGTGATGAGAATCCACATAAAAACTCAGCATCTTCCCGATTGTTCTGTGGACCCGTTCTGTCCTCCTTTACTTTCAACAATTTACATAGATCCTTCATTAAATCTGACATGAAGTTGGTCCCTTGGTCAGTAATTATTGTCTCTGGTACACCAAACTTCAAAATCCGGTTATTTACCAACACTTGTGCGACCATTGCTGTCTGTTGATTTGGCACAGCCACCATCTCCACATACATTGAAAAATGGTCTATTATTGTCAGAACGAATCTGTTCCCAGATGCTGTTTGCCTAAAAGGTCCTAAGACATTAATCCCCAGGAAAGACAATGGACATGTTGCTTCCGGTAATCGTTGTAGCTGTATCTGTTTCCAACTCAAATCTGCTCTCTGCGCACATGGTACACAATTCTTGACATACTGATCCACATCTACTTTCCTACCTCTCCACCAATACCTCTCTGCCACTCTCCTGTCTGCCGCTCTACACCCTCCGTGAGCGGATAACACATGATCATGTGCCTCCTTTAAAACCTCATCCCTCAATTTCGCTGGCACTACTACCCTTGGCCCTGTCTTCATTTCCCTGCACAGAAGACCATCATACACATTAAACTGTGGCTGCATCCGATACGATTTACAATCAATCATTGTCCGTGTCTTGTCATAGATTATGACCTAGCAGCATGGCAAAAATTACTTCTACTTTTGCCACCTTCCTACTTAGTGCATCCGTATTACCGTGCTTCTTCCCAGGCTTGTGCACCACCTTGTAGTCGAATTCACTAAGCCTCACAGCCCATCTAGTGAGTCTAGTGGACAGATCCTTCAACCACAACAACCACTTGAATCCAGCATGATCTGTCACTACCATAAATCTTCTCCCATATAAAAAACATTTAAAATATGTGATTCTGTAGATTACGCTGAGCATCTCCCTCTCTGTTGTTGAGTAATTCTTCTCTGCTGTATTTAACTGCCTAGACACATAGGCTACAGGATGTTCTTTTCCATCAGTTTCCTGACTAAGAACGCACCCTAATGCTTGATTCGATGCATTGCATGCTAGTATAAACTCCTTTTCAAAATCTGGAAACACAAGAAATGGACTTGATGTTAACACTTCTTTCAGTTTTTCAAACGCTTTCTGACACTCTTCTGTCCACTCAAATTTCACACCCTTCCGAAACAATCGTGTCTATGGCTGTGTTAAATCTGAAAAACCCTTCACGAACTTTTGATAAAAATTGCAAAGTCTGATGAATGACTGCACTTCTTTAACTGTTTTCGGTGCCCGGAAATCCTTTACAGCCTGTACCAACCTCGGATCTGTTCTCACTCTGTCCTTGCTGATAATATGACCCAAATATTGTACTTCTTCTAATGCGAAATGACACTTTTCCAGGCTCAACATCAAAGAGCTGCTCTCAATCTCATAAAGACTTCCCTTAACTACTGTCTATGTTGCTCCATATTATTAAAACACTATAATGTGATCCAAATAGACAAGACACTGCCGTGGTTTGAAACCCCTCAATACACTGTCTAGCAAACTTCTGAAATGTTGCCGGAGCTTTTTTCAAACCAAATGGGATTCTAATGTACTGGCAATGGCCTCCAGGTGTAGAGAAAGCAGTTTTTGGATGATCCTCTGGAGCCACCTCTAACTGATGATAACCAGCTGTCAAATCCATCATAGAAAAGTATCACAGTTCGTTGTCCAAGGTCAATTTTGGCATGATGTTGATGCAAGAAATCTACTCCTAGGATCATGTCGTAGCCCTCGCTCACCAATGGTACCACCTCCGTGCATGTATTAGTTGACTTTCACATAGAGAAAGTCCGATTTGTCACTGACCCCAAAGGTGTGACCTCCTTATCCCCCACTCCACGCAACCTATAACGTGGTGGGTCTAACTTCCTTCGTCTCATTACATTATTAGTAGCCACTGACACTTGGCCCCTGTGTCCCACAAAATCTTAAACTTTTTAGTTAATACAGATTCTACCACTGAACATTCCACCTCTGCATACGTATTCGTAGCATTGAAATTAAACAGGAGCTCCTTTAGGTGGGTCTTTGGCACCTTCTGTTGTTTAATGCTTGTCCACCTCTCCTATCTCCACTTCTTCATCCTCCACGCTGCTGATTTCCACACCTTCCTCTATTCCTTGGTGACTGGGTACATTGCCTCTGCACATGCCCCATACGACCACACTTATAACATTTTATACCCACTGTATGCCTGTTGCCATGTCTATTTCCGCATATTGAATTGCCAGGGGAATGGCCGAACACAAATCTTTCAGAGTCCTTTCACGCACTTTCCATGACATGCTCCGGTAACCCTCTCAAATATGCATCAAGTGCCCTTTGCTCAGCCTCCTGCAACAGAACACTATTCGCTTCATCGCTATGACCCAACTCATAAGTGTACTCATTAATTTCCCTTATCCTGTCCACAAATTTCTCCACCATCTCCCCCTGTCTGTTTGTCATTGTACTTAACCTCTCCCTAAAGTACCGAGCACTGTTCTGTTTCTTGTACCTTTGTAAAAGCCCTTCCTTTAACTGTTTAAACTGCTTGTCTTCCTTAAGGCCTCAGAACACCTTACATATGTTTTTGCTTCACCCATTAGTCTAATCTTGGCTACATGTAACAACAGCTCATCAGACCAACCATGCATCGCCACTGAAATTTCCAAGTCCTCCACAAATGAACACACATCGTCAGGTGCCTTTGCCTGAAAATGGAATAATCAAACTTGCAACAGTTGGATCAATCTCCTGCACCCTAGGCAACAACTACTGATCAGATGCGGTTTCTCGCTCACTTCTAAATGTTAATTCATTTCTCGACTGAGTATTGTCCGCTATCAATTGTGCTACCTTTTTCATCAAAGTTCGTACCGCTTCTGGGTCCGATACATCTTGCGTCCCTGACTCTGCCATTGTGTTGCTTTGGTTCTCAGTTACTCATTTTGTTTCGGGATTAAGTACAAGAATAACCAGACTTCCTACAGCTCGTATCATCACACTCAGTAACATCATAAACCTATACAAAATTAATTAATCGCCACAAAACAATGATACTCCCTGAACATACTAACACTTACTCTGACAACAAAAAATACTATGCCCACGCAAACATCTAAAATGTGGATTCTGGCAAGTCATACTCAAAACACCATCAAGAAAGAAAACATCCAACACTCAATAGAACAATTTGGAGAGCACTCACCACATCTTGTGACTGTACTGCAGGCAATGGACTCAAACGTCGTACTGGACAGATGACATCCGCTATTCTGACACCAAATGTTGTGGTATCAGATGCCAGATGTGGCGTATTGATGCCAAATGTAGTGGATGGGTGCCAGGAGGTGCCGTATTAAAACTCATCGAGAACTTTCCAAATAATTTATTCATTTCCACTACACAGCTTTGTTCACCTCGGTCCGCATCACAATAGGCCCCGCATTTCTGAGGCCACTGCCCCAGCGACCTGTGCAATGCAACGATGTGTCGTGTTGGCCTTGTTTGCCAGCTGTATAGGTCCAATTTCGTCAGGATGGCTGTGCCAGTAGCCAACTCAGCAGCCACTGTCCTTGTTGACTCTGCGCTGCTTTGCCGGGAGCTGTAGGCTGGCCCTGCTGCTGCTTCTTCCTCGGCTGGTGCAGCTGGGAATGTGGTGGAAACGAGCGCCCCCATTCTTGCGTCTGAACCTGCAGCCCTCGCCTTGTAAGTCTACGGTGTGTGTCAGGGGATGAGACAACTGCCTGTGGTAGCGAGCTGAGGAGTGGCCTCCTCTGGCTGGCTGTGGACCCCGTGTCAGTGTCTGAGGGTAGAACTGACGACCCACCGTGAACCGGGACACTGACGCCCCATCTGTTGCCACGTGTAGCTGGTGGTGCAACACAGCCCACCATCCAGGAGAGCTGTAACACTTCAGTCAATCTCGTTAGAAAACGACACCTATTTATACTTGGCTGTGCACCTCTGTTTCACTAACGCATTGCTCCGAGGCAGGTACACCCCACAACCCGGTTGCACCAGTGGGCCCCTTCTTCCTGTAACTTGTGACATGAAAACCGCTGCATTTACTTTTTTCAGTGGTTTGATGGCCCCTGTGGCCTCCATTCCACTTCACAACTGCTGGTCAGCGTAACTTACAGCAAACTGGCCAGCACCTGGCTGTAACTTGTGCTCAGAATATCGCAAAAACTAACTTTACCTCATCCTAAACAGTGGTGCTACTACATATGATTCAATGGTGGATCAGAATTGAAGTTTTGGGAGAGATGGGAATAACAGCTGCAGAGAAGAAGAGGAGGAGGAGGAGGAGGAGGAGGAGGAGGAGGTGGTGGTTTAGCATTTAACAACGAGGTCATTAGAGACAGAACACAAGCTCAGGTTATGAATGGACGGGGAATGAATTCGGCTATGCCCTTTTCAAAGTAACCACCCCAGCATTTGTCTGAAGTAGTTTAGGGAAATCATGGGAAACCTAAATCTGAATGATCGGATTCAGAGTTGAACTGCCATCCTCCTGAATGCCTCAGCCAACCTGCTCGGTAGCTGCAGAGAATACCATTTCTGGTTTCACTGTAACTGGCAAGAAACACTTTTGGAATGGTACCACGGCTGAAAAGTACAGGACGTTGAAAACTGCTATCACACAGGGGACATGCGACAACTCGTGGTTCGGCACTGCCCCAGCCAACCAACAACACTGGGGAGTGCCAGTGACCTGTGGAGAGGTCCCATTCTTGCAAATGCTTTGGAGCATCACAGCAGTGTTATTTCAGGTGCTGCAGTGGGGAGAGCCTTTTGGTACGACACCAGGTTGCTGCTTGTAGTAACAGAGGGAATTACATGGCAAGTAGGGCCACAGCAATAATGGCAGAGTTTTTAAAGAAAACTCTTTCAGCAAAGCAATGTTCTGAGATGAGTTCTCACTTTTGGAACCTACACCTCTGCAGCAAGAAACTGCAAATTTCCTTATTATTTTGCTGTGAATGATGCTTTCCCTCTCAAAAAAAAAAAATGATGGGCATTACTTTCTGGGAAAGTTAATTATTTATTCTTAAATGGCCTCATTGTGTGTTTAGTATCAGCCAAAAACAATGCTATGAATTCAAAATGCTACATATGTGTTCTTTGAAGTCTCCTGAGGAAGCATGCCAAATTTCTGTCACTTTCGAAAGGTAGCATAGCTGCAAGACAGTTTCAAAATGGCGTCTGTAGGTGATGTACGTTACAAGCAATGTGGCGTCACTGAATTCCTCACTGCAGAGATAAACTGTGGGGAGTATTCGCAAATGCTTATGCAAAGTTTATGGAGCATCTGCTGTAAACACTACAGTTAGTCACTGGGCACAGAGGGTGAGGCCATCAGAAGGCAGCTTGACGGAGCTCAATGATTTGCAGTGGCTGGGGAGACCACCCTCAGCTGTCACACTTGACATGCTGCAGTGAGCTGATGTCATCAGTGAGGAGGGACAACAATATGCCTTGACATCTGTCGCTCAGAATAGAAAGGGTGGATGCAATTATCTGCACTCTTGGATATTAAAAGGTGTGTGCAAGGTGGTTCCAGCAGTGTTTTACGATGGATCACAAATCACCCAGAAAAAATATCTGTCTTGCAACATTTTAAAGCTGACGGGGAGACCTTGTGACAGTTTATGAAACCTGGGTTCACTATTTTGAGCCTGAAACAAAATGACAGTCAATGGAATGGCGCCATTCCCACAACCCAAAGAAGAATAAATTCAAAGATATTGCTTCAGCCGTTAAGATCGTGATCACTGTGTCCTGGGACTGGATTGTGGGAGTCCACACTGACACACTCTGAATAAGATTCTTGTCATCCTGTAGCCACAAACAGAATCAGGCATAAGCAACAGGCAATTTTAGCCACATTGCCCATCTTGAGAAGTGAGTAGATAATTCGAAAAGACAGTGAACAGACACTTTGTGTACTTGGTCACCTGTATTGCAGTGAGCAGTATCTGAAGAAGAATGAAAGGCATGTTGAGGTAAAGATATGATGTAGGAGAATTAAGAACCTTCCACACCCGTGAACTGTTTTTATCACTAGCCATAAAATAATGGAATGAGTTGTTCATTTCTGTTCACCCAATAACCATGTGCACAAACAACATCTACAATAACCAACATTCATGTACCCACAATTCTGACAAGGTACCCAAGTAAGAAACATGCGCCTGCTGAGGTGGCCGAGCAGTTCTAGGTGCTACAGTCTGGAACTGCGCGACCGCTACGGTGGCAGCTTCGAATCCTGCCTCGGGCATGGATGTGTGTGATGTCCTTAGGTTAGTTAGGTTTAAGTAGTTCTAAGTTCTAGGGGACTGATGACCTCAGAAGTTAAGTTCCATAGTGCTCAGAGCCATTTGAACAATTTTTTTAAGAAACATGCATAGAGAGGACATGCATGAATACATGCATCTGCAGGAGAAAATCTGTAGCCAATATCTAGAGTAATAAAAACAGTAAAGAAACACAGATGAATACACATTGATATCATTTAGCTACAATATAGCAGGTCAGCAATTGGAAGCAGTTAATTCCATAAATTATCTGGGAGTATGCATTAGGAGTGATTTAAAATGGAATGATCATATAAAGTTGATCGTCGGTAAAACGGATGCCAGACAGAGATTCATTGGAAGAATCCTAAGTAAATGCAATCTGAAAACAAAGGAAGTAGGTTACAGTACACTTGTTCGCCCACTGCTTGAATACTGCTCACCAGTGTGATATCCATACCAGATGGGGCTGATGGAGGAGATGGAGAAGATCAAACAGGATCATTTAGTAATCACGGAAGTGTTATGGAGATGGTAGATAAACTCCAGTGGAAGACTCTGCAGGAGAGACGCTCAATAGCTCGGTACGGGCTTTTGTTGAAGTTTCAAGAACATACCTTCACCAAGGAGTCAAGCAGTATATTGCTCCCTCCTACGTACATCTCGCGAAGAGACCATGAGTATAAAATCAGAGAGATTAGAGCCCACACAGAGGCATACCTAAAATCCTCCTTTCCACGAACAATACAAGACTGGAGTAGAAGGGAGAACCAATAGAGGTACTCGAGGTACCCTCCGCCACACACCGTCAGGTGGCATGCAGGGTATGGATGTAGATGTGGATGTAGATATTAATAACGCAAGGCTTACTACATTTAAAAATAACGATCAATCAGATAATATTACAAAACTAAGTTTGTAGTCACAGAAGTCGCTTACATTACAACGAATGACATCGTCACTTATTAAACTAACACTGTTCCAGGAACCGACAATCAAGGTAGCTCATACACTGGGCTACTGGAGATTCAGTTGAATATCCAGGGACTATCAACAAACCTGGTACCAGTTGCAGATTGCCTAATTATTACCTTTAAGGAACTACAATAATTTGATTGTCAATATTTGTGGTAATTATTGACCAACTTTAACACAATAAGGCATACTAAATTTTTAACATAAGATTGTACCTCTTCATGAGTAGATATTGGCAAGCACATTTGGAAACAGTGCTTGTCGAGGCACTGTAACTGATCGTGCACAAATACCAAGACACTATTCATTGCGTATTTCAGAATAAACACACTTACAGACTTTTGATTTTCTTGCTTACATGCTTGAAGTTTAAGTCTGTTGTAACAGTAAACAGGTAATATACATATATGCTTTCTTGCTAACAGCATAAACAATCTGAAAAAATTTATGAACAAACTAATGTATTATTACCTAATGTGTTGCACTCACAGTCTCCATCACTGTAACATTGAATTTATAAGGGAAACACAACTGTCGATAACTGGCAATTCTAGACCAGGGTAATATACCAACAAAAAAATATAAACAGACAATAGAGCAGAGATGCAATAGGTGACTCAGCCTCTCCGCTATATGGTGAGTAGCAACTTTCTTTCTCTAATGTTGTTACATTCCACGATGGATTTTCCATTGTTTGATTAAACAAACAATAGTATGGACATGACAGAATAATAACGTTTTTCTATTGAATATTTGTATCCAGTGAATAACACTAAGGCAAAGCTTAAGTACAAGCACTTTTTTCACAGCCAGGTAACAAACTACTCACAAAACAAAGTTTCAAGCATTTACAAAGCCCAAACTTAGTTCACTGCATTGGCATCAAAACAGCTTCACAGCTTACAACAGGCTTCAAAAGTATCAAACTGACCAACTGGCAATATAAAAAGAAACAAACTCACACAGAAAATTAACATACAATGTCTTTGTATGTAATAATATTGACAACACCTGCCTCTTTGTAGCAAGTAGAATAATGTGCAAACTGGATACAAAGGACACTGATTTACAGAGGCTCAACAGCCTACGCTCAACACATGCCGTTCATCTGGTCACTAAAGAAGCCAAGGTGTCTCACAATTCCTGTTAAAGAGAGGTTCTATAGCAAACTTTATTCACTAGGTTTCATTAATGAACCCATGTCTGGAAATGCACGAAGTCCCTTCTACAACCCCTACATGTCTGTAATAGGAATTCTGACACACCATGGGTACAGCAAGAGAAACCTGTGGCAATTATACAACAGATTGCATAGTTTACATTAAATGTATGTAACCCCAATGAAAATGTCCCAAGAGCATGAATGTTATGGTATTTATGACTACATAAATAAATGGCATAAAAAGCGACTTTATCATTTCTTTAATCCATTTAATTCTGAAGTCATGGGATGCTGATTATCTGCTATTGGTAAAATATATATAGTTAATTGGCAGCTGCAGTACAACAAATCCCTTTGGGTTTAGTTTCATTTTAAAGTTATTTCATGCGACATCCACACAGTACCAACTCAACCAGCTCTCACTGGCTCTGTCTTAAGACATCTGGAAGGTAATTTCAAATTTGAAGTGCTGGGATAACGCTGACAACTTGTACCAAATTTCTTTTAAGCTGCCTCCTTCCACACCAGACAACAGTGTATATCCACTACCACTTAACATTGCATTCAGAACAATACTTGTCTGGATACTTTGATCTGCTGTGAGTAAGTACAATGTCAATGCATGAACGAGAGTAGTTGACAACACTCATGAACTACCCTTCATACATTTGTGCCCTGGCTTTTATAATGCTGATGCACATTTTTGGGAAGGTGAGGGACATACATGGCTGGAATAAGTGTGACGCTCAGCAAGTAGGGCTTCTGATGGAGACAATTTTGTGCCTTCCCCAAGTGATAGGCTGCAGGTAAATGTACTTCAGACATCTGGCAAAGCTGGCTAGATCTCATGTCATCTTCCTGTTAGCGGACTTGCAGGACATCAAAATACAAATGATAGGATCAGGGCAGGCATCCATCAGGTCTGGGATGAAAGACAACTCTGAACACAGTAGCATCTGGGAAACTGTTTACTAAGAAGATATTGTTTTGTGAGGTGGCACGGTAGTACCTCATATACTTTCAAAAATGCTCCACCACAATGTCCTGTCCTCATTTTCACTTCAGCCTTCTCCAGACATCAAGCATCTCCAAATTACTTTGGTGTCCATCAGGAATGTCCAGCCTTGTGCACAACTTCATGGAAATTAAATAATGTTTCTCCACAGCATAGTCATCACTATGTTCTGATACAAGCATTGCTAAAGGTTTCTCCAGACACATTAAGAGAGGATAAAAAACCTCTTCCACTTCCCCTTCTTCCACTTCTTCCACTTCCACTTCCACTTCTTCCTCTTGTTCTTCAATGCCTGAGCAGGTCCTCCTCCCCAACAGACAGAAGATTAAATAAAGGAAATGAAGGACACCCTCCAGCCTCGCAACCTAATGCCATTGGGGTTGAAAAAATCAAGAGTTGGTCATCAGAGACCGATAGAAAAGAAAACAGAATACATCTGACACAAGTAGGTGGAAGTAATGTCGGACAAAGTGGAAGTGATGTCAGACGAAGTGGAAGTAATGTCAGACATTTCTAGAAAGGTGATAGTGAGACACATATGACTGTTCTGTTTATGGCAAGTGGTAACTGACTGTATTTAAAACCAAAGATCATGTGAAATATGATACTGTGAGATTCACATGTTTATGCTGAGCCAACAATTTCACACAATACCATATCACAATTAACAGTGGGTAAATAGACAAATGTGCAACATTAAATATAGATTCAAAAATGCAACAGCACATTATGCACTGATATATGCTGTTAGATAATCCTTCCAAGTAACTGGTACCTTGCAGACATTAAACTTTTTAAACTGATATTTCATTGATGTGTCTGTGTTGTAAAAATTAAACATCTAAAAAGCCCCTGTAGTCGCTACAGATTACACCTCATCTAACATTAAATACTAAGTGTTAAAAGAAATTTCTTGACATCTATTACTCTTGAAATAACTATGCAGATTGTTTGATCTGATTGTAATACACAAAATAATACATTCTACATTACGGAATTGGAATGTTTGACTGTCTAAAATGCTGACTTCATTATATGAGGGGCATTCAGTAATTATTGCAACAATTTTTCTGAAAGCAGGTTGGTTTTATTCTGGATTCTATACACCACATTATTTCCTATGATCTTTGCTACAAAACAGTAGTTTTCAATACAATTTTTGTTCAATGTTATGGCCTTATGCCATCTTACTTTCAGTATGCCTCCATGACAGCATTCTACTAGTCGACATCGGTGCCATCTTGCTGCATCAATAACCGCCGCATCATCCACACACTGCTTTCTGCAGAGTGCATCCTTCAACGGACAGTTCTTCCTTCCAACAGTCTGGACATCGCACCTTCTGGCTTTCATCTCTTTGTCCCAATAAAGTATGTGTGCTCCTCTCAGGTGAGCAGACTTGTGCGAGGTCTTCTGGTGTTGTGGAGAATGAAGAGCTCATTTTCATTTTTGTGGTGATGTACACGCTGAAGTGGTTTCTTCAACTTCCTGATGGTAGTGCAAAACACTACACCACAATGGAGGTAATCACACAGAATAACAACTTCACAGTTCCAGAAGACTGCCACCATGACTCTACTGGTTGAGGATGCGGATTCAAACTTTTTCTTCAGAGTAGGTGGTATGGCGCCACTCCATCGTTTGCCGTTTTAATTGTCAGTTCAAAGTGATGAATCAGTGTTTCATTGTCTGTGCATTATGAGGGTGATTGTGATAATTTTTTGTCGAACATTGTCAGACAGTTTGTGAAGATCAATGAAGTCTCCAGTTAGGTGGAACACAATGGCGCACATCTTTGAGTACCCTAACTGGTGGACAAGTGTGTCTGCACTAACAACAGAGGCGTTCAGCAGAGCAGCAAGGTGTTGCATCCATCGTGATTGCCAGATCACAGTCAATGTGTTCACGTGTTCCAACATTGCAGGGTCACAACTGTGTGCGGCTGACATGTTTCTTTTTTTCTACTACCAGGTTTCTGTAGATATTCTGCAAGTGCCTATAAATATCTGCGATGGTCTGGTTTTGCACTGAAAACTCAACAGGTCCCTGCCTGGAACACACCTCTGTTACAGACACCATTTTGAAGGCCCAAACAGTGCTGTCGCTTATTGAAACATTGGATATGATGAAACTATAGGGGCTGAAGCAGGAATATTCCACAAAGATGTTTCATGCACATTTTTTAAAACTGACAATGGCCAAGAATAGAAATGTGTTGCATTACTTACTGAATTTCCCTCATACATTGTGTTACAAATGCAGACTGTCATTAAGTAGAAAAGTGTCATACAGAAATAACAAAGTTGTGAGATACTAGAATTGTAGGAAAACATACTGCCAATGTGGTAATGGTATAAATGTGCGCAGATAACAGTTTAACCGAGGCAAAATACAGTAATTGCCTATATACACAGGCTACATAACAGAAAGTAAATATGACTTTCCATAAATTCCTCAGTGTGTTTCTAAATTGTGCTAAAGTAAGTATTCTATGAATAAATAAAATTTAAAAAGTAACGACAATCACATATTCGCAAGGTCATTAATAAATTCCCGTCTGCAGTTATACCTTCTACAGTTATTGTAGCTACATTTACCAAGTTTGATTATATGCAAATCCACAGCCTCCAAATATGACAATCCTTTTGTAAAAGAAAACATCATCCATTGTAGGTTGTACTGAAAAATATGCACCATGTTCAATGAGATGTGATATACAGATAATTAACAGTCCATACACAAAACCACACAAGAACAACAGCATGTTCTGATTCAGATACAAAGGAAAGAGCTGTACAGTATGTGAAAAGATCCATATCTAGCGTAAGTCAAGGATGAAGTTTCCATCCTTTCACTGCAGAACCATACTGTCTCATGTGTGAACCACAACTAATCAAATCTACTAGCACCATCAACACACAGAGCGAAGGATTAATCAGCTGTTCCAATTTCTGTTGTAGACACACTAAATGACAATATACAAGTCTTCCGATACTGTATGTCTAGGCAAATTACATAGTTTCCTGGTGTGTCAATAAGTGTCAGTTGAATCCTACATTCTAAAATACACCAAAATCATAAAAACCAAGTTACTGGAATGTGAGAAATACTTGCATGCAGTGAGAAGACTGATAATATCTAGTCCCTCACAATTTGCAACTCATGCTCTGTTATACTAATATTATGCATATTTTATAATCCTGAAGTGCTGTGTCATTCTTGAAAGCTTGCTGCTTAGTAGAAATGTACATAGATCATGAACTGCTTTTTCAAGTTTTAATGCATGCAACAGTGTAACAGATAACTAATATTCAGATTATTAGGACAACGGCAAAATACATTTCAGCAAACTCTTGTATCCTTTACTTATCCATGAAGTACACTTAGAAGAGTAACCTATAACAAAAATTTAGAATAATACTTTGTAATAACTTAGGATGTATATTATTGTTACATCTGCATAAGAGAATTTCAGGCATGAGTGATGAGCCACATTATTGTAAAAATATGGTCAAATTATGATGCATAACAAACAACTTGCACATAAATCATATTCAGTATGTTTAAAGACTCAAATTAGAATGAAGAAAACAACTTCACACTTCTGACTGCTTCACAAATGCACAACTATGTTCTGATGTCACGCATTTAGGAGCGGTTTGAATTTATGTTTAAAGTTTCTTGGATCACTAAGTGCTATCACTAAGAAATACTGGATATGTACAGAGTGTACAATTGGTGCAACTTGAGCTACACAGTTGCAAGACATATATGCACAGTTTCCAATTGTAATAATTGTCCTGTGGTGTTAAACTTTTGTCATAAGATATAAGTACTAAATTATGGCAGGAATTTAAATTCACTCCATACTTGTATGAAATACTGAAAATCAAAGAAAACACTTACATAGGCTACATCCAACTGGTGCTGTGTGTCATGAACCTGATTAGTCATTTAGCAGTACAGCCAGAACAGTGTTTGGTTGGAGAAACACCTTCTGTCCTTCCGAGTCCTTCTGTATCTCTGACTCATGCTAAGATCTGTCTGCAGTAGTGAATGGTGAATAGTGGAAATGTACCATGTTTACAGATGACACCATCATTGTAACAGAATATCTGTCGAACACAATCTCCAATGGCATTTCACCAAAATTCTGAAGCAGGTTTGTTAACTCCCTTCCTGCCAACCTAAACACAATAATTGTTACGCAATTTACATGAAGTCATGAAATGCCAGGCAAACACTCTGTGGCACTGAATAACCAGCACATAATCCGGTGATAACATTAAGTTCTTGGGCATTGACATCCACTGCAAATCATGTAGGGAACGTCATGTTTATGAGACTGAGGAGAGAGTGAGCTCAGCATCTTTTGCTCTCTCATTTTGGATGATGAAGGGATCAGACAGGTAGCTTATTCCACTTCTGTGCACTCCATAGTGTCACATAGAATTATTTACTGGGGGGAACTCTTCCTTAATGAAACTATAATCTCCCTACTGAGCAGTGAAAATAGTCATATATAGAATGAGTCCATGAACCTCCAATTGCAAAAAAGTTAGCCAGCTGAGAATATTTACTACTGTTTCCCAATACTTATTTTCTCTAGACTAGAGACTGGATGCTTAGTGACAGAACTCAGCAATTCACACGTCTGGCACTAAACAAAAGAATTATGTACACTGTCTCTGCTGCAAACAGATGCTATGTATGCTGCTGTAAAAATTTTCGACCTCCTTCGCCTTGAGCTGAAAATAATATGTAGTTTTCTTATTTAGTTTATGGAATAGTACATACCTATTCAAAACTAACTTTCTCCTGATTGTTGTACAATATGTTTATAAACTACTTATACAAGATAAGATATACCTAACCAGTTTCATAACTGACAATCTTAATAAAAGTATTTCAGGGGTCAATGTAGCTTCACATGCGCATGTGTCAACCATAAGGACCCTACATGTGATCCCTGGGTGGCACTACAAAAGCAATACAACTGGCTATCTCCTGACTGCATGAGAAGTACATACCAGTCAGGGAAGGAATGACTCATCATCAGATCAAAAGCTCTTTACCAGGGCCAAATATCTACAGAAGTGGGACCAAGTATTAAAGTATCTCAACTGAAAATTGAAGGCATTAGTCGAACCAAATGCTAAATTCTAGGAAAGATTCTGTTTAAGCATGTTATCAACATGGTTGTCCAACAGCGAAGTCATACAAACAATGGAGATCAGCTATGTCCAAGAGGAAAGTGGCTAGGAAGTGGTATCCTCATTACAAAGTACCACTGAACCTTTTGTAAGGGAAAAGTACCTGTACATCTTCGACTCTAATATACCTGACAGCACCAACGTGCAATAGCGCATGCAGCAAAAAAGGTCAGTAGAGGTTGTCTATGAGCAGTAGTGTGTACTGGAGAAGACGAAATCCACCGGCAATTCACACACTGCGACGAAGAGTTGAACGGAATAAATAATGAGATTCTACTGCACGAGATTAATGCAGCATGAACTGAAATAGAGACTAACATTGATAAGGCGCTGCAACTAATTGCAGATAATGGAATTTTCAGGACAATCCAAAAAGGGGACAGGATGTATGCCTCGGTTGGGTTCAAACAGTTCAAACATTTATTCCAGAGACATTAAACCAAATAGGGCAAAACAGATACATGTGTTAGCCACATGAAATGTTATGCAATTATCTGGGTCATTTTTGTAACCAAAAATTATTCCAAATGTGAACAATTTTAAACCACATTCTTAAACAAATTTTGGCTTTTTGAAAAATAATAGGATTATAAATAAAAAATTCCAACATATGCCAGAGACAGAGTACAAGTCCAGTGGCCAGAATTTCCACAAACTGAAGTCATAATATGAGAAGTCGTGATGCAGTAAATCAAATGAAGTTTTGGAAATGGGCCACTCAGAAACTGAAGTTGTCAGAAATGGGTCAGAAGTCACAATGAACACTACCAAGAGCAAACCTGTCACTGAAGTGAAAGAAGATTTATAGAGGGAGGAAAAATATCATCATAAATACATTTTAATGCCTTTTGTGGAAGTCCAAATATGCAAGGTTATGGACATAACAGCCATTTCAGTGGGGAGGATGGGAGCTATTACAGCAAATCTACCTCCTTGTGTTGTGACAGTGCCAGGACATTTACAGTGCCGCCACGACATTACACACAAATGGTGATAGAGGCGCTCCGCAACTCGGCTGAGCGCAGAAGCGCCACCTAGCTACGAACGGCGCCGGCCGCACGTCACGGCACGGCAGGCGAATAAGAGATACTAAGTTGTTAACATGTAACCAGCTATTGTTTCTAAGTGAGTATGTTTGAATATCCACGCAATTATTGGTGATTAAAGGTTATAACACATTTTGGCAATGAGGATGGGATTTTTTCACTGCGTTGTGAATTTGTGTGTTCGTGACAGGGCAGACATGGAACAGCTTATGCAAGCGCTCATTGAACAACAAACACAGCTGATGGCTGCTATTCAGGCGTTGTTGACGTCGCGTACTCATCGTCTGTCTTCCTCTTCTCTGCCTCCGTTCCCTCCTTACGACGAGGCCGCTGAAGACTGGGAGGATTATGAGAAGCGTTTGCAGCAACACTTCTTGGCTTTCGGCATTGTCGACGCTCCTATGTGTAAGTCGTTATTTCTATCTTGGATTTCCCCACAGATCTATCAGCTGCTATCTCAGTTAGCCCCTCTGCGGGAACCTGCCTCTCTGTCCTTCCAAGAAACGTGTGACTTATTGTCTAACTATTACCGAAAAAACACCCATGTCGTTGCCGCTCATGTGGCATTCTACCGGTGTCGTAAACAGCCCCATCAACCTTACCGGGTTTGGGCGGTGGAACTACACGGTCTGAGTAGGAAATGTCAGTTTGTCACGGACACTCATCATGAGTCTTATGCTGATGCAATGGTTAGAGATGCTATTTATGGCCTGCTCCTGATAAAGAAGTTCAGCAACATGCCCTACAACTGCCAAACCCGTCGTTGTCAGAAGTTCTAAGCATCGCTCAATCCTTTGAAGTGTCTCATGCTGCTGGCGTACAAATAGACGCATGGTGTGATGTAGGCACTGTACAGTCAACTTTCGATACGGACAATTTGCCTGTTTCCCAGGAGACTGAAGATGTGGTGGCAGTTCACTCACGTAAACAAAGTCACGTTGGGCCGCAACGCTCACAGCGAAAACAGCAACCACAGAAGCAGGTTCGTTCCGCACTTCCTTCTTGTCCACGTTGTTTTGTACAGCATGACAGGGCCGTGTGTCAAAAACGTTGGGCCACGTCTAATTCCTGTAGGAATAAAGGCCACATTGCTTCTGTGTGTCAGTCCCCTAAAGTTCCTGTCGACGAGGACGAGGCATCGGACATGAATGTTAAATGTGTGCTTTCTCAAACAAATAAGTTGTTTGTTACCGTTCATGTTCTGGATAAAGACATTCACATGCAAGTGGACACTGGCTCTGCAGTAACTCTCATCAATTCTCGCACGTATTTGTAGTTAGGCTCCCCTTCTTTGTCTCCAGTTACGTGAAATCTGAGAACTTATAGTAAACAGAAAATTCCTATCATTGGCCCGGTATTGATTCGGACATCACCTACATGGTTGCTGCGTGTGGTCAGTGTGCTCCACAACTGGCTGCACCTCATACAATGCCCTCTTCGTGGCCCGATCAGCCGCAGCCATGGGAACGGGTGCACGCTGACTTTGCCGGCCCCTTCCTAAGTACTTATTGGCTACTGTTGATCGACGCCTTCTCGAAGTTTCCGTTTGTTGTTCGATGTCCATCGCCCACCAATGTGGCGATGACGCTGGCTTTGTCCAAAATCTTTGCGCTAGAAGGTCTTCCATCCATGATCGTCACGGAAAATGGCCTTCAGTTCTCTTCGCAGGCCTTCCATGATTTTTGTACTGGACAAGGGATTCATCATGTTACAGCACCGCCATTCCATCCGCAAATGAAAAATTCCTTAGTGATTTTTCCACAGATGATGCTCTGCTGCAATTTCTGAGTTCTTATCGCTTCACGCCTCTGGGTGATCGCAGCCCTGCTGAACTCTCACATGGCCGCCAACCGCGCACTCTACTGCACCTGCTTCACCCTGTCAGGCCTTGTGCTGTGTCCCCTAGTGTGGGAAAATTCTCGGTGGGCGCCGACGTGTGGGCACGAGGGCATAGAACGTGCCCTAAATGGATTTCAGGGGTGGTCAAGGCTCTTTGCGGCCGCCGGATTTGTGAAATACGTACGGACGACGGCACGGTTGTTCGCCATTACGGCCAGATGCGCCCACGAGTGGTGGCCACGCCGGTGCCATCGCCCCTTCCTTCACCTCCACCAGCCCAAGACGCCAGCCTTGTCACTGCTGCCGATCTACCATACGTGTTGCTGCAGCCGACGTTGCTATCGCTTCCGAGTACACCGGAACCGGCCCCAGTCACGACGCTGCCTTCTCCGGGACCCATCTCGCTGGAGCTCACCCCCAGGTTCACGACACCTATGGATGCTGCTCCGGAGTTTTCACCCATCATCTCGTCCAAGAGGCACGTTCCATGCACGAGCTTCCATCCTGGACATTTTCGACCATACTCTCGTGTCTCTCCGCGGGATCTTCTCGGGGCCTCACAAGAGGCCATGGATGTCTCCGCACTGTCCATGTCTCCAATGAAGTGAGTGTTTTTTTATTTTCAAGGGGGGAGAAGGGTTTTGACTGTGCCACGACATTTACAGTGCCACCACGACAGTACGCGCAAACGTGCGGGAGCGCCACCTAGCTACAAACGGCGCCAGCCGCACGTCACGGGATGGCAGTCGAATAAGAGATACTGAGTTGTTATCATGTAACCAGCTATTGTTTCTAAGTGAGTGTGTTTGAATATCCACGTAATTATTGGTGATTAAAGGTTATAACACCTTGCTTTTTCAATATTTCCTGTTAATAATTTGCATATTGCCATTGCTTTCAACAGTCAAAGTAAACCCATTAAGGATACAGGGTACTTATAAATGGTGGAAAAATCAAATTTTTTATGACGTTATGACAGTCTATAGCTATCATGATTACACTGATATATATACATTATAGGATTTCAAATGAAAAATGACATATATATACCAAATGTTACAGTTACGGTCATGTGGGTGCCATGCTCAATTATTTCTGTTACAGAAACCAGTATTATTTTGAAAAGAACAATGAACTTTCTGTTTCCAGCAATTATGCATATGATACATTGTATATGTTGGCAACAGTGCAGGTTCCTTGTCTCTGTAAATGATTATCTTTGCTAGTATTTACTTTTGCTTTGCTGAAGCAGTTTCTTTATGTGTTGCTGAATGTTTGTTGCCCAAGTGCTACATATATATTTAGTGGAATTACGTATCATTTAGTGTGCAATAAATGCAAGCTATGCCATACATCAAGAAATTCAATAAAAGGAAATTCCGTGGTAACCAGTTCACAATAAAATCAAGCCACACTGTTCAAAGTAACCTATGTATCAGTTCTTCAGGCAAAAACTCCCACATGGCACACCTCCTGGTGATTCAAATTTTGTGTTAAAAATGATGCTGTTTGTAGTGGCTATGTTGTTGTTGATGTGGGCATCTTACCATCTTTGATAAAGGAAGTGGCGAAATGAAAACAATGTGATGGTGTATGCTGTCTGGAAATAACTGAATAACACAGTAGCAGGAAGGGTTTAGCGTCAAAAGTAGTTGTTCTGTGTAGATCCTGCAATAAATCTATCTTGATATCTTCACAATGACTTTGAACATTGTGCATAACTCATATGATATGAATCTGAAGTTAGTGTGTGCGATGTGTACAATAGGAAAAGGAAAAAAAAGGCTGCTCAAACTTTCTGTGGTTTGATGGATCTTCCTCCTCCTCCTCCCAGTAGATTCAACAAGTACATAAAAATACTTTTAGGTTCCTTGACTCTTGTTTCTAATGCATCTATGAAACTTGCAGTAGAAGAAACTGTAAATATTTTTGGAACTAGGGACATTGCTGTTGCACTTGATGGCACATGGCAATATTGAGGACATCGTTCCTTGAATGGTGTTGCAAGTGCTACTTCTCTGGAGAATGGAAAAGTTGTTGATGTTGAGTGCTTATCTAAGTACTGCCACACCTGCCGTGGCAACACTGGAGGACATATTGAACATTGGTGTTCTAAGAATTATGGTGGTTACAGTGGAGGTATGGAGTGTGATGGAGATCTAAAAATATTTCAGAGGTTGGTGCCCATTTATAACATTAGATATATGAAGTACCTAGGTGATGGGGACTCTAAAGCTTTCAATAAAATTAATGAGTTCCATGTTTATGGTGATACCTTGGTAACAAAACTGGAGTGTTGTGGACATGTGCAATACAGGATGGGTACTAGATTAAGGAAGCTAGAAAGAAAAATGAAAGGAAAGCTGCTATTGGATGGGAAAGCTCTGACTGGCCAAGGCAGATTAACAGAAACTGAAATAGACATTCTTCAGAGTTATTATGGACTGGTCATTAGACGTACTGCACCTCTGAATTATTTTATAGCAAATAGATAAGCTGTATGGGCTACCTACTTTCATATGTTGTCCACAGATGACCACCCTATTCACAGACTTTGCCCTAGAGCAGCAGATTCTTGATTTGGTTACCAAAAAGCAAAAGAAAGTGGTCAAATATACCATCATAAGCATTCTCTTCCTGAGCCTGTTATGAATTAAATAAAACTAATTTTAAGAGATCTGAGTGAACCTTTTTTGCTTAGTAAATGTCTTCATGGGGGCACTAAGAATACAAATGAAAGTTTCAACCATTGTATATGGGAAAGATTACACAAGAATGTTTTTGTAGGAGTAAATACATTAAATGTTGGTGTACTAGATGCAGTGATATGTTTCAATGATGGAGTGATAGGAAGGTTGGAAGTTCTGAGAAATTCAGGCATAAAGTGTGGCTCTAATATTGAAGATCAGTTGCTTGCGTGTGACAGGCAATCGGTGCATGAAGATGAAAGATTCAGCTCTTGAAGTTACCAAAGAAGCAAGAAGTGCTAAAAGGAATGCCAAGAGGAAGCTTGAAGATGAATAAATGCTGCAGGATGAAGACTATGCTTCAGGAATGTTCTGAGGCATGGTTTACTGGACTCATACCTTCATTCACAATTTCCTGCAAGTTGTATTTTTCAGAATTCAGATACAAATATTTCCTAAAGTTTATATAGCATTGCTCTATTTTTTACTGTAAATTTCAATAGTCCATACTTGCTTTATTGCAGAATCAACTAAATTATAGAAAACATAACATTTTTATTAGGAAAAAATTAATTGTAAGATGTGATATTTTTTTATCCCTATAATATACATAATAGGTGTAATTAAATAGATCTAGAATCTCAGCCATCATTCATGTATATCTGGTAAAAATTTGGTCTCCTACAAATGTATAACATTGGATTAAAAGGTACCTCAAATTGAGGAAGCTGTTTGCATCAGTTTCTTTCTAATTTATTTGAATAACCCTAAGCAGGTTCAAAAATATTCAGAATACTTCTTATTTGTTTATAAAGCGTCCTGCATTACCTGATATCAACAAAAAAATCTGTACAACATATACATTATAAACAGTGCTTGAATGAAATATGTAAAAATCAGCACCTAATATGGAGCCACAAAAGTACCTTGTATCCTTGAAGGCAGGCACAGATAACATTCAGAATTCAGAAGAGTATGTGTGAGCAGAGTGTATTCGTTTTTGGATCACTTAATATCAGTTTAGTTCTCAGAATTGACTGATTCTGAATAGATTTTTAAATGCAGTCCCTCACACTTCTGTTCCTTCCACTAGTCAGACAGAAATGAAGATGAGAGAGTTTCAGGATTTGTCGAGGGAGACGATTAAGGTGCTCCATTCACAAATATGAGCTTGGGAACTGCATCTTTAAGGAAGTCTGAGGAAGATGCTGGGCTCCAGGAGAATAATGATGATTAAGATGCTCTGACTAGCACTCAAAGTATGATTCAAACATTAATGTACATGACTGAAGCTAAGTGGAAGGAACAGGTTGTTATGTTGATCTATTTTAAGATCACCTGGTCTGATCAAATGATGCACTTGTAAAACTGAAGTTAAGAATCATCAGCCATTCCACAGCAAATTGTACCCAGTACCCTTGCCCTAGAAAGCAGTAGTTAATAAAGCAATTTAGGGTGTGTTGGAGAATCAGATAATTTAACACTCAGATAGTAAATGTTCTAATCCAACAGGGGATGTCAGTGTGCATTTACTAACTGATGGTCATGGAGAAATGATGCGGTTTACTGTACAATGTGACCAACTGCAAGATGAAGGTATAGCTTGAATAACACAGGCTTTATGTGGAATGGAAGATGTTACCAGTTTAAAAGAATGCCCTTTGATCTGTAAGTATCATTATCGGCCTTTATGACAGCACTTAATGAAGTTCTACGAGAAGTATTATTGACACATTTAACATTATGTAGGTGATATTCTAATTACTACTACCTTGATGGAGAACATTTAGACAATATATGTCATGTAATTTAAGTGTTTAGTGGAGCATGAGTCACATTAAAGATGGATTAATAAGAATTCGCCAAGTAGCAAAGGAATTTACTTGGGCATGTACTTTCTTTGTGCAGAATTGATCCTGGAATTTATTTGGGCATATAGTTTCTTTGTGCAGAATTGAACCTGATCTGATGAAAATGGAACCAGTGAGAAATTTTCCTGCACCAAAATGATGTAGACAACTGAAAATCTCCTAGTTCGTGCAGTTACTATCACAGCTTTCATCCTCAATTTTGTTTATCATCACAAGTCTATCTCCATCTGGAAATTGAATAAAGAATGTCAAGAAGCATTTAAGTTAATTAAAAACCAGCTGTGTGAGGCACTGGTATTTCATCATTCTGATTTAAGCAAAATTTCTATATTGGTACTGATTCCATTTATTCTTCCCTTGGAGCAGAACAGAGTGAGGGTAGAAGAGTCATCAGAAATTTTACTTTTGCATTCGCAACTTGTGTACTCACTTGCTTGCTGGTAGAGGAAGTATGTAGTTACTGGAAAGAGGTGCACTTTCCACAGCAAAGTTTTGCCATAACTGAGATACCATATTGCTACAGATAATAAAACACTGTCATTCTTATGAATCGGTAACTAATCAACAGCAGACCAACTCATTGAGAGTTAGCATTTGAAGAGTGTGATTTTTTAAATTCAGTATATAACAGTAGAATAAAAATAATATCTTACCAGAAGCAAGTGATAATTCTTGTTGTGAGAGATGTAGGAGGTGAGCATCTTGCAGAAAAATTTCCATGTAATAACAGATGGGAGCAGGTGTTGGTTTAAATTCTTAAGAAGAATAAGAAAATATGGTGATCCTGATGCAGATGGTGCTTAAAATGCCAGAACTATTTTCACATTGTACAAAATAAATAAATAAATAAGTACAATATGTGGACAATTATGATAGAAGATTGGGAACTTTCAAAACGCAGCTGAACATTTTATTGTGTTCAAATAACCCCCCCCCCCCCTCCACCCAGAAAATCAATGAAGTGTGGGATCCTAAGTAACATTTATATCCCCTCTCTATGGTGTCTACTTGAGTCACTACTGTGTCCAGGTCACCGACAGTACCTCCATTATTTACCGCATTTAACATGTTTTTGCTTTTATGTTCATTCAACCAGAAATTTGTGGATTAACATTTACAAGAAAGATAGATGAATAAAACAAACGAAGAATAGAAATGGTCCGTAGAGCACCTATAACATTTTCAGTTCATGCAGAATATAAAACATATTTATGTTAGCATCTTAACAATATGTACCTCAAAGAAATGATGTTCAATTACTACTATCTAAACAACTCTCTTCTTCACATTTGCAATATTTGAAAACCTGCATTAAATTTGTAATGGTGGTCAGGCATGTGCTAACTGTGGATGAAGGATGTCACTGATGAGATAGTTGAGGAGGAAGCACGTAGAGCATGTATCGTCATCTTTTGGTCACTGTTCTTGGCTGGGTAAGGTAGTGAGAGTTTCAGAATATGATGTGTCATCTGTCTATTGAAGTGTTCAGTGCATCAAGTTGCAACTTGGTAAAGTGTATTCATTCTGAATTAATACTGGCTTTTTGTACTGAACACTGAAGTAAGTCTGAATAGCAATTGATCAATAACTATTAAAAGTGAGGAATTTGTTCCTGTCAACATTCTGACACACTGCACAAGGACACTGACATGTTCAATGCTGCCTGTGCATGCTCCTCTTCCTCTGACTGCAGTGCTATGTCAAATTACATTTATTATACTGTGTATAGTATTAGCCTCTGTAGTTGTCAGTACATCTCTGTCCTAATAGCCTGTTACCACATCATCTGGTTTAATATTGGACATTTATTTGTGTTTTGCAATTTAGTCATTTACTTTCCCTTACAATTCTCATATTTCTTTGGGGCAAAATGCAAGGTTACTCAACCAGACACCTATGTTAGTAGTAGAACCACTAAAGCAACATAATTTACTCAAATGAAACCATATAGTTTTAGATGCCTCAAACACAAAGACTGAAATGATGAATGAAAATTGATTACAAATGGAAGGATTTGAACCCAGGCCTCCTGCTCATTATGCAGATGCACTAACCACTACATTTAGTAACCTGGCAAAGTGGTTTTGGATTATTGCACTGATTATATTGTACACTTCCCTCCTCAATCCAAATTCCCATTCATGCCACACCCCAGTTGGTATTCCCCGAAAACTAACAGCATTGCATAGATTTCCCAGCTGTAGTGAAATAGTATCAAATGGAATCTAGTTTGTTAGTATAAAAACCACTAGAGAACACATACACAACTGTAGTTGAATTTGGCTAATTTCACTTTATAATTTTGTTACTACAAACAAAACCAGTAGGTTTCACAGTGACCTGACAAATGCCAATGGCTGAATGAGACATGGACTATACGTCCCACAGCTGCTGGCTCCTCATCAGATCCTACCACCACAGTAGGTAAGCCCTCTAGTGTTCCAGTAATTTAAATAAAAATAAACATAAAAAAATAAAACCAAGTCATCTCAGGAGAATGCTACCCCATGATGATGCCAGGGGTGCCAGATACCCCATGCCATCAAACTCAGAGCCCAATTTCATCAATGTTCTTCCATTTCAAACAAAGGAGGTGGAACAAAATATTGGTCATCAACTGAGAATACTAAAATGGTAGCAAGTAATGATGGGTGCCATAACAAACAATGTGACTCCCAAGATTAATATTTTGCCTCTGAAAAAGATGGTACTCACGGGATGCTTGTCTTAGTCATACAATTCGAGACATCACAAAAAACTTGCAGGTACAAGATTTCAACAGTTTTCAATTCAACTCTTCTTTTCTCGCCTAGCAGTTTCAAGCGTTTTGGATTTCTGGTAGTAATATCCACACTAGCACTTGGGTAGAACAGTTCAATTTCTCCCTGGCTCCCATGTGCCCTTTCTGTCACAAGCTCATGGTTAATGTGCAGGACCTTAGAAGTGGAATTGGGTATCAGCATCTAGCCTCTTCCTTACAAGTGTCACATGTCCTCTCATGTGTTCCTTTCAATCTACTGATTACAATCAATATAAGCTGCTAACAAACATCATCATGCTCAGAAAATTCAAACAATCTTAAATTATAGAAGTACTGCCCATTTGCTCAGATACATGGTTTGAAAGAAATCATAGTTCCCGACAATCCATGTAGCCCTGTGAAGCTGGTTATCATATATTTCACAAAGTTACTTGTAATTGTCCACCTGTGAACCATGGACCTGGCTGTTGGTGGTGAAGCTTGCGTGCCTCAGCGATACAGATAGCCGTACCGTAGGTACAACCACAACGGAGGGGTATCTGCTAAGAGACCAGACAGACACGTGGTTCCTGAAAAGTTGCAGCAGCCTTTTCAGTAGTTGCAGGGGTAACAGTCTGGATGATTGAGTGATCTGGCCATGTAACACTAACCAAAACGGCCTTTCTGTGCTGGTACTGCGAACAGATGAAAGCAGGGGGAAACTACAGCCGTAATATTTCCCGAGAGCATGCAGCTTTACTGTATGGTTAAATGATGATGGCATCCTCTTGGGTAATATATTCCAGAGGTAAAATAGTCCCCCATTTGGATCTCCGGGCAGGGACTACTCAAGAGGATATCATTATCAGGAGAAAGAAAACTGGCATTCTACAGATCGGAGCGTGGAATGTCAGATCCCTTAATCGGGCAGGAAGGTTTGAAAATTTAAAAAAGGAAATGGATAGGTTAAAGTTAAATATAGTGGAAATTAGTGAAATTTGGTGGCAGGAGGAACAAGACTTTTGGTCAGGCGAATACAGGATTATAAATACAAAATCAAATAGGGGTAATGCAGGAGTAGGTTTAATAATGAATGAAAAAAATAGGAGTACAGGTAAGCTACTATGAACAGCATAGTGAACTCATTTTTGTGGCCAAGATAGACACGAAGCCCATGCCTACTACAATAGTACAAGTTTATATGCGAACTAGCTCTGCAGATGATG
Source organism: Schistocerca serialis cubense (assembly GCF_023864345.2). Classification (NCBI taxonomy): domain Eukaryota; kingdom Metazoa; phylum Arthropoda; class Insecta; order Orthoptera; family Acrididae; genus Schistocerca; species Schistocerca serialis. The sequence goes on from NC_064642.1 coordinate 809,748,054, forward strand.
AAGAAATTGAAGAAATGTATGATGAAATGAAAGAAATTATTCAGATAGTGAAGGGAGACGAAAATTTAATAGTCATGGGTGACTGGAATTAAGTAGTAAGAAAAGGGAGAGAAGTTGGTGAATATGGACTGCAGCTAAGAAATGAAAGAGGAAGCCACCTGGTAGAATTTTGCACAGAGCATAACTTAATTATACCTAACACTTGGTTCAAGAATCATAAAAGAAGGCTGTATACATGGAAGAAGCCTGAAGGTACTGACAGGTTGCAGATAGATTATATGATAGTAAGACAGAGATTTAGGAACCAGGTTTTAAATTGTAGGACATTTCCAGGGGCAGATGTGGACTCTGACCACAATCTATTGGTTATGAACTGAGGACTAAAACTGAAGAAACTGCAAAATGGTAGGAATTTAAGGAGATGGGACCTGGATAAACTGACTAAACCAGAGGTTGTAGAGAGTTTCAGGGAGAGCATAGGGGAACTATTGACACAAATGGGAAAAAGAAATACAGTAGAAGAAGAGTGGGTAGCTTTGAGGGATGAAGTAGTGAAGGCAGCAAAGGATCAAGTAGGTAAAAAGATGAGGGCTATTAGAAATCCTTGGGTAACAGAAGAAATATTGAATTTAATTGATGAAAGGAGAAAATATAAAAATGCAGTAAATGAAGCAGGCAAAAAGGAATACAAACGTCTCAAAAATGAGATCGACATGAAGTGCAAAATGGCTAAGCAGGGATGGCTAGAGGACAAATGTAAGGATGTAGAGGCTTATCTCACTAGGTGTAAGATAGATACAGCCTACAGGAAAGTTAAAGAGACCTTTGGAGAAAAGAGAACCACTTGTATGAATATCAAGAGCTCAAATGGAAACCCAGTTCTAAGCAAAGAAGGGAAAGCAGAAAGGTGGAAGGAGTATATAGAGGGTCTATACAAGGGTGATGTACTTGAGGACAATATCATGGAAATAGGAGAGGATGTAGATGAAGATGAAATGGAAGATATGATACTGTGTGAAGAGTTTGACAGAGCACTGAAAGACCTGAGTCGAAACAAGGCCCCGGGAGTAGACAACATTCCCTTAGAACAACTGACAGCCTTGGGAGAGCCAGTCCTGACAAAACTCTACCATCTGGTGAGCAAGATGTATGAGACAGGCGAAATACCCTCAGACTTCAAGAAGAATATAATAATTCCAATCCCAAAGAAAGCAGGTGTTGACAGATGTGAAAATTACTGAACAATCAGTTTAATAAGCCACAGCTGCAAAATACTAAGGCGAATTCTGTACAGACAAATGGAAAAACTAGTAGAAGCCGACTTCAGGGAAGATCAGTTTGGATTCCATAGAAATATTGGAACACGTGAGGCAATACTGACCTTACGACTTATCTTGGAAAATAGATTAAGGAAAGCCAACCTACATTTCTAGCATTTGTAGACTTAGAGAAAGCTTTTGACAGTGTTGACTGGAATACTCTCTTTCAAATTCTAAAGGTGACAGGGGTAAAATACAGGGAGCGAAAGGCTATTTACAATTCATACAGAAACCAGATGGCAGTTATAAGAGTCGAGGGATATGGAAGGGAAGCAATGGTTGGGAATGGAGTGAGACAGGGCTGTAGCCTATCCCTGATGTTATTCAATCTGAATATTGAGCAAGCAGTGAAGGAAACAAAAGAAAAATTAGGAGTAGTTATTAAAATCCATGGAGAAGAAATAAAAACTTTGAGGTTTGCCGATGACATTGTAATTCTATCAGAGACAACAAAGGACTTGGAAGAGCAGTTGAACGGAATGGGTAGTGTCTTGAAGGAAGATATAAGATGAACATCAACATAAGCAAAACGAGGATAATGGAATGTAGTCGAATTAAATCGGGTGATGCTGAGGGAATTAGATTAGGAAATGAAACACTTAAAGTAGTAAAGGAGTTTTGCTATTTGGGGAGCAAAATAACTGGTGATGGTCGAAGTAGAGAGGATATAAAATGTAGACAGGTATTGGATAGGAAAGTGTTTCTGAAGAAGAGAAATTTGTTAACATCGAGTATAGATATAAGTGTTAGGAAGTCGTTTCTGAAAGTATTTGTATGGAGTGTAGACTTGGATGTGAAACATGGACGATAAATAGTTTGGACAAGAAGAGAATAGAAGCTTTCGAAATGTGGTGCTACAGAAGAATGCTGAAGGTTAGATGAGTAGATCACATAACTAATGAGGAAGTACTGAATAGGAATGGGGAGAAGAGAAGTTTGTGGCAGAACTTGACTAGAAGAAGGGATCGGTTGGTAGGACAAGTTCTGAGGCATCAAGGGATCACCAATTTAGTATTGGAGGGCAGTGTGGAGGGTAAAAATCGTAGCGGGAGACCAAGAGATGAATACACTAAGCAGATTCAGAAGGATGTAGGTTGCAGTAGGAACTGGGAGATGAAGAAGCTTGCACAGGATAGAGTAGCATGGAGGGCTGCATCAAACCAGTCTCAGGACTGAAGACCACAACAACAACAACTTGTAATTGTAAGGCACATGATACAAGAAAACTATTTCACGGATGATATTCAGGCATTCCAAAGCCTTCTACAAGAACCAGAATTTGTTAAATATGGTTCCTGACTGATAACATTGACTAGCTACTGAGGACACTCAAATGTCTTGCTTCAGCCATACAGACCAAATAACTGAATCTCACTCAGTTATAAAATTTATATATCATCCAGCTGCCCCACACGAGTGCTCTGTACCCTCGCAAAGGAGTAAAAATAATTCAGATAATTAAGTTCAGTAAAAAGAGCCATGACTAGCAGAGATCATTGGCATACAATGGTGTAAAGGTTGTTAAGGTTACATCTGTGAAACCAGAAAATAATCATACGAGAGAAAGTCTCCCACAACAATGACAACATTTATTGACACAACAGTGAGGATAGAGGAGAGAGATAATGAATAACCAGTTATGCTCTTTTAATGATACCGCATTTAGTAGCTGCCATAATGATCACAACCAGTAACGAAAGTTAAGAGGACAATTGTGAGGGAGGAGAAAAGTTTGAATGTGGATAACTTTGAACTACTCATGAAAATGACCTAAGTTAGCAGTAACTTTTCCCATTATTGCACTACTTAGCCAACACACAATTTTAAGGGTAGATTATTTAAGTGAACAACAAGCAATATTCAATTTCAGCAGTGCAAAAATAGAGCTGACAGTAAATGGTATCTGTGCGTTGTTAAAGAAAGCTGCATCAAACCAGTATTTGGACTGAAGACAACAAGAACAAAATCTGAAAACTGTGTTTTGAGACAAGACTTTGCAATTATAGTCAGATTAAAATTAGGACAGTTTATGTCTGATCCTTTCTGCTTTTCTGCATTTCTGCATTCTCAAAAATTTTCGAAAAAGTAATGTACAGTCGTCTTTATAACCATCTTATCTCAAATAACATACTGTCAAAGTCACAGTTTGGATTTCTAAAAGGTTCTGATATTGAGAAGGCTATCTACACTTACAGTGAATATGTGCTTAATTCATTAGACAAAAAATTGCAGGCAACTGGTATATATCTGTCAAAGGCATTTGACTGTGTAAATCACAATATCCTTTTAAGTAAACTAGAATATTTTAGTATAACAGGAAATGCTGCAAAATGGTCCAAATCTTATACCTCTGGAAGGAAACAAAGGGTGTTATTAGGAAAGAGACATGTATCAAGCTATCAGGCATCATCCAACTGGGAACTAATTACATGTGGGGTCCCACAAGGTTACATTTTGGGGCCCTTACTTTTTCTTGTGGATATCAATGACCTTTCATCAGTAACATTACCAGATGCCAAGTTTGTTTTGTTTGCCGATGATACAAACATTGCAATAAATAGCAAATCAAGTATAGTCTTAGAAAGATCAGCCAATAAAATATTTGTGGACATTAATCACTGGTTCCTAGCCAATTCTTTGTCACTAAACTTTGAAAAAACACACTACATGCGGTTCAGAACTTGTAAGGGGTGTCCCAAGAGTATATGTCTAACATACGATGACAAGAAGATAGAAGAAGTGGACAGTGTTAAATTCTTGGGATTACAGCTTGATAATAAATTCAACTGGGAGGAGCACACCACAGAACTGCTGAAGCGTCTTAACAAATCTCTGTTTGCAATGCGAATTTTGTCAGACATAGGGGATATAAAAGTGAAAAAGGTGGCATACTATGCTTACTTTCAGTCCATAATGTCATATGGGTTTTTTTTTTGGGGTAATTCATCAAGCCAAGCTAAAGTTTTCCGGGCACAAAAACTTGCAGTGAGAGTTATATTTGGTGTGAACTCAAGAACATCCTGCAGAAGCCTGTTTAGGGAACTAGAGATACTAACTACTGCTTCCCAATATATTAATTCCATAACGAAATTTGTCATTAAAAATATATCACTTTTTCAGACCAACAGCTCAATTCATGGAATCAATACTAGAAATAAGAATAATCTTCACAAGGATTTAAAGTCACTTAGTCTTGTACAAAAAGGTGTGCATTATTCAGGAACACACATTTTCAATAACTTGCCAGCAGCCATAAAAAGCTTAACAGCCAATGAAATTCAGTTTAAGAGAAGCCTAAAGGATTTATTGGTGGCCAACTCCTTCTGCTCCATTGATGAATTTCTTAGTAAAACCAACTGATTTGTATATATATATCTCTCTCTCTCTCTCTCTCTCTTCTCTCTCTCTCTCTCTCTCTCTCTCTTCTCTCTCTCTCTTCTCTCTTCTCTCTCTCTCTCTCTCTCTCTCTCTCTCTCTCTTCTCTCTCTCTCTCTTCTCTCTCTCTCTCTTCTCTCTCTCTCTCTTCTCTCTCTCTCTCTCTCTCTCTCTTCTCTCTCTCTCTCTTCTCTCTCTCTCTCTTCTCTCTCTCTTCTCTCTCTCTTCTCTCTCTCTCTCTTCTCTCTCTCTCTCTCTCTCTCTTCTCTCTCTCTCTCTCTCTCTCTCTCTCTTCTCTCTCTCTCTCTCTCTCTCTTCTCTCTCTCTCTCTCTCTCTCTCTCTCTCTCTCTTCTCTCTCTCTCTCTCTCTCTCTCTTCTCTCTCTCTCTTCTCTCTCTCTTCTCTCTCTTCTCTCTCTCTCTCTCTTCTCTCTCTCTCTCTCTCTCTCTCTCTCTCTCTCTCTATCTAATCTAATCTTTAATGCGATTCTGACTGTTTTAATTATTCGGGAGTTGACCATCTGGTTTTAAACTTTCTTTGCTTTTTGCATTTAAATTGATTGGGAAACCGTTGAGATTGAACTTAACATATACATGAATGGACATGAGAAATGAAAGGTTGCAATAAATTTTTCATCTGTGATTACTACTTTACGTATGAAATATTCTGTTGCAGATTAATAAAAATGAATTTCTTAGTATATTCCAAAATAATGGTTTTAGTTTTACTTTTATTCATTAGTACTAAAGCTGTTTGTGGAAGAATGAAAATATTATTGTCTATCGAAATATAGTAAAGATAGTCATGCTTCAAAGTGAGTCAGGGTACAGCCAGTTAAACTAAAATCCAATGCAACATGAAAACATTTGCTTTTTTTATGTTGCTAAGCTCTCATGAAAAGTATCCACCTTTAAATACACTTTACAATATGATCAGAATTTATCGCTTTTTGAATGAAAATTTACAAAAGCTGCATCTTGTATCCACCTGTGAATGCACAAGATAAAGAATTTCTTTTCACAGCATTCCAGATGCAGAATAAAAAGGGATAGTAGATTTTATTATTTTCATTCACCTCTGCCTGTACCCTTTTTAGGACGTGGTTGTTATTGCGATCGTATATTTAAATCTGCCGTAGCTGCAGACTGCTCGCTCATTGTGCAGCTCCGCACCGCCAGCGATATCCAATAAAATGCTGAAATTTCTTAAATAAAATGGGTAATGTCCAGTGTGAACTTTGCAGTAGTTGCGACAAACATATTTTACTAGATAAATATATTTTAACAGAAACAATGGAAATCTTTACACACCTTTTATAATCTGAGCTACAAATGGCATCAATCATTGAGTTATGACAAATGAAGACTAGCTAAGAGCCTAATGCAAAGTCACGGGTTCCTCTCCTATTCAGTCTGTGCAGAAGACAAGCGATTCTATTACAATATAATGCCTATTTATATCTGAACTAATTCTTGTACAGCCTTTGTCATTTTTAATTACACATGGTTTCTTCTGAGGTGGTTTTCACATTCTCTGCCACAGATAGTATTTCACACTCTTTGAATAATCATTTATAATAACAAAATTCATAATTATCTTTTTCCTCACAAAATTAAGTGTCCTTTTGAAATTCAATAAACAGAAATTCATATAAATTATTTGTTACAGTGAGCATTATACATCAAAATGTTCTTTTAACTTTCACTTTGGATGCATGCTGCCAGTGAATGTTACATGCTGCACTGCCGTCACATCAGTAGCCTGCTGCTGCTCATTTATGGGTGGCAAAGGCTGTTAACTTGTAACAAGAGCCAGGTATGAGAGAAATGCAAGATGCTCTGTCGACAGCTAATGTGAAGTGACCAATGACTAAATTAAGGGTAACAAAACATGTCATCTGCTACAGTTCGAATTCTTAACTTATCTTAACCACAGCCTCGTGATCATGTTTCCAAGAAAATGGTGGTCAACAATTGCAATCTAAAATCATTTGTTGATGGTGTTTCAGGCTAAAATCTATAAGCAGAAAAATTTCAGTATCATAGCTAAAAGCAAACTGTAATTTCTCACTATCACTGGTTGCCTGAAACTATCCTCACACTGCCCACAAAAGCTGCATGTTACCAATCAATGAGCATTCCTGGTTGGCAATTGGTTTCAGATTATAGGTGACACATGTAGACTCCAAATGAAAAAAGAATGATAGGAAGAGAAATGAGACTATACAGAAAAGTGAGTATGACAATGAAAATGACACAGCTAGTATCAGAAATAAAAAATTACACGTAAACCAATTAACTTAATACAACTAACAATTATAGTCTTCTGATCTGATTTAAAAACAAAAAAAAAAATTTGCTGTATTTGGCAGGGTTTGAACCAACAGACTTCTTCATGTCAAATTTTTATGCTAACCACCATGCTACACTACTGCACAGCGTCTGGTTATATCTATGACTATGACGACAGTCTCGCAACGATGACTGAACATAACGATTTAAAAATTCAGCTTTGCACAATGTTATTTGAGGCTTATCTAATGTAAGCCAATCTCTGTAATTATAATAACAGTGTATGCTGCACCGAATTGCATCTTGTACAGAATGATCCACTGGTGTGATTACTGCTATGTATGAAATGTGTGTATTTAATCAGTATCGTGTGTGTGTGGTGTGAGGGTTTGGGGCTAGTGTGGTTATCAGAAGTGATGAAATACGAAATAAATGGGCCAAATCTAGGATTCAGGATACAAACATCTCAAGAAAAAATTCTGGATAAAGAATTGGAAGTGAACTGACCAGTTGTTGTTGTAGTTTGGCAACAGCAAATTGTTTGGGCATGACGATGAGCACTCAGATTGAAGGAAACCTGCGCCAACACGTGAAGTGTCAATTATCATGTAATTTCTATCTGAGTATAGTTAGCATGGATTTCTCACTGCATCTAGATCACAAATGAGTCAGAATCCTTTGATGGAGGTACAGGTGAGGCCGGAATGTCATGTTTTGATCATAAACAATCTGCTGAGGTCTTGAAAACAACACAGGATGACACTGGTAATGCTGATGGTTCTTAAGATTGAGACATTCTATAATTGAGGTTGATTCTGCAAAATACCAACCAATGGAGAAGGAGATGGCCAAAGAAGTGGAACTAAAAAGATTTGATGTGCTACAGAAGCAGAAAAAAATGCTCCCTACAATTTTCTTTCGTTAAAGTGGGCAAACAGGTTAATTAGTGTGGAAGATAAAACCATATGTCATATTTGTACAGGTGTGAAACATTATGACAGAACACCTTGTATACTTGTGTCTGGCCTGTTAAGCAGAAACAGAATAACATCAAAGTCAGCTGACAGTGCCCACATATTCACTTTACAAGCCCTCTCCCCAAAACCAAAATCACACACTTAGAAAAGGATTTTCTTACTTTCACAACTATGACCCTGAACAGTGAATGTACAAAATAAGATTATGCAAGGAGACTGTGGTGTGTGAAGAACAGTTTGGGTTCATGCCTGGAAGGAACCACTGATGCAATACATGCTTTAAGGCTGATAGTGGAGAGACACGGGGAGCTGCAGGCCAATCTACATATGGCTTTCATTGATTTGGAGAAAGCATATGACACAGTCCAAAGGGACAAAATATGGAGAAGCATGACAGAGCACTACGTGCCAGAGAAGTATGTGAGGTTAGTGAAGGAAATGTACGGAGGAGCAATGACACAAGTGAGAAGTAGTGTGGGCATGACAAAGGAGTTTCCAGTAAAAGTAGGGTTACATCAAGGGTCTGCGCCTAGTCCCTAACACTTTGACCTGATTATGGATGTGCTGGTGAATGATATTAAGAAGGAAGTGTCATGGAATAGGATGATGTGGTTCATTGTGAGCAGAGCATTAACAGACTTGAAGAAAAGCTGGAGGATTGGAGAAGGCACTAGAAGAAATAGGGATGAAAATTAGCAGGACAGTCAGAATATTTAGCTCTGAAGGATGTTCAGATGAGGTCTTGCAAGATCCAGGATATTGAGCTGAAATTGGTCTGCAAATTTAAACATGAGGTCGTACATACAAAGGGACGGAGGACTGGAAAGCGAGATACAACACCAAATAAATTGTGGTTGGAACAACTGTAGGAAAATGAGTGGAGTGTTCTGTGACAAGGAGGTGAGCATGGGTTTGAAAGAGAAAGTGTACAAGTCAGTGGTAAGGCCTGGTATGATATACGGGGCAGAGACACGGCCAATCACAGTAGCCCATGAAAGGAAGATGCAAGTGGCGGAAATGAGGATGCTGAGGTGGATGTGTGGGGTAACAAGGAAGGACAGGATTAGAAATGAATTTGTTAGAGGAGCTGTGAAGGTGGGACCCATGGGTAAAAAGATACAAGAGAGCAGACTAAGGAGGTACGGACACCTACAGAGAAAAGGAGAAGAGTATATCGGAAACAGAGCTGAAGATGTAAAGACCGAAGATGAGGTGGAAGGATAAGATATCCGGGGACCTAAGGGAGAAAGAATGGAAGAAGGAAGAGGCAATGAATAGAGTACTATGCAGGAGATGGATCCAGAAGAGCAACGCCGACCCTATGAGTTGTGGGACAAGGCAACGATAAAGAAGAAAAAGAAGAAGAAGAAGAAGAAGTGAATGTATGACATCGTCAGGTCTGCAATTAAATTCCTTCATGCATCTGAAGTCTTGTCCTCCATGGTATTAGATCCACATTCCAACATTCAGGTTGTTACGATCATGGGTTGTATAAGCAACCAGTTTATCAAAATTACTATACAGTTAAGTCTAGTCAGTTGCTTCAGAGCATCATCAAAGCTGTCAAACAATATGCAATGTTTGTTGTAGCTGTAACATATAATATAGTGTAAAAATATTAAATAAAACATTTTCTGAATTCAGCAGGTAACAGCAAGAGCATATGGGTTTCCTTGAACACACATCTGTTGAAATCTTACTGGAGCGACTACTCTGACAGAGGCATATTATTAAGTAATAGTTAGAGAAACTTTCTAATTTTCAATCATGCCATTTGTTAATACTAAATGACTGACTTAACATTAACAAACCAGATTACCAAAATGCTCTTTAGTGTAAGTAGATGACAATGCAGAAAGGATGGCATCATGCATATCTTCATGACTAGTAGTTCAGCCCTTTAAGTATCTTCTATACAAGGACACTATTGAAGTTATTCAAAATATCAAAGATGTCATTGACTGCAGACCTCCAAATGATAAATGTTCACCTCCATGTAGTGGATTTGGAATCAATATTACAATAGAGGAGAATACTATAAAAGAGATCCTTGGAAACGTTCAACTAATCTAGTTAGTGATGACAGACTGTTGCTTTCAAAAAACGTTTCATTACGGCAATAAAATCTTTCTTTGGTCTTTTTGAAAGCCAAAAGTACCATGAATGCCAATTATAGATGAAGTTACAGGCTAAATCAACATTACATGTCATCAATATCAGGAAATAATTTTTATAATAATTCTAGGCTGTTTGGTTTAAGTATCACCCAGCATAAGGAGATGCACTTTGTTCCTACTTGACACCTCAACATTAGCAACATATACCCTATTCTTGTATCATTCTGCTACATCAATTGCTCAACTACCACACACAAATGCTACAGTGTCATGTACCATGACACTGTTATGCCTGACCTTTTGGGCTATTCAAATAATTTGCCACAAAGATCTCAGTACGGAAGTAGGATACAGAAATACTGACGTTTAATTTCTATCCAGAGCATGCACATCTGCCCAACACCATGTGGCGTATCACTTCTATATACTTCAGTCACAGTTCAATCGAGGAACTGCCACAACATGAGGTAAAAATGATTGGAAAAGAGCACAGGTAGTTCCAGTTTTCAAGGAGGGTCGTCGAGCAGATTCGCACAACTATAGGCCTATATCTCTGACATCGACCTGTTGTAGAATTTTAAAACATGTTTTTTGCTCGATTATCATGTCGTTTCTGGAAACCCAGAATCTACTCTGTAGGAATCAACATGGATTCCGGAAACAGCAATCGTGTGAGACCCATCTTGCTTTATATGTTCATGACACCCAGAAAATATTAGATACAGGCTCACAGGTAGATGCCATTTTCCTTGACATCCGGAAGGTACTGTCACCTGATAAACAAAGTAAGAGCCTACGAAATATCAGACCAGCTGTGTCGCTGGATTGAAGAGTTTTTAGCAAACAGAACACAGCATGTTTTTCTCAATGGAGAGACGTCTACAGACGCTAAAGTAACCTCTGCCATGCCACAGGTGAGAGTTATGGGACCATTGCTTTTCACAATATATATAAATGACCTAGTAGATAGTGTTGGAAGTTCCATGCGGGTTTTTGCGGATGATGCTGTAGTATACAGAGAAGTTGTAGCATTAGAAAATTGCAGTGAAATGCAGGGAGATCTGCAGCAAATAGGCATTTGGTGCAAGGACTGGCAACTGCCCTTTAACATAGACAAATGTAATGTATTGTGAATACATAGAAAGAAAGATCCTTTATTGTATGATTATATTATAGTGGAACAAACACTGGTAGCAGTTATTTCTGTAAAATATCTGGGAGTATTCATACGGAACGATGTGAAGTGGAATGATCATATAAAATTAATTGTTGGTAAGGTGGGTGCCAGGTTGAGATTCATCGGGAGAGCCCTTAGGAAATGTAGTCCATCAACAAAGGCGGTGGCTTACAAACACTCATTCGACCTATACTTGAGTATTGCTCATCAGTGTGGGATCCGTTCCAGGCTGGGCTGACAGAGGACATAGAGAAGATCCAACAAAGAGCAGTGTTTTGTCGCAGGGTTATGTGGTAAGTATGATAGTGTTACAGAGATATTTAGCAAACTCAAGTGGCAGACTCTGCAAGAGAGGCACTCTGCATCACAGTGTAGCTTGCTGTCCAGGTTTCGTGAGGGTGCATTTCTGAACGAGATATCAAATTTATTGCTTTCCCCTACTTATGCATCCTGAGAAGATCACAAATGTAAAATTAGAGAGATTCGAGTGCACATGGAGGCTTTCCGGCAGTAATTCTTCTCGTGAAACATACACGACTGGAACGGGAAAGAGGGGTAATGACAGTGGCACATAAAGTGCCCTCCGCCACACACTGTTGGGTGACTTGCGGAGTATAAATGTAGATGTAAATGTAGATGTAGATGTATGTCATGGTAAGTTACCTGAGCTGGTTGGTTACATACACAAATCTGGACGCTTTGCCATCACATTTTGATTTTACAAGTTGACTGACTCACCTCCATTCTGACAACAACCTCACTTCAGCAGAATTCCATACACACTACATCTGAATATCACATTGGCCCCATTAGCAGAGAGGAGGTGATCCACATCACAATACAAAGAAAGGGAATCTGGCTATCTCTCACTACTTCTGTGGAGACACCGTCAATACTAACATTGTTCAGGATGCATACTCTTGCTTTACAAGTTCATTAATCATCTCAATCATGAACTGAATCAATGCCAGGATTAACTCCTGTCTCAAATACTAATTTTGTATGTACAAAATGTTTCCGATGTCTGGCTTCTGCCGCACTCCCCTCATGCCAGACATTTTCTGCATGTGAGATAAACACATGTTGTAAAATTTGAAGAGCTTTACTGTTGGTGTTTAATGAGTTAAATCTGATACAAAATTCTTTTCTATCTGAAAAATATTTAACACTGAAATGATATTGACCAATGGATAGCCAGCTGATACATGTAAGTCTTCTACTAGAATCTTGACAGCGCTCTGCTATGAAGTGCTGTACCAAGATAGAATATATTGGCACAGCCCAGTAAAAATTCAGACATCTTCCCTGGCAACTCAGGAAGCAGAGGAAAGCAGGCCAAGCTGCAGTAATAGAGTGGAATTTCATATTGGGGAGACCGTCGACATTGTAATTATGTGTGGATTATGGAACAGATTGCTGCATACCATATGAGCTGAGCTGTCTGAGAAGCCTATGAAGCAAAATATCTTAGGAGGGAGGTGCTGTCATTCTGTTGACCATACACAATTAAGCAAGAAAGTGTAACTCAGATGAAACAGCAGTATGCTGATGCTACGAAATACAGTAGCAAGAGCGACTGGAAAGTAAAGTTGGGTCATCACTGAGCGTTCAGGAAAGCTGAGCAGACGGACAAAGCAGACACGATGCATTATGAACACATAGCAGCCTCCCATAAGAACTACTCATTTCCAGTACAGTTACTCAGTCTGCAGCAGAGAGGGCTGGAGGAGCAACCTACGTCAGTCTGCTGTCTACTTGTCAAGCTGTCTATGTGATATTGTGGAACAGCAGGACCTGTTGTGGAGACTGATGGTGTTTAGTGCAAGTTGCATAGTAGTCATATAGATGTAGATGTAGATTGATGATGTGCTGCAGTAAGTGCTTGTCAGAGGGTCATTTGAATCATGTTCAAATTGTTTCTCTACCGTCACACTCTCCAGCGGCACGTAGGAAAGACGAACGCTTAAGCGAGTTCAGATTCCACAAGGATATATTTGAGTTATTAGAATTGTAATTTCTCCATACTTACATGGGTGTTAACTGAATATTTCCACATTCCTATGTAAATCTCACTTCAATGAAAAAAGTGTTTGTTTTAATGATTGCCATGACAATTAACATATCAGTGATTTTCTCTCTGCCTCACCCCCCCTCCACCCATTTCACGATATTACAAAATGAAGTGCTCTTCCTTAAACTTTTTCGGTGTACTCAATTAGTCTTATCTGCTAAGGATCCCATAAACCACAAGAATACTCTGGTGTCTACTAAATGTTCTAGCAATAAAAGGCAGTCTTTGGCTTGGCTTCCGAACAACATTATTGTTTCAATTTAAGTTGTTCATAACTCAAAAGCCTACATGTCTAATAGAACAGACTACATTTAGATATATGTGGTTACCTGAGTAGTTGAAATTTAAAAGATTTCTTTTAGTATTCATGTGAATGACCTCACACTTTTTATTTATTTATTTATTTATTTATTTTGTGGAGGGGGTGTCACATTGCCACTTTTCACACCAGACAGATATTTAGATTAAATAATTTTGCAATTGATTTTAATACTATGATGCCTTCCTTAGATGACAAATATCAGTATCATCTGCAAACAATTTTAAGAGGACTGCTCCTAAGCCATTTATATAGCTTGCCTCGAGTGAGACAATGGTCAATTACCCGTAGGATATGTGCAGCTGGTGGCAAAGCTCTTCCTTCCCATTGCCCCATAAAGTCTTAGGCAGGCTGACTGGCAAAGCTGCTTGGGACCAGTGAGTGTCTACCACATTTTGCAGAGCTCTGCAGTCTTCTAAGAACCAAGCTTCAATAATATGGAATAAGTTTCAATTTCTTCCTGTAACTAGGCAGAATTGGTCAGACTAGGAGATGCACGTATCTAATTCAGATGTTTACCACATTTCTTTGTATGAGCTATGACCGTCGAGTCCAACCATTACATTGGTTGTTTAATTCAATACGTACCTCAGCTAAAATGCTCTAACAGTGTTTCCATGTTCACTAACCTCACTGATACATAGAATATAAGTGATCAGTTACTTCTCTAAGAAATCATCGCTCATTTGAAACATGTCCAGTGAGCAGCATCTTACTACCTCGTGTTTGTGAATTTTATGTAGATTCATTTTAAGAAAGGCAAGTACGGAGATATTTCTGCAAAGGTTCCAATGATACCATTCAGGACTATGTAGGTCTAATATTTTAGATTTTATCATCTGTTGAGTGATTATGGACAAAAGCAGAACAAATTTCTTTGTGTCCATACGTCAGTACCAGCAGCGTGACCAGTGTAAATTTTGAAACCTTTTTATTGTGATTATGGACTGCTTTGTAGATCATCATTCAGTTCTTTCTTGAAAGAGCAGAATGCAAAGTTAATCAGAACTCAATCAGTAAGGAATTCATTTTGTGTTTAGAAAGTTTGGAAGATTCTTCAATAATTATTACAAGCCAGAATAAAGGTGAAAAGTTTTTCAATAACTTATACTCCTGCTATTCCCAATTCTTGTCACGTATATGATGTAAGAAGCTGTTATAGTCATGAAAATGTTAAGTTTGTTTTATTATGGGAAGGTCACTTAGTTAAGGGAATAGACTAGCCCTTTTCACAATTATTAAATTAGCAGTTTCCCATTGTGCATGACATTAACTTTGAGATCCACTCGCATGGCATTCATGTTGGATAATGTGATATTGATGCAAGTATCTGTCGTGTGACAATAATTCATTGTTTATTAAGTCTCGAGGCATGAGTGACAGAACAGCATTCAGGCATCTCAAGTGTGCACGCGACAACCGGATGTATCTTGGTGTTGCAGACTCGATTGTTACTGAATGCCAAAAATACACAAGTTAATCAAAATTAGATTCAAGGTTGAAAGCCATGATCCGTCATACCAAATGGGAGCGGTAGGCACCAAAGTGTTCAAACCCGTGCAGTATAAATGAAAGATGAGACATGAATGTAGGTAATATTTCACAGACCAAGCCTGCACGGAATATACCCAGTAACTGAGGCACACTTTCAAAGTGTCGGCTGCATATGACTGACAGGTCTGGTGCCACTACACAGCCAGAGCTGATGCTGCTGCCACTCGCCTCAGACAGCGTGTACTGGGTGGGTGCTTCCTGCCACTGTCCCAGCCAAAGCCAGCTCCCTGGAGTGTAGAAACGTCAACCATTGCACTTTATCAAAAATAAACAGTTTTATGTCTTAATACTGTTTCACTAATGCCAATGAATGTCAGCTGGAAATCCACTCACCACGCCCATGGACAGTACATCTGGTAAAAGAAGTCCTCTGGCATCAGAGGTAACTTCTGCCCAACCTCCCAGCCCAGCACTATGCTTTTGTGAGTGATTCTTGGTTTTGGCTATGTTTTCTGTGTTACAAGTACAATTAGCCCGTAGGACGTTCTCATCAGCTTAAAAATGTCTTAATGCTATCAGAATTTAGTTAGGTGTCAATGCTGCAGTTAGTTTGCGTACTGGTTGTGTTGCACAATGACAGTGCCAGTTAGACTGTACCGTGGCCTGACAAGATTCAGATCACTGCTGCACTCTATAGCTGACACTTCTACGAGTACTACACGTAAGGTTTAATGTTAGTAAGTCCCTGCTTGTTTGTTTACTGTGGTGATAGAGCATATTTTCCATATTATCAAATGGTGGTTGCACAAATAATGGAAACGTGAATATCACCGAAGCACCAAGAGGTCAATTTTTTGAATGTGTGAGTAGCATGGCTATATCATTCAGCAACTCTGCAATGGAGCAGTAATATCGCATGTGCAAAGGAGTAGTAATATCACAGGAGCCCGTTGACATTTTGCTAGCCATTAATGAGTGTTGGCAAGCTGAGCCAGTACAGGGAAAAGCCTCACTGAGTATCATTATCATGCCTATAAATCCTGTTGCAGCTAATTTGGTGCCTCTTATTTTTTGGATAAATTCACTGACAATGTATCAGTATTTATTTGCAATTTGAAAGCTGCCCCTAACTAACCATATGCAATCATGTCTCATCAGGCCAGTTCGCAAAGTTACAGTTGAATGGTAACTCAAAGATACACATAATGTACCTTGCAATACAGTTGGTAAAGCCTTTTAGTAATCTGTACAGATGCCTGTTCCTTAATCAATGTCTCAAACAGTTGAGTGCGACACTTTCTAGAGAACAGCTCAATGGTTTGATGCAGAAATGGAATCAATCAGTAGATGCATTTTCAGACATAATTATGAAGGTCAATACACATTCCTAAGCATTAAGGTAAAACGCCGAAACTGATAAGATTTATTCTGGTGGAGGCTGGACCCTGGATGTATTTTTTATGAGCATTTCCAGGCAATATGTTGTGACTACATGATATAGGTTGCGTGGAGTAGGAGACAATGATGTCGTGTCATTGGGATCAACATGGCTCAGTTTCATTGTTGGTGTATGAAATTTTCAGGACCAGATGGAAGTACTGTCATTCGTTGTCCTTCATCTGTATTTTCTGGATATGGGGCAACAAACAGTCCAGTTGCAAACGACCACTGCCAGTGTGACATTGTCACAAGTTTCAAGTATAATGCAGATGGTACCAAATACACCTCAGATGTGTCCACTGAAGTTCAATTTGCACAGTATTTTACCAACAGATACAAAATTGACATCTTGGGTTGTCGGGTGTTCTGCCGGATATCAGCGTCGTACTTGCACAATATTTCGGTCACGTAGCTCATAACCTTCATCAGGTGCGACCTGAGACTGCTCCTCGAGTGGACCTGGTCCAGTATATATGCCTATGGTATTCCCCCTCCACCAACGGCTGCAGGCACTTCCTCTGTGGTCCGCGCCCATTCCCTGCGACCTGCTGGAGTGTTGCTGCTCAGACCGCAGAGGGAACGCTTGGTACCCCAGACCGTAGATGAAACCCCCCCGGAGCGGGTTTGGTGGGCGCGGACCGCATTGGGAACACCTAGAACCGCAGCAGATGGAATAGGGAGCAGCAACGCTCCAGCAGGTCGCAGGGAATGGGTGCGGACCACAGAGGAAGTGCCTGCAGCCATTGGTGGAGGGGGAAGGCCATAGACATAAATACTGGACCAGGTCCACTTGAGGAGCAGTCTCAGGTTGCACCTGATGAAGGTTACGAGCTACATGACCGAAATATCGTGCAAGTACGACACTGATATCCAGCAGAACACCCAACAACCCAGGATGTCATTAGATTGCCGGGAAAGCCTGAAGAGTTACATCAGATACAGAATTGATAGTCTTGGTGAATGTGGGTAGTGACCTATCAAGTGAGATGATGAGTGCTGTGGAGCTGTTGGAATCCACTAAAGAGATGAATACGTTGTATATTTTCTGCATGGTAATATAGCAAGTGTAAGAGAATAGGTCGAGCTTGTATAGTCCCGGGGTGTGTGGATAACTTCAGTTAGATGAGGTCTGTCTGCCAGGGAATTAAACTTGGACATCCTTCAGGATGATGATTTAGGTATGTCAAGTGGAGATAGTCCCATGCAGACTGTCAATCCATCTACACCACTTTGTACAGACAGACAGAACAGTGGTCAAAGCTTCACTGTGATGATTCAGATTTTTTTAAAATGTGGTGGACCGTTACCAGCAACAACAGCTATGCAATGTATGATACCAGTTGGTAGTGATGGACAAATTCATGGGAAACCATACAGAATCCTGAAAGATCTACAGCCAGTAATGTAAGAATTGCTCGAGCAATAGGTTGCTTAATGGATTATTGAATGTAGTGATAATCTGCATGGTACAGCTGTTTTAATTGTTTCCCAAAAAGTCATCAGATGGAACAAGGAAGTATAGCTTTTGATTATACGGGAGACCCTGGCCATCATCTATGGTTTTATGTACTTACATTGTTACAGGCTTGGAAGAAATTATTATGATGTGGCAGACAATGCTGCATTGAAGTGAGTTCTAGGACTAAAACACTCTTCAACTAGATAACCATCAGTAAGCAGAAAGGCTGGAGTACTGTGAGCAATGAATAACAGCACTACAGAGTGTAAGCAGGAACTTCTGCTAACACTGACTGCCAAATATAGGGAGCAACCACAGTCTGTGACACACAGAAGTATATTGTGCAGAATGACTGTGGACTGTGCATGGAAGTACCTGCAGCTTTCTAGGAAAGCACTAATCCTAGCATATGACAATTTTTCGGCAGGTCATAGAGGTTGAATACCAATTGAGCAACGAGTAACCAAAAACGTTTGGCCAAGGACCAGGAGCAGGAGCCAGACTTTGAAATTGGCATGTTGTGTACACAGTATACCCTTTCTAACCAATTATTCAGACATCAACTGCAAAGGTTGTCAGAAGCATCCAAAAAATTTGAAATGGTGTGGATGGCTGTTGCCTGACCATTTATGGAATGCCAGGTGCTACTGAAATTTCATGTTGCTGACAATAATCACAGACGAGGCTATCAATTTTATGTCCGATCTGATGAAAAAGTTATCAAATTTGCTAAGCATTCACAACCTTATTACTAGACCTACCCTTCAAATGGAAGAAGGCAGGATTTTCATCTTACAATTGCCAAATTTTACATTTTTTGGTGAACACCAACCAAATGACAGAGGTGCAACTCCCATATGCTGTATCAGCTTATAACTGTAAAAGAACACATCAATATTGTGCTTTCACCCTGTCATATAGTGTAGTATATGGCAGGAAGATGCCTTCACCATTTGAGGTAGTAAAGCCTCTATTTGGGAGAAATGGGGACTCAGTGAAGAAGTTTCTAAAAATATTGTGCTATCTATAACAGAGGGTGAAGAAAAGTGATGCTCAAGCATCAGGACCACACAGGACAGTGTGTCAGTAACCTGCCTCAGTATTCAGTTGGACAATGGGTTCTGTAGATGATGATTTATTCTGTCATCTCTACGGATCTGTTTTCTATGAAGAAAAACCTCTGCTGTTATGCATTGAGCCATGTTATAGGACACTACGTATAGGCCAGTAGTATGACTTACTTAGTAATGGATATATGCACACTTTTGGAAAGGGGGAAAAATTGACACACATTTCTTTCTGCCAGATGGTTTATTACAGAGTATCTAGGATGCGGATCATAGTTCTATTAGTTCTATACCTCAGTAAGTGAAGAGTAGTAGAATCGCTACAGTATCAGCTGCCTGAAGCAGGAGAATTACTTGCCAGAAAAATGGGACACCACACTTGCTAGTAATCATTAGAAGTTGAGACTGTTCCTTCTTATAATTAAAAGAAGTCTCAGAATTATCCAATTCTTAAGTATGGTCTGTTACTGGCTCTCAAATTACATGGTAAAGAAAACAACAGATTTGATGTGTACACTATTCGCTTCCATACTTAAGAACTGTTTACAGTCTTTAGTGTCTCCCAATTCCCTCAAAGTTTGCAAAGTACTTCCAGTATTTAAATTAGAAGACGGTCCTGATCATAAGACGGTCCTGATCAGCAGACGGCCCTGATCAGCAGACGGCCCTGATCAGCAGACGGTCCTGATCAGCAGACGGCCCTGATCAGCAGACGGCCCTGATCAGCAGACGGCCCTGATCAGCAGACGGCCCTGATCAGCAGACGGCCCTGATCAGCAGACGGCCCTGATCAGCAGACGGCCCTGATCAGCAGACGGCCCTGATCAGCAGACGGCCCTGATCAGCAGACGGCCCTGATCAGCAGACGGCCCTGATCAGCAGACGGCCCTGATCAGCAGACGGCCCTGATCAGCAGACGGCCCTGATCAGCAGACGGCCCTGATCAGCAGACGGCCCTGATCAGCAGACGGCCCTGATCAGCAGACGGCCCTGATCAGCAGACGGCCCTGATCAGCAGACGGCCCTGATCAGCAGACGGCCCTGATCAGCAGACGGCCCTGATCAGCAGACGGCCCTGATCAGCAGACGGCCCTGATCAGCAGACGGCCCTGATCAGCAGACGGCCCTGATCAGCAGACGGCCCTGATCAGCAGACGGCCCTGATCAGCAGACGGCCCTGATCAGCAGACGGCCCTGATCAGCAGACGGCCCTGATCAGCAGACGGCCCTGAAAAAAAAAAAAAAAGATTTTTCAGAGGCGGGCCAAAGTGCACCAGGTATATCAGGTCTTAAGAATAATATGTTATTTTGTTTTGCCATATGAATTATCTCTAGTCTATAAGAATAATGTATATGTGTAACACAATGTATACATGTAACACAATAGCCATTGTTGGTGGTAGCTTGTGACCCGAACAATAATAATGACCAAAAACTGTGTAGGGGGTGAGAAAAGGCTAAGGGGGAAGCGCGTTTCTATGGTAGATCATGTGGATTTAACAATTGCAGCCAATACACAGTTTGTCCATGAGCATACAAACATAACGGCAACTTTGTGTAGAAATGTGTTCGCTAGCATTACGAATTAGGCCAAGCCCACACGCATAGATTTTTATTGTAAGTAAAAATATTGTACCATTAAATTCTTATAGAGGAACGAAGGAGAGCAGAGGAATTTCTTTGTCCTATTAAAAGAATTTGATTGTATGATATATTTCCGTATGATAAAAGTCGATGCAATTGCGCTAAGCCTAAATGTCAATTTGGCAAATGTTGCATGCTACCTAGGTAAACTTCTCAGTCTAGTTGCATCGAATCAAAGAGGAATATTCGAGTCACTCCTTTTGGTACATTTTCTTCAATTGACTATCTACCGAATATCATCGGTAGACATTTGGCGGTGATAACTGATCAAGTGATCATTGATCAGTTATCGACAGGGGGTTCATAATTATTTAATTACTAAAATTGCTATTAAAAAATTGGGGTTGGTGGTAGAAGGGTGAAAATTTAGGGTTGCGTGTATTTTGTAATGCCATACCATAAAAAATAATGAAAAAATTCTGTTCAAAAAATAAAAAAAAAATTTTGGGGGTGGATCATCCTTATCACTTAGGGGTACGAAAAATAAATTATGACCAATTCTCAGATGTACTGAATATACATGTAAAATTTCATCAGGATTGATCGAGCCGTTTCAGAGGAGTATGGCACTGTGACACAAGAATTTTATATATAAGGAGGTGGATATTCTGACTAATCAAAATTACAAACTGTTATAGTATCTGTCTCAGAAGTTAACATAATACCTATTCTAAATGCATGCCATTTGTTTTATTTGTCCTTACATTATCAAATTGTTAACAATGAACAAACGAAGAAAAAAAGGCTTACATTAATATTCAGATGGTTTTCCTTTCTACATTTTTCACATAGCAACCCTGTCATCTGGGAGACCACTAGTTTTTACTCATCATCATCATCATCATCATCATCACTGTGAAATTTACATCATTGTTGTCACATTTGGCTGTTTCTTCCAAAAATGTTGCCATTTCCGATGTTGTGGTTACCTTGTGATCTCAGAATACAGCTATTTTTATGCATATACATATAGGATTATGCTTCTACTCTGACGTACGTTACAATATGTCTTGCTTCCAAAGATATTGTCTTCTCACCACTCTCTCATTGGCAGCATTGATCCAGCATCAGAGACATGGTTTCATTCCCGTCATATGTCACAGTGACTGTCGACTACATGACATCACAAAACACTTACATATGCCTCTGTTCCTCATCTAGACTTTTAATTTCTCCTGCAGAAATGAATACTCTTGTTGAGTTCTTGTAAAATTTTACAGTCAACTCAATTCCGACTACAAACTGATTCAGGCAAACTGCAATTTAAACATGTTATATGTTCCTAAAAAGCTGAAGAATGTAAGATAGATTCCCATGGTTGGCCAATAAAACAATGTAATTATCTGGCCACGCGCTACTCCCCTGCCTGTACTAATCGAGTTTTCACCTAAGCTGATATCACTGTTCCTCTTCCAATCCTTCTACAATGTTGCGCTTGATCGACTGTTAAACACTGATTGCAATATCTTCTGGGGCACAAGTCATATGTAACAGCAGCAGTAGCAACAGCTAATACGTAATTAAATATCATGATTCAGTTCAATTCTCCAACTTCCTCTCGGCTTCTATCTTCTGACATCTATTGGTACCAGTTCTATGACACGTCTTGCCACTGCAATTTATTCTTGCAAATGCATTTAATATGATTTATTTCATTTGTTCCATCTTTTTTTGTCAGAATGTCAGCATCATGTTCAACAGCTGATTAAAAACTGGCAACATTTTTATACAGTATTCTATTACATGAACAGCGACCGAATTTATCATTTGCAATGCACTTATTAAATCATTGCAGTCTCTCAATCAAAATATTGATCGGGTTTCAGAACCCAGTAACTTTTTTGAAGGATAACATTTCTCCTTTATTTCAACATGGTATCCATACATATATGAGAACTTTTACTCTGAACCTGTTCACATACAACAACAGTTTGTAAATGATACAATATGGCACAGTTTCCTCCCACGTTCCACAAAATAGCTATAGCTTTATCAGTGAATATAAGGCAACTCTCTATTTTCCAAAAGATGAAATGGGTAAAATCCCTTGTCTTATAATTGTCTGAGATATCTCACTTACTTACATATATCCAATGTGTTTGCAAGCATAATGAATTAGGCCAATCCCACACGCATTGATTTTTATTGTAAGTAAAAATATTGTACCATTAAATTCTTTTAGAGGAACGAAGGAGAGCAGAGGAATTTCTTTGTCCTATTAAAAGAATTTGATTGTATGATATATTTCCGTATGATAAAAGTCGATGCAATTGCGCTAAGCCATGTATCCTACATGAAATAAGCAAGGCATTTGTCTACATTCCCTTCGACATCCTGACAACAGAACTAGAATCTTATGGAGTATGCAATCCAGAATTAGCATTAATAGCTCCATATCTTCATAATACAACACAGTTTGTCACAGTTGAAAATAAACACACCCCTTTACGTGGTGTTAAACAGGGCACATTACTTGGACCATTCTTCTTCAAATTCATTTTCAGTGATTTTCCTCTCTGTACAAATCATACTCGCATATGCTATGCAGACAACACAACACTGGTAGTGTCACATCACAAGAACTCAGCCTTGCATAACAGTAAACAGGAAACACTCAAATCTGCCCTTCACTGGTTCTCAGCAAATAAATTACTCTGTGATCAATATCTTTTCCTAACAGTTTTACAGATCTGTTTTCTATGTCCTTGGGCAATCACAAAAGAAGCTGTTTTGTTTTCTCTGGATTACAAACTTAACTGTGAAGAATATGTTAGTCAGGTATGCAATAGATTTCTATGATCTCCTACTTGCTTTGGAAACTTACAGACATGATTAGTATTGACTTCTTGAGACTAATATACTTTGGATTGTTGCCATCACATATTACTCATAGCCTTCTCAATTGATAAGACACCCTCCTACACTGCCAAAATTCTCAGAAGACAGGAAAGATTGTAATGCACAATGTATGAAACAAGTCCCAGAGAGCACTGTCATCCTCTCTTTACCAGGCTCAGACTATTGACTGTTGTAAACATAATCATGTACACATATATCTGTTTACTACACGTAAATATAAAATTCTGCTAGGGTAGAAATTCATACTACAACAATAGAATGAAGGCGGATGATGACATACCAAGATACAGGTTAACACCACCTTGTGTCTAACACAAGGTGAATATTTTAAAACTCTTCAATTAATAACACAAAGTGTTCGGGGCATGCCATTACAATTTTTTAAGGAAAGACTGCACAATTGGTTATTGGAGGACCCATTTCTCTGTTTGCAAGATTTCATGATCCGAGTAGTGCTGAGATCAGTCTGTAAAATCAACTATATCCACTGTTTATTTTGTTAACTGATGGGCCCTCATAAACAGAATAATGTACAATGGTTATTAATTGTATGCTGACAGTGCAATTAGCTATTATCTTACATGGTAATAATTCTTTAATCACTGCATCAGTATATTTTGTATTTGTTAGCTTGGTACGTTAATTGTGGTCACCAGGTTAGTAATTGTAATGTGGAATGAACACTACATTCACTGCCTTACCATGTACAGTATTTACAAATTCCTTGTATATCAACCCTCTCTTTTTACTGTAAATAGCTCTAGAAAATTTCATTGTGATTTTTGCAAAAAACAAAGCCTATTTCTAGCTGAATGACCATTGGCGATAAATATTCTTGACAGTCAGTCATCTGAGATACCACTTTTGACACAATGACAGTTTCAGAAAATAATAGTTCAAATTGGGGATGAGTATGGCGAAAAACCAAATCACAGTGAACTCTGCTGGCTTGGCTGCAGAAATGTCCTGAAAAGTTTTTTTGACTACAGAATCCCAATAAATCAGTTTTTAAAGATCAAAAGAAGGCATCACCACAAAACAGAATATCCAGAGTGGGCTGCCGAACTCAGTTTGTGTTGAATATTACAGGACATTTGATTCATTTGCACACTAGCCTGCAAGGTGAAAATCAATTAATCTATGAAATGACTGAAAAATATAAATCACTTTCATGAGAAAACTTCCAATGTGGAAAGACAGATAAAGCAGAGAAATGTGCTGCATTTTTCTGATGACAGTTGTTCTCCAGGATAAGAATTACAAGGAGTATATTCTCCTAATTAGTACAATGAAGGATGAACCTGGGTGATTTGGGGATATACTAAATCCATTCCAAGCTTTCAAATTATTTTTGAGACCACTTGCTACTTCTGTAGATGACACTTCCTGCAATTTGTAAATGGAAGTAATACATGGACCTACAAAGTAATTGCCTCTGGTAGGCAACTCCTTTACAGAAAGAAGTTTAATACAATACTATCGTAACTCTGCACTACAACAGCTTCCTCGTTGATTTTGGATTTGAGATAAGTTTGAAAAAGAGATTTTCAAATATTAAGAAAATTAATAAATAACTGTTAAGAGCAATCAGTGATTAAAATTTACACAACTGTTTGCATTTGTCTTTATGTATCAGTTTTGTACCAGACTTCAATGTCAATGTAAATTCGCCTTGTGGTACTTAAATTGGATAATGATTTTTTGCAATTGCAAGTATACCTTTACTGAAGTAGAGAAGATCATGCAGGTCCATACATTCGGTGAGAGTATACATTTGAATTCCTGAAAGTACTAACCACAGAGCATACTTCAAACTAGGTGTTGGCTCTGAGTGAGTTACTTGCAAATGAGAATTTCATTCATGACAAAAAATTTTCATCACTCCCAGCAAACTTCATTGGCTACAATCACATATAATGTAGGTGTTTTCTTGTCTGTTGACTAAATATACAAAATATACAAAAATTTTAAGTCTAAAGTAGTATTCTGAAGGTTTCTTGAACAATTCAAGAGCTCTGTCTAAAAATGTTGCATTATGGCAGTCACATCTGACTGAACAATTCTTTACATCTCTAATTACACAAGATTTACAAAACAGTTGTAGTTTGTTAGAACAATTTGTGTGTTTATGAAAAGCATTTTAAACCACCTTTCTATTGTTGCAGGATGGTTTGGTAAATGCCAAAATTTAAGGAGAGAAGGGATAATAGAGGAAAAAGATACAAAAAGAGAATGAAAGAAGTGGTTAGTTGTATGATGGAAGAAAATTTATCACAAACCAGAGAAGATACAGGATCTCCCAATGATAACTTTTAAGAGACTTTGAGAGGTGAACAGGCGTGTAAAGAAAGCAATTTGTGTGTGATTGTGAAATGCCACATTTTCCGCAACCTCCAGACATGTAATGTAGGGGTCTGCTTGCAACACAGTGGTAGGCTGCTGACCATATCTAACTTTGTACTTTGAAAATTGCCTGTCTAAAGAAGATTAGAAGTATGATAATGATAGTATACTGTAGATCGGGACACACTTTATGGTGCTAATACTCATCATGGAGGAAATTCTTAAATATGTCATTTTGGATTCAGCACACAAACGTGAACTATGAAGCACATCATATGTGGTACATAATTTTTGTCTATACTTTTATGAACGATGAGAATATGCACTTATTCTTTACTGGCCTGTAACCAGAAACGACATGTGCGATGGGTCAGGTGGCGCAATTGCTCACAATCCTTGGGCTACCGCAGACAAAGGATATGTCTGATCACAGTATATGTAATGAGAGAGTTTGTGATGAATGTGGTATGAGCATCCTTCAAAGGGCGAGGACTAAAGTTAAACATGATTGACTAACCACATATATCCCACAGAAAAACAGGAGCACATGACAACGAGTGCTACCACACACCAGAAGTACTTGCAGCCCTAGATGGAGAAACAGATATGTCACATGCATTGCAAGGTCGGGTCAGAGGCCACATGCATGGAAGATGGTGCTCCATACAGTTTGAGCTCCATACAGGGCAGGTAATAGTGAAGTATTTTGTGGAACTATTATATTGTAGGTTGAATCAGAGTTAAAGCACAAGCAGGATGCATACGTGTTTGAGTAATACGAGATTTTTATGCTCACATTTCAATTTTGAATTGAGGTAACTGTTACACAGTGAAAAGGCCATTTTACATGAGCAGGCAACGGTAAACACATACAAGCTTGTGATAAAAGGCTTCTACCACATTATATAAGCAAGCTATTGCGAGGATAATATTTAAGAATTTCAAAGGTTTCTACAAAAACTAGACTATTACAGCTTGAATTTTTTATGAAGATTCTTTGGTTGCTGATACAAGCTAGAGGACTTTCCACAGCCATACAAACCAAATAACTGAAAACTGAAGATGGAGATTCCCAAATGAGTACCATTCAAAGATCAGCAGCCTCAGAACCCACAAATGTGTAATGACAACAATTATGGCAGTAGGTTCAGTAGAAATAGCTATGAGTTGAAAAGGTTGTGGAGGTTGGGTCCACAGACGGAGGAAATAATCCTATAGGACACAGTCCCTCACAACAACAAAAGCAATGATGATGACAACAATACAGGTGATAGTTGAGTCAACAGTCAGGGTAGAATAGATAATAGATGATGATGATGATGATGATGATGATGATGATGATGATGATGATGCCTGGTTTGTGGGGTGCTCAATTCGGCACCTGTCAGTGCTTGTACAAAACCTTAACTTTACTCAGTCCAATCTCACCACTTTCATGAATGATGATGAAATGGTGAGGACAATGCAAGCTTACAGTCCCTGGGTGGAGAAAATACCCAACCCAGCTGGGAATTGAACCCAGGACCCCATGAACAAGAGGCGGCAGCACCACTAGCCACTACAAGGGTTAAAGGGAGCTGTAGTAGTAGCACTCACTTTTTACATCATGAAGATATAAGGGGATGGTATCTGATATAAGTTGTTCCATTTTATGTGCATCTATACCTACATACATACTCTACAAGCCACAGTATAGTGTGTGGCCAACTGTATCCTGTA